>NC_039358.1:147023078-147348775 GCF_003573695.1 Papaver somniferum | reverse complement strand
TGACAACAAAAGCTTGGACCGAAACTGGTGGTGCAGATGTCGAGCAGTGGTGTCGAGTTCATGGCCTTGGTTCTAATGGCTGAGTTCGTGCAACCAGTTGAGACGAGATAAAAGAGTACTGCTGCTGATGATGGAGGAAAGAAAAGCTCGGAGGAAGAGATTTAAGAAATGGTGATGATCCATTTGCAATCGCTGGTGGTGATGGAATTCGTCTCAACCTCAGCATTCGTATTTGCATGGTGCTTCCTGTACTTCAAATGGGTACTGGGTTTTTTTAGTTTTGAGATCGAAATGGTGGAGATAAAACAACGACTAAAACTAAGATGGGTTTCGATTGATTGAAGGGTATGGAAGAACTGGTGATTAACTGCCACGGTGTTGGGATTTGTACGAGAAGGTTAAGCTACGATTTCGAAGACAATAGGCTCATAAAGTTCAGCTGTGGTGAAGTTATTGATAGCTCAGCTGATGGGTCTGAAAGTATCTCCCACCGTCAACAGCATGATGATAATCCGAGCAGTGCTGGTAGTGGTGTTTCTCTCGAGTTCCTTGCACAATAACAAAGAAAAGAAAACGCGGAAGTTAGTTAGGAAATTGGTCTTGTGGTCGGTCTGGGAAGGAGAGAATCAAAGGCATTGTACGGACTGAAATTGGTGGTAGTCCGATTTAGAAAGTGGAGCTGGGATCAGTTTTCTAGATCGGTGTATGTATTGGACTGGGCCTTGGCAGATATGGCTAGGTCTTTTGGTGACTTTTGCCGAGCAATATAAAAAATCTGAACAGAAACAGAACGAAGGGGGAGGTTTCCAGAGGCGAGAGAACCGACGGAAGCTAGAGATGCCGCAACTTGGAGAAGGAAGAAAAGCAGTGCGGTAACGGCCAGTTGCAGAGCTTAAGAACAAGGGACGACCACAAAGACTACGTTGGTTTGATCGTTTCTCATTTGTTATTATTTTTATGGGTTTTGAGAAACCCACAATTATGTTTTGCTAGACTTTACGTAACTAGGGTTCATGGAGAAAGCTACTTTAAGCTTAGACCATTATGAAATAATTGGAATTAATTTGGTATTAGGCTTTGTGAATCGAATTTCGAAATCCAATAATCATGGTTTATTGATTTTATAAAGAATATGTGTTGTTGTCTCACCGGCTTTGTACGATACAATAGCCTAAATGCATAAATGTGATATTTTTGCAATCAAATTTGTTATTGTATTTGATAATCCATGCTTAGGTTAAATCATTTGATGGGTTATGCTTAGACGAGGCAAATAATAATTGTGAACCTACGAATTATCTTTTCAATAATTTTCTTGTCATTATAATTTGATAGTCCATGGTTGGAATACTTTGACGGGTTATACTTAGGAGAAGCAAGTTATATTAGAGAAAGTTATACCAATAATAGGTGTTGCAAATGAACAAAGATATAGGCTCATTTTTGGAATTCGAATTCTTTTCGGTATTCAATTAGAAATAGTAGTAGAATCCATTGACCCTGGTTACCGACGCTCTCTCTTATCGTGTTCATTTTAGTTTAGTTGAGTTCTATATTTTATTTCTAATTCTAAAATCCCAAAAATTGTTTCTGGTTAGTTTATTAGAGATACTAGTTATCAGTGTTTCCACCGCACCCTGTGGGTTCGACCCGTACTTGCCTCTGTCTACTAGTTAGACACCGTGCGATTGCGGTTATTGTTATAAATAGGCAATCCCGAAAGCCTATCAATTTTTGGCGCCGCTACCGGGAAGCGGTTGTGGAATATTGTGATTGGTATTTTTGATTTTGTAAATATCTTATTATTTTTATTTTTGTACAGTATTTTTATTTTATTTTAGGTTTCATTTTTCCTTTTGACTTGTTTTGTGTTGTAAAACCTTATTTCAGTTAATTTTTGAGAACGATGAATGCTTTGCGCGAGACGTCGTCTATGACGCTTGGTGAATATAAGTATGGGTCACGGTATAAGGAAGTTCTTGATTATAATCGTCTCAGGTATGGAACTTGGAATCCACGTAATTTCGTTATGGGTGGTTATTCAGATGAGTATCAACCCCAATGCCATGAGGGTGAAAATGAACTTGACGCTACAAGTGATTTTAGGAATTATGATACCGATATAATATCTGAGTCTATTGTATCTTACCCAACTCATGATCATTTAGCTGATTACTTGTCTATTCAAAAGGACGAGAGTTGTGTTAGAGATGTCATTTATTCAGATAATGATGATCTAGAAGAACATATTTATAAAGAAGATACTATTGTTGAGTCTGATGACTTAGACACACTAGATGTGCATAATGAGATATTTTCTAATTATCCAAATAATGAGTTTCCTATAAGTCACTTAGTTGCAGATAGCGATGAGGTGATTATTCATGATATTGTTTCTCCATTGTGCTCTTGTTTTTCTGATCCATCTAGTGATTTTCTGAATGTTGATGTGAATGTTGAACGTATTGATATTGGTCAGATAACTTGTGTCGATGATTTTGAGCCTTTATCCGTTTGTTTAGCCCAATTTTCTGATTCCGATGACCCTATGATTATTGATATTATCAATGCTTTGTGACCTCCAATAGTTAATCAAGGTAACTCAACAACGGAAGTTATTTCCACAGACTTAGAACCAGATTTAAGAGTTACTGATTTTGATAAACTTGAACCACTAGATGCATGTATAGGTCATCGTGCTAATATTTATGGTTATTTGCTTTTTTTTGTTGCCAATACATTGCTTCCTATGATCTGTAGTGAAGATAATGTGTCGACCGAATGTATTTCAGCTGATTTAGAACCTGATTTAGAGTGTGCTTCCCGAATAGAAAATAATAGACATTCAATGTTTGTTGTCCATGTGAGTGATTTATTTATCTCGACTAAGGACTGTTTTCTTTTGGGAATGGATTTACACATCTTTTTGGAAGTTTATAGTGTTTGCAGGTTCATATGCCCAGCTGACCTGATTTGTTGGATTGATCCCCAACTTTTCAGACTTTATATATATGCTTTGATGCTTATTTTGGTGCAACCTCACCTTGTTTGAGGTTATTTATGTGCGCAAACATGGATACAAAGACTGTGCTTTGTGGGAGTCAACCCATACGATCTCGCTTCGTGGGAGTCAACCCATCAGATTTGTTTTCTTTCCCCTATCTTTTATTTGCTTGAATTTCACATCTTAATTTTTACATTGGATGACTCAATTACATTGAGGACAATGTAATGTTTAAGTGTGGGGGAGTGGTTATGCATTTTGATTTTTATAGGTTCTCACTTTTGTTAGGAATTTTCATTCAAAAAAAAATATTTTTTTTTGAAAGATATGACCAGCAGTAGAGCGGGTCGTTAAAAAAATAATATATGACTGTTAGGGTTATGACCAGCTGTGTAGCGGGTCTATTCTTTTTTCTTACATTTTATGACAAGCTCTTTAGCGGGTCTAACAAAAAAAAAGAGATGATCAGCTGTGTAGCGGGTCTTAAAAAAAATAATAATTTATTATCGTTATGATTTTTAGGGTTATGACCAGCTGTGTAGCGGGTCTAACTCTCTCTTACGATATGACCAGCTGTGTAGCGGGTCAATTCTTTGTTTTGCTCGAGGACTAGCAAAATATAAGTGTGCGGGTGTTGATAAGCACATAAGTGCTATATTTTATACCCATATTTATATTAGCCAGGACCCGATATTTTGGCTAATGACACTCTTTTAGTGCTTTTGTAGAAAGTACAGACGAATTCAATTACCCGGAGAATAAATGATTAACTTGGGAGAATAAAAGGCAGTGGATATGGTCAACTGTTGGCACTCGAATGGAAGAAGATGACAACAAAATCTTGGATCGAAACTGGTGGTGCAGATGTCGAGCAGTGGTGTCGAGTTCATGGCCTTAGTTCTAATGGCTGAGTTCGTGCAACCAGTTGAGACGAGATAAAAGAGTACTGCTGCTGATGATGGAGGAAAGAAAAGCTCGGAGGAAGAGACTTAAGAAATGGTGATGATCCATTTGCAATCGCTGGTGGTGATGGAATTCGTCTCAACCTCAGCATTCGTATTTGCATGGTGCTTCCTGTACTTCAAATGGGTACTGGGTTGTTTTGGTTTTGAGATCGAAATGGTGGAGATAAAACAACGACTAAAACTAAGATGGGTTTCGATTGATTGAAGGGTATGGAAGAACTGGTGATTAACTGCCACGGTGTTGGGATTTGTACGAGAAGGTTAAGCTACGATTTCGAAGACAAGAGGCTCATAAAGTTCAGTTGTGGTGAAGCTGTTGATAGATCAGCTGATGGGTCTGAAAGTATCTCCCACCGTCAACAACATCATGATAATCCGAGCAGTGCTGGTAGTGGTGTTTCTCTCGAGTTCCTTGCACAACAACAAAGAAAAGAAGACGCGGAAGTTAGTTAGTAAATTGGTCTTGTGGTCGGTCTGGGAAGGAGAGAATCAAAGGCACTGGACGGACTGAAATTGTTGGTATTCCGATTTAGAAAGTGGAGCTGGGATCAGTTTTCTAGATCGGTGTATGTATTGGACTGGGCCTTGGCAGATATGTCTAGGTCTTTTGGTGACTTTTGCCAAGCAATATAAAAAATCTGAACAGAGACAGAACGAGGGAGGAGGCCGCCAAAGGCGAGAGAGACGACGGAATCTAGAGAAGACGCAACTTGGAGAAGGAAGAAGAGCGGTGCGGTAACGGCCAGTTGCAGAGCTAAAGAACAAGGGACGACCACGAAGACTACGTTGGTTTGATCGTTGCTCATTTGTTATTATTTTTATGGGTTTTGAGAAACCCACAATTATGTTTTGCTAGACTTTACGTAACTAGGGTTCATGGAGAAAGCCACTTTAAGCTTAGACCATTATGAAATAATTGGAATTAATTTGGTATTAGGCTTTGTGAATCGAATTTCGAAATCCAATAATCATGGTTTATTGATTTTATAATGAATATGTGTTGTTGTCTCACCGGCTTTGTACGATACAATAGCCTAAATGCATAAATGTGATAGTTTTGAAATCAAATTTGTTATTGTATTTGATAATCCATGATTAGGTTAAATCATTTGATGGGTTATGCTTAGACGAGGCAAATAACAATTGTGAACCTACGAATTATCTTTTCAATAATTTTCTTGTCATTATAATTTGATAGTCCATGCTTGGAATACTTTGATGGGTTATACTTAGGACATGCAAGTTATATTAGAGAAAGTTATACCAATAATAGGTGCTGCAATTGAACAAAGATATAGACTCATTTTTGGAATTCGAATTATTTTCGGTATTCAATTAAAAATAATAGTGGAATCCATTGACCCTGGTTACCGACGCTCTTTCTTATCGTGTTCATTTTAGTTTAGCTGAGTTTTATATTTTCTTTATCATTCTAAAATCCCAAAAATCGTTTCTGGTTAGTTTATTAGAGATACTAGTTATCAATGTTTCCACCGCTCCATGTCGGTTCGACCCGTACTTGCCTCTGTCTACTAGTTAGACACCGTGAAATTGCGGTTATTATTATAAATAGGCAATCCCGAAAGCCTATCAAAATGCACAATGATGATTACCCTCCCAATACATGGATGGAATGTTATGAAGGTCCTCGTAGACGGAGGCAGTTCGTTAAATGTGTTATTTTAAGAACCATACCTACGTATGGGACTGACAGCAGAGCAGATGGATTCTTCCACTTGCACGATATATGGGTTTAACGGAGCAGTCTCTAGACCAAAAGGAGAAATTGTTTTGCAGGTACATGCAGGACCCTTAGTAACCAGCACACGCTTCTGTGTGGTAGAATCACCTTCTCCCTACAATGTGATCATGGGCAGACTATGGGTTCATATATTACGAGGAACAACTTCAACGTATCATCAGTACCTACGCTTCCCCACACATATGGGAGAAATGGAAATCAAAGGTGACCAGCAAGACGCGAGGCTATGCAATTTAGCAGAAATCCGACTCAACGAAGAAAGAGCTGCTGCTCAGCAGCATGAAAGAAAGAGGTTTAAAGCAAATACTAAGGAAGTGCAGAACGCAGCACCCTCCGCACACAAGGACGCCTCCGCACACAATGATGTCTCAGCACTGGAAGCAAACACCGCCACCAATCCAGGTGCAGACGTCTCCACCAAATAACAATTACAGAAAAGCACTCCTTACATCTCCTCGCCAATTGAACCAACAAAGAAAATCAACATCGGAACGGAGGCAGAACCAAAGATATTAAGCATCGGAACATTGCTTGAAGATGAAGAGGAAGTGCAGATACAAAGGTTACTAAAGGAATATGCAGATGTCTTTGCATGGTCAATGGAAGACATGTCAGGAATTGATCTGAACTTGGTCTCACACCACCTTCGGCTCAAACCGGAGATACCACCATTCAAGCAACGCATACGAAAGATGGCGGACATCTACCATGAAGGAGTAGAAAAGGAATTGCAAAAGTTACTTAAAGCAGGATTTATACGAGAAGTCAAATATCCCACGTGGATATCCAACATGGTCATCGTTCCAAAAAAGAACGAAGGCGTACGCATTTGCATCGATTTCAGCAATCTTAACAAAGCGTGCCCCAAAGACAGTTACCTACTGCCAAATATCGACCAACTGGTCAATGCAACAGATGGTCATCAAAGATTATCCTTCATGGATGGATACTCAGGCTATAACCAAATAGCCCTTGCAGAAGAAGATCAGGAGCACACTGCGTTCTTTACCCCACGAGGCTTGTATTGCTATACAAGGATGCCTTTTGGACTAAAAAACGCGGGGGCAACATACCAACGACTAGTAGACAAAATTTTCAAGCCATGGATAGGCAAAATACTGTAGGTATACGTAGACGACATGCTTGCCAAAAACAAAGAAGCAAAAAACCATCTCTCAGACCTAAGGGAGGTATTTGAAGCTATGAGAAATTTCACATGAAGGTAAACCCGGAAAAATGTACGTTCGGAGTTACCTCGGGAAAATTCTTAGGCTACTTGGTCACCAAACGAGGAATCGAAGTAGATCCTGAAAGGGTCAGAGCAATAATGGAGATGCCATCCCCGCAAACGCTAAAAGGAGTACAAAAGCTAAACGGAATTTTATCTTCCATGGGAAGATTCATATCCAGGTCGTCAGATAAGCACAAAGCGTTCTTCGATACGCTAAGGAAAGGAAGCAGGTTTACATGGACCAAAGAGTGTGAGCAAGCTCTTCACGATATCAAGGAATACTTAGCATCAGTACCCATCCTACAAAAGCCGGGGCCAGGTGAGACACTCACCCTATACCTAGCAGCAACGAGCTACGTTGTAAGCGTAGTATCGGTAAGAGACCAAGGGCAATGAGAAAAGCCCATATACTATGTTAGCAAGACACTCAGTTCGGCGGAGCGTAACTACACCAAGGTGGAGCAACTCATATATGCCTTAGTAGTAGCAACAAAAAAGCTAAGGATATATTTCGATGCGCACACCATCAGAGTTTTCACAAAAGCTCAGATAAGCCAAATCCTTGACAACACGGAGAAGATCGGAAGAGTGGAAAAATGGAATGCCATGATCAAACAGTTCCATATAATCTTCGAAACCATGAAAGCGTAGAAATCACAAATCTTGGCAGACTTCTTGGAGGATTTACCTCTAAACGACGAAGCGGAGATAGACGACATTCCCGGAATGGAGGAAGAAAAGCCGGAACCAGAAGACCTCTTGGAACCGCAGAACGCACGAAGGTGGGAAATATTCGTAGACGGCTCCTCAAATGGCGAAGAAGCAGGCATATGGATAGTGATAACGACCCCTACTGGAGACCGACTCATCTATGCATTCAGGATAGAATTCGAGCAATACACCAATAACATCACGGAGTATGAGGCAGTCATACATGGCCTACAATTGGCACATGAGTTGGGCTTGTCAGATGTTCTTTTAACTAGTGACTCGCAGCTGGTCATTAGACAAATAGAACTCAAGTATCAAACTTTGGATCCAATACTATCTTCGTACCTAAAGCTGGCATAGGAGAATGCGGCGAAGATCAACAACGTCGTGTTTAGGCACGTCTGCCGAAAAGACAACAGACACGCAGATGCCTTAGCATTCATATCATCAATGTTGAAGGACAAAAATACTACCTCAATCCAAATTAGGAGAATTTTTGAAACTTTGATAGATGGATTAACCTCCGCTACCGAAGGTACCTTAGCTGTCCAAACCAGGGCTATGAGGGAAGCAGAAAAAGAAAAAGAAGACGAAAGAATGGAGGAACTAGACAATGAATCTGAGGATTCTGACGAAGATAAACCCATGTCAGATGAAAACAATGAAGATGAAGCTGAGGACGATTGGAGAATTCCAATGCACCAATACCTCGACAAATGTACTTTACCAGCAGATGTCAAGGAGACACGAAATTCACGTCAAAAGCATCAATGTACAACCTGAGAGACGGGGTATTGTATAGAAGGTCATTTCTTGGACCTTTGATGCGATGCCTCTCACAAACCGAAGGTAAAAGGATATTGCGTGATATACACAGCGGAGAAGCCGGCAATCATAGCGGAAGAAGGTCACTAGCAATCAAAGATAAAATGCAAGGGTACTATTGGCTGAGCATGGAAGAAGATGCGAAGAATGTAGCAAGGCGTTGTGAAAGATGCCAATGCTACGCAAGAAAAATCAGAGCGCCAACAACGGAGCTTAACTCAGTCATCAGCCCTTGGCCATTCGCCAAATGGGGTGTTGATATCGTTGGACCTTTGATAGAAGGGTTGTCAAAAAGAAGATATCTTATTGTAGCTACGGATTACTTCACCAAATGGGTGGAAGAAAGGTCTTTGGCAAGAATTAGGGACACGGATGTCTTCAAGTTCTTTTTCTAGCAAATCATCTGCAGGTTCGGAATACCAGCAGCCATAGTCTCTGACAATGACAAACAATTGGAGGGAAAGAACATATATATGCTCTTTAAAGCCTTAAACATTCAAAAAAAAAAGTCCACTCTGATATACCCTAAGAGCAATGGACAAGCGGAGGCCACTAACAAGACGATAGCGATGAACTTAAAGAAGAAGCTGGGGGCATACAAGAGGAGATAGTGCGAACAGCTACACAATGTCATATGGGCCTACCGCACTACAAGAAGGGCAGCCACGGGAGAATCTCCGTTCTTACTAACCTACGGAGCCAAAGAAGTCATTCCAACGGAGATAATCTGCCAACGACAAAAACAGAAGCGTGGGAAAAGAACCTAACAACAGACCTCATGCTAGAAAAGCTCGACGACCTCGAAGAAAGGCGGGAAGTAGCTTTGCAAAGGATGGTGAATTATCAGCGAAGGCTAGCTCGTGAATACAACAAGCGGGTAATCCCTAGAAACTTTGGTAGAAGAATATGTGTTATGTCACACACCACCATACCAAAGGAAGAAGGAATGGGGAAAGCTAGCTCCAACATGGGACGGACCCTACATCATACACGACATTGCTGGGAAAGGTTCATACTACCTAAGGAACCTCAAATGGGAGGTATTACAACACCCCAGGAACGCAATGTACCTAAAGAAGTAGTACCCGTAATAGAATGGTTATCACTCAGGAGAAGAAGGGAAGGGGTGGAAGCCCACCATGTTCTATCCCTGATCATAGGTATTCTAAACCTAACTAATCAATGAAAGAAACTTTTTTCTAAGAGAAAGTGTATGTTGATTAAAACAAAGTGGGTTAGAATAGACACCCTCCATCAGAATTGACGATGAGACAAGGCACGACATAACTGCGCATATGTCAATCTCGGATCCTAAGGGCAAACGAATCCCTCCAAAAGGCAAATAATAAGCAATATATCCCATAAAGAGAGATACCTTGTCGAAGTAAAGAAGCAATCACGCTGAACGCGTAGGGTTACAGGAAAAATATTGCGCACGTAGGAACCCTCGCCACCACAGTACCTTCTGGCCAAAGGATACTAACGTAGGACGATGAATATTCCACCAAAGGTTAAAAAGATAAAAATACCTTAGCACCTAGTGATGACTCGAACGTGCAAATAATTAGACACAATACGTCTACATATATATATATATATATGAATGTAAAGGTACCATAATAGAGTTACCGAAAGAATACTAACACACCCCAAAAGTTGCAGGTGACAAAGGTTCGACAGTTACAAATAATGGAGCATTATTTCAAAATAAAGGAGACAACGAAGGCCCCTCAGCTGGGGGCATAATAAAACAAAGGAGTTCGGTTAAAAACGAAGTCAACATAACACAATCAAGGATAAGGAAGACGAGGAAAGGTGACACCCTCCGCTTGGAGCTCAGCCTCCGCAAAATCATTTTTGATATAATCGATGGCAGAACGCTTAAACTGTGCCTCCATCTCAGAATCTTGAGATGACAGATCAGAAGCCGACTTCTGACGAAGCTCCCTAAGCTGAGCACTGAGTTGATCGTTAGCTCGCTGAAGAGCCTCAACCTTAAATTTAGCAGCATCATCAAACTGGCGAGATATTTCCAACTGGGATATCTGACCCTCAAGGTTGATGATCTTAGCATTTACACCCACCATCTGCTCTTGGAGACCTACGGATACGAAGGATATTAGAGACAATGCAAAGAAACTAAAGATACGAGGAATACTACGAAGGGAATAGTCATCCTAAGCTACCTCTGTCATGGATATGGGACTCTTCTAAACTATGTTTAGCTTCAGCAAGGTCCACCTCAGCCGTATCAAGATCATCCAAAAAGGTATCCCTTTCAGTCCTAAGATCGTTGTGAATGGGGAAAAACGATTTGCTGGTTTTTACGGAATTGAAGAGTCGACCGTGTGGAGACTCCTTGAACCGAGCGAAATGTTGAACCTCACACAGATGCACTTCAAGAAGGGAGTGCTTTAAGTTAGAGAGATCAATATGTAAGACCCCGGCCTAAACCAAGAACAATGGCCGTTCCAGAGTCAATTCGGTCACAAGAGAGGATGGGTTGATCTGTAAGAGGGAAGCTGAGAAATTCGTGAGATCAATGGTGATCTGATATTGTAGGTGTGTTGTGAATTCGGCGTGAAAATGCTCTGAATGATTGAATTTTGCTCAATTGAGAGTAATTTCTGTGAGTTCGTGTAGACGAAAGATTGTCTGTTTGAACTTTGATGAGAAATTGCTCGTTTTGGCGAATGTTGTTCGATTGTTCGAAAAACCTCCTTTCTTCAATCAGGATTCAAAGACATATTATAATGCTGGAGTTGAAAACACCATGATCCCATGAAGTGTGGGAGTTGTTGGAATCAGAGAGTGGGAAATAGGGAAATCGTGTTAAAACCAATTACTCATCGTGCAGAGACTTGGTTAACTTTCCACCCACTACTTTGTTGACTCTTCCAACTGATTGCACGACTTGCTCACATTCTCGTCGTGGGTGAACACACATGTCGTAGACCGCCAGACCAAAACCCTAGTTAATATCCCCCCATGTGACACGATTCAAATCTCGTGATTGTGGAGTCAGTTGCTGACTTTATGGGACGATGAGTCCATGTAGCGCTGAGTTGAACATGATTAGCAAATGTTTCGAAACTCATGAATTTAATGTGTCTGCTGAGACGAGGTATCATTATAACCTAAGACGAGCAAAATTGTGTTGCTAAATTGTTGAATATTGGTAGTTGAACCAATATTCTTTGATTTGAGCAAATATTGCTAGTCTGAGCGAATATTGCTAATTGAATAAATATTTCCGGTTCGAGCGAATATTGCTAGTTCGAGCAAATATTGTTCTTTTGATGAATTGTTGGTAGCTGGACCAAATAAAATATTAATTTAAGTTACTGACTGTTGGGTCGAGCAAAATAAATATGGATATCAATCATGGAATCAACATAAAACTATCAGAGTGTTCGAATCTTCACAGAATCACGTTTCTGCAGAGCTTTGGATTCAAAACCCTAATTCTAGCGAAATGATGATTTATTGCAAATCAACACGGGACCGGCTACATGGGATGACGGGTTCACCATATAGCGCCCAGATGCTCAAATGAGAAAAAAATACCAAAGACTCTTGAGGACCAGTTGGTGAAAGAATGATTAAATGCTGGTTTAATCATTTACTGAAATAATGCTCGTGTGAGCAACAAATCATAAAACCTGATGTAGAAAATATGAGGGGCCGACCAAGAGGTCATGAGACCGACTCTTGATGGTCGTGGGATCAGTAGATGGTCGTTTGAGCGAACTTCCAATTGTTTGGAAAGAGTTCGAACCTAATATGAGCAACTGAGCAAATTAGGTTAAAATCATTAAAACATGCGGGACCAGCTATTTGCAAGCCTCAGGTCACCCTTGGTCGGTCAAGGGGATGTGCCCGTGTCACCATAGTGTCCGTAATTCAGTCCTGAGAATTTTAATATTTTCTGATGCACGTTTGAGCAACATTTGGAGAAAATATGCAAAATCCATGGTTTTGCTAAAACCGACAAAAATACATGAGATGATGAAAATAATAAATAAACAAGGAATCACAAGGTGTGGACGGCCGGCTGACACGCGGTCCCACATGCTTTTCCCAGTTTTATGTGATTTTATGTATTTTTCTCTGATTTAAGGGAAATTCCATGAAACTGAGAGTTTGGCGAAATTAGGGAACTTCCATGAGATGAGAGACATAAATTAAAATATAAAATAGGGAATGGGAGTGTGGGACCGGCAATGGCCGTGGCATGGACGGCCGGCCAATGGGCGCGGGGCCCAAGGCACTCTTCCCAATTTTATGTAATTTTGGTGATTTTAGATAAGTTTTCATAAAATCAAAGGGATTTGTTGAAAACCAAGATATTTTGTTGAAATTAGGTAGTTTTCATGAAATCAGGAACCCAAACACCAAATAATATTAAAATAATGGGCATGTGGGACCGGCTAGGGCATGGCCGGCCGGCTAGAGCCCAGTCCCACAAGTTTTCCTAATTTTTTTAATATTTTCCATGATTTTAGAGAAAATACATGAAATTAAGTAATTTTAGGGAAAATTCATAAAATCGAGGAATTTTCATAATTTGAGAAGGAATAATAAAATAATGGGACGTGAGGTGTGGGACCGGCCACGGCCAAGGCATGGCCGGCCAGCCAGCGGTCCCGCGACACCTTTCCCTAATTTTATTATTTTTTAATAAAATCATGTGGTATAGATAAAAATACATGAAATTAGGTAATTTTCATGATTTTAGGGAAAATTCATAAAATCAAGGAATTTTCATAATTTGAGAGAAATAATAAAATAATGGAGAAGTGAGGTGTGGGACCGGCCATGGCCAAGACATGGCCTGCTGGTGCTCGGTCCCGCGACACCTTTCCCTAATTTTATTATTTTCTGATAAAATCATGTGATTTAGATAATTTCTTTGAAATAAAGGAAATTTGCTCGAACGAGAGGATTTTCATGAGATCGTGAAAATAGTAAAAATATGGTAAAATATAAAATTGGGCGCGGGACTAGTCACGGCACGACTGGCCGGCTGGTGAACCTAGTCCCCTGGCGCTTTTGTTTAATATTTTATTATTATTATTTTCCCTTCCTATTTTGCATAGGTTCCTCGTTCGTTCGTATTTTTAAAATGATCGTTCGTGCATTCAAAATGCTGGTCTGTGTATTATCTGCTAATTACACTTGCACCAATTTTTCAGGGCTTATTCGATGCCCAGATGCCTGTTTCGTTGAATATTTATTACTAACCTGTGGAATTCTGCTGGGAAGAACCACAGATTGAAGTAACGAAATATAACGAGGAATCGTAGAATATTGCTGAATATTCAGGCGATTAATTGACGACTCGTGGAATATTGCTTGATATTCAGACGATGGCTCGTAGAATATTGCTGGATATTCAGACGATTTAAGATAATTAATTGTTGGCTCTGTACTAGAAGGGCTTCCTGTCTAGGAGCATTAATTATCTGAGGGTTGAGCAATATGAACTTGTTGGAGTGTCATATTCCTCTTGCATAGTCGGGGAAAATCTGGTTAAATCCCGAAGACGTTGTCGCTCTATACTAGCAGACATGTTGTCTAGGATCCGCCCAATCTTTCGATTCTATACAGTATGAGATGTGCCGTGGCCTCAGCTGAGAGACTGCACATCTCCATCTTCTCTGAGAGACTTTCTCCATCAGAGGTGGCATGAGCTTTCATGCACAGAAACATGAGTCTCGATACTCATCCGATTTCCGGATCCGGAGTAATTACTGAAATTGCTCAGTATTCATGAGATGTGACGTGGCCTCAGCTGAGAGACTACACATCTACACGTACTCTGAGAGACAACCTTCTCAGTCAGAGATTTATGACATGAGCTTTGATGCTTTAATGAGAGACATGAGTCTCAATACTCATCCGGTTGCCGAATCTGGAGTATAGTTTTTTAATTCTACCCTTTGTCAAAAATCCACCATCTACATTAAGTCCCCTGCTTAGTGAGGAACAGTCATGTTCCTCCGTCAGCATTTAATGGTGATTTTCCTGGTATAAATAAAAATAAGTAATTGAACTTAGTCATAAGATAAGATATTACCGGATTTCGACTGAATGAGCAAACCATGGTTTGAGCGGAAACCTCTGTGGGATAATAGAGCGTCATCCAGTGAACATAAAACCGTGTAAAACCGCTGGTTCGATGGTGGAACCTTGGTTGGTTTAGGATTCACGGGTCGGGCCCAAAAGGGAAATCCTTATGGAATTAGGTTTTGGAAATAAAATTAGGTATAAAAGGGATTAATTCTTTCTTTTTTTTATTCTCTTTACCACGACCACCATCCTCTTCATCACCTTCACGTCCGAGCTTGACAGGAGCAGGAAGGATTTTCGCCGGAGCGTCACCGTCCGTCCGACCAGAGCTAGCACCGTCCGGCCAACTTCCGGCCGGCGCCAACCAGGTGCGTCCAAATTTATTTTTTTTAGATGTTTGATGATTCCATGAGTGTTTCATGCTTTCACCATATCAAAATCCTATACATGTGTATATGTCGATGTGGGTTTTGTAGAAAACCCTTGTTTTATCAAACGTATGTTCGTTAGATCGTTAGTTTTGAAAACTAATAAAAATCCCTGATTTATGAGAGATTTTTTTTTATATATGTGGACTTTGGTCCAGTGATAAAACTTAGTGTATGAGTTTTCATGTGAACCAAGATTTTACCTTAATAGATGTGAGCTTTCATAAAACCGAGATAAACTCCGTTTTAAAGGATAATGTTTATTCGAGGAAAATATACATATATATTTTTATGTATGTAAACTTATGTCCAGTGATAAAACTTTATTTATGAGCTTTCATGAGAGTTAGTATTTTATCACAATAGGTGTGAGCTTTCACAAAACTAGCATAAACCTTCGTTTTTAATAAAACACTAATACGAAGGAAAGTAGATTTTTTTTTACATGTAGCCGTGACATATTTTATGTGAAACATGATGACGTATTTTATTCACATGGATTTGTTCTTATTAGATAAATTCTGAAAAATTTATATGAACAAATTGCATTAATTATTGTTTTGTAAAATCAAGACATGGGTTTTGAGTAACCTTCAAACTATACAACTTATTTGTGATGAAGTCATGTCTTATTGTAAATATCATAGTTCAGTTGTGTGAATGTTCACATTATGAAAATTATGTACATGATTTTATGAGAAAATCATTTTCCATGAACTAATGAAGTGTTGTTCGTTATTGCAGGTTTCAAGGAACGAATTGATTTCGTGTGTTAACTCTTGTATTGAAACCACTATTGTTAGTGAAATTGAAAGAGGTAAGAGTTCAAGATTTACCGTTTGTAGACACCGGCGTTTTAATTTGCATGATTTCATCGTCTTATTGAATTCTCGGATGACTGAAACATTGTGTGGATTTCGCAGCAGCTTTGCGAGGATGTCTGATTCTCCAGCCAATGACGCTTCCAGAGATGAAAGGTGTGCAGATGATGATATCTCCATAGAGGAAACATGCACGGATGAGACTTCCGTTGGTGAGGAAGACGAAACACCTGGAGTCAAGAATGTCCCAAACATAGATGACGCTTTCTTTGAGGTTCAGGAGCCCGAAAATCGTCTCAAGTCCTCGGTATATCTCCTTCTGATCAATCCCAGGACGGTCATTCAAAAGAAATTGATGACTCCTCGTGCTGCTATTCGGTTCTGTCTTGAATGAGGATTATTCCAGGCTTCAATGATTAAATTCAAGCTTTCTCGACGTCCTTTAGAGAAGTTCTCGGGATGGTCTAGACACATGTTGGGATTTCCTCGTGTTAGAGCTATGCTGGATAGAGCACAAATTACCAGGGCCTTTCAAACATCTGGAGATTTGTATATCTTTCATGACACACGAGGTATTGTAGCTCTTCTTGATCGCTGGTGCATCCCAACTCATACGTTTATATGCAGCTGGGGAGAGTTCACTATTATTACCTTGGAAGATGTAGTTGCTTTGTTGCATCTTCCAATTACAGGTAACTTTCCTGAAGAACTTTGGACGGCGGAAGAGAAAGCAGTTTCCAAAACTTTAACAACTGAGATGGAGAGAATCAACAAGGTTTTTGGTAGAGGTTGTTACGCTCATTGGTTGACACATTGGTGTCCATGAGACGCCCCTCTTGATGAACCCGACGGTATGTTGTCTATTGCTGCTTTTTTGTGCTTATGGTTGTCCAGAGATGTGTTTGAAGATGCTGGTACCTTGATGAATCCGTTTGTAATTCCTTTCGCTATTAAATTGGCTCAAGGTGAACAACTTCCGCTCGGTAGCTTATTCTTGGGTTCTTTATATTCTAACCTGGACTCTTTAGTCGTAGACTCCAGTGTTTCGAACGGCTTCATGAAGGTTGAATGCTATGCCAATACGATGTTCCTCCAAGCTCTGATGTGGGAGAGTTTCGGAAACTATGCACCCATTCCCCGTAGTGTCTTACAAAGTCTAAACTCTACTGATGCTCGACGTATCTTCCATGAGAAAGACAACGCTAGGATTATGCGCTGGTATACGAAGCAAATTCAATCCAAGACACGCTTCATCGACGTATTAGATGACGAGTCTGAGTTCAACTTCCGTCCTTGGGTGGTGGTTCCTCCTCACGTTTCTCAATTGAAGACTTTCAATGCTGGAGAAAGTAAGTATTTGAAATACGGTGCTGATTTGAGTGATGGCGAAAGATCTTTCATGCTGAGTTGTACTCCCGGTCACATAATATCAACAGCGTATGGAGATTTTTCGGTGGAGGAGTATAATATTGACAGAACCGCCCGTCAGATGGGTATGGACCAATGTGTTCCAACCTTCAGAAGGAGAAGACCATCAGTGGAACAACTTAAGACTTGTTTAGATCACACACATGATGAAGGGAGCTCCTATTGGTTCCCTTGTATTGATCGAACCACGTACGTGACTCCAGGTTACATGGAATTCTGGGATCAGCAGCTTGAGCGTCTTAATGTGATGGCCTCACAACCTTTAGTGAAGGATCCCCCTTCTTCTGAGATGAGTGCCTCTCGTCCTAGACTAAGGAATATTTCTGGTGGTGACAAACGAAAGACATCTCCAGGAGGTTCACCGGTATGTATTCTTTTGCATATTCCTCATACAACTCGTATAATCGTCTTTAATTACTACATCAATTTCTTTTGCAGGAGGGTCGTGCTGTGAGACCTCGAATTGAAATGAGTTTCTCAGAGTCGGAGGCAATTGCCCACGGTGGAGAAGGCAGAAGCAAGAATTGCAAGTTGTTTCCCAACACCCTAAAGTCCCCAGTCGCCTTTTTGGTGAGTTGTTGATATTTTTCCGCTGTGACTTCTTCCATCCGCATTATCAGGATCTCAAAACCAATATTTGTTATTTGGTTACAGGACTTTGCTCCGTCTAGTATTGACGGTCTTTGATTCTCTGTTGCTGAGCAGACGACTTCTGATTTGAGCGTTGAAGAAGAAGTCGCCGTGAGTAATTTCCTTTACCATCGGACATAAAAGTTTCATATGAAGATGCTAATTACTTGATAATATGTCCAGGAGGATGTCATCATGGAGGCGTAAAGTGCTGATGTTCGACCTTCCTATGAGAATATAGATGAAGGTGCTTCCAAAGATTCGGAGCCAAATAGAAGTAATGAACCCCTTGTCGTTAATACGGACGATCATAATTCCTTGAGTACTTCGGAGACCTCAAAAGTAAGTATATACCCTGTACCCTCTTCATAGAAGTATGAAAGCGCTGATTTGTGAATGAATGAATGAGAATCTATGTGTATATATGAAAAAACTTGGTCGAACTTCGTCGTCAGAAAATTCAGAAGCCAGTGTTTTACCAAAAACGCCGTAAAATCTTCATCTGGAGTCGGATTTTCAATATCTGCATATGTATCCTCAATCCCAGGAAATTTCCAAGCTTTAGTAAAGAATATTTTAAGTTTTGAGCACGTTTAGGGCCTGAAAAAGACGAAATAGTAAACTTCCAGGAGACTTTCAGAACTTTTTTCAGATTGCATGTTGCCCGATGTTTTGACCACAGCTCCTAGATCGTTCGCCCAATTTCCATGAAATTTTGACATGTTGTAGAGGACTTCCATACGAAGAGAATGGTTTATTACCCAACTCTATAATCCATACAAATTTCTCCCAGTTTGTCATTGAACACAGGGCAGTGTAAAATTTCTTCAGCTGAGTTTCTTTGAAAACGTATTTCATGACTTTGATGCTACTTGTACACGTCTTAGATGCATGATAAGGAACTTAGATGATTTTAATTTTTTTTATTTTCTTAATTTTATAATCATATTGTATTTCCATCCTTGAATCATTCTAATCCCGTGTAATCTTCGCATTAGGTGCCGAATAACGAAGTTGGGAATTATGAATCCAGTAATGATGGTTTGGGAAATCCAGGAGTTTTCGGGTGACAAGACTTCCATATCTGTGCCTCAAGATGATGAAGAGCTGGTCTTTGATGCCGTGGAGGTAGAAGAAACTCCAATTGTGCCTCATACGGTGGAACCCGAACCCGAAATAGCGGAAGCTACTTCTTCTGAAATTGTTTCTATGATCACCGATGCTGCTCTAGTAGTTGAGAACCAGATGATAGTGCATGAGTATCCGACTGCAGAGATTTCCTTTGATCCTCAATTTGGTGAGTTACTCCCGTATCACCAGCTTGTTGGAGGATTTAGCATTCATATCGGATATGCTGCTATGTACAAGGAGCTGTGGGAAATGTATGGACACATTGTTGTCACTCGGGATCTAGAACGCAGTTATTTTCTGACAAAACAAGTGGAGGCTATCTTGCGTGTCATAGATGATATCCGGATTACTGCCAGAAATGTTGTTACTCAAGATGTACTCTTTGATTGGGAATACAACTTGAAGAATGCTGAAGATCTTATCTTCAATCTGAAGTGGCTCCGTCAAAGATTTGAAGTTATCAGGAAAGCAGTAAAGGGCGATGTTCCCTTCCCTACCAGTGATACCGTGTTGAAGAAGATGAATGAAGTTGTTGATCTAACTAGGAAGCTGGAGGTGGAAAAGGCGGCTCTGAAAGTCTTGGAGGAGGCAGAGGAGCAGAAATCTTTCTTCGATGGTTTTCTTTAGTTTCCGTTCCATAATCCCATGAATTTCTGAACTTCTGAGAGATGTGAGGTTTTCATTTGGGTTTTGATATTAGCTGGTTTTGGATTGCTAGATGGTTAAGGATTTTCTTTTGGATTTGATTGAGATTTTCCTTTAAGTAAAGTGAACTGAATTTTTGATAAATTGATGAATTCAAATACTGATTGCAAGTATTGCAAAAGTTTTGGAGGAATTAAAATACAATGAAAGAAAATCCTAAATGCCAAATCCAGACATCATGAGTGCTCAAACGCTCAGTACCTCAAATACCCAATAATTTCATACAAACGCCTTAAGCAAATTCTCGTGAATTACTGGCAGGGTTCTGCCATCCGTGTTGACCAATTTGTAGTATCCTCCAGTTATGGACTTGGCAACCATAAATGGTCCTTCCCAATTGGAGCTCCTTGCGGAGTGGAGATCTTGTTTAGCCGCCTTGAGAACCAAATTCCCTTCCTCGAATTTGTTCGGCTTAGTAGTTCGTGCCTTGAATATCTTTTGCTGATTCCATGGTTGTGGCACGTATGGGCACTCATGTAGAGGAGAGTACCCAGCATACTGTCTGTTGTGCTTATCCATGTCTTCAGCAATAAACCTCTTGATAGAATGACCGACTTGGAGAAGCTCTGAACCCAACCATTGGGTATAATATTGGCGGGGTGAAGTTTTCCATTCATAACTTTTGGTAATTGCTAAATCGTTTGTAGGGAGAAGTCCTTGAATCAAAGCATCATATTTGAACATTGGTAATATTGGAGCATGAAAAGGAATAATACTTGCCTGAGCTCGAAACCTTTTGACAAAGGTATGTGGATTTTCCCCAGGTTCTTGCGTAATTCCCATCAAGGTTTTGACTTCCTCCAGATGCTCAAACGGTGGGGTGTCCTCTGTTTCCTCTTCCAACTTGGAGTCTTTGTCGACGACAGAGCGTCTTGAAAGCTTTGAAATTACCCTTCCAGCATGAATCCAAGTTCTTCCAAGGATCATGTCATATCTAGGATCTTCTCGAATTATGTAAAACTTGGTCTCAGTGTAGACCAAATTCTCTGTGACTTTGAGAATGATGAAGCCGTATGCATCTCTGGAGATTCCTTCGTGGTCCCTGATTGCTATGGGAACATGAGTAGCCTCTTGTCGAGTAATGCCATCAGCTCTGAGAGTTTCCAAAGGGACGATGTTGATGGCGTTGCCGACATCAACGAATTCTCTTTTGAAATCATTTCCTTTAATATGCACGCTGGTGAGCAGTCCCGAGTCATACATTTCTTTGTCGGTGGCTGAAGGTTCAGGAGGTACTTCTGGAATCAATAGGCATTTCCCAGTCACTATGTGGTTCAAAGCTGTGAACATGTCTCCCCTTTGTGATTTTGACAGATAGAGAAATTCACAGACATGCTCTATCAATGACTGAACCGCTTCCTTGACTGGTGCTTCAGAAATGGATAAAGTCCTGACAAGAAGAGGATTTCTGTGTACTCCTTCGGCTCCAAGGTTAAGTTCTCCTGACTCAACTTTTTCTCTGAATATGCGTTTTAAAACTTTGCAGCTACTTGTGGGGTGATTGACGAACCTGTGGAATCGGCAGTAACGAGGATTTTCCATGTCTTCCTCAGTTGGGTCTCTCCTGACATATGGCAATTTGATTGCACCATCTTGGATCCAGGTGTCTAATAGTTCGAGCACTTCTCCAATAGGGAGAGGAAAATCAGGTGCATCATCAGGAGCTTCTGTGCGGTGTCCAGGAGCCTGTGTCTCTGGCTTGTCCTTCTTTTGCGTCTTTGGAGGAGCTGCAGTATGCTTGTTCGGGAATTCTGCCTTGCGCTTGCTCCCTTCAGCAGCGTTTGCAGAGGGATGCAGGTTGTACTGCTTGTTGATCAGGCGTCTGCTTCCTCGAGTGTCACGTGATTCCTCAGTCTTTGTGGACTTTGCTCTTTCTAACAGGGAAGGTGCAGTGGTTGTTGATCTCTTCGCGGCTTCGTGAAGCTCTGAGAAAGTCTGGAATCGAAGATTCTCCAATAGAGCTCTGTAAACCGGGAGCATGCCGTTGATACACAAATCTACCAGCTGCTGCTCTGTGACATTTGGGTCATGACAGTCCAGGGCCTGGACTCTGAATATTTTCACGTAATCATTGGGATTTTCACTGACCCTCTGGAACATTCTTCCAAGATCAGAGAGATTGACTTGCTCTGACACGAAAAAGTACTTCCTGTAGAAGGCGTTGATCATTTCTCCCCAATTGTTGATAGTCCCTGGTGCGATGTTGTTGTACCAGGTGTATGCTCTTCCTTTCAAGGATTTTGAAAACTCCTTGAGGCGAACAACATGGTTATCTTCATGCTCTCCCAAGGCTTCGAGGAAATGAGAGACATGTTCTCGAGCATTGCCAGTTCCGTCATACAGAGTAAAAGTTGAAGAAATATAACCTTTTGGAAGGGGAATCCTCTGCGTAGCGGCAGGATAAGGAGGTTGGTGACGATGGACATGTGATTCTTGTCTTTTCCACGGTTCTCCAGAAGGCGCTCCACGTCTTCCCGAGTAATGAAATTTGATGGTTCCTTTGCTGACGAATCTGCAACTTTGCCAGTTTCATCATCATCCACTGTATGGATTGGGATTACTTCAGGATCAACAGCATCTGAGGATTTCTCCTTCTCTTTTCCCTTTTCTTGAGTCTTCTCTGTCATCTTGTCAGTAAGAGTTTTGAGATAATTACACAACTCCTTCTGTGTAGCAGCCATGTCAGTCTAATTCTTTGCAAGAGTCTCATGCACTTTGATAAGATCAAAAATGGTAGGTGGTGGATTTCCTCTGACTTCTTCAGGGTATCGACCGAACAGGGGATGAACTTCAGCGTGAGGAGGAGTAATGTCACCACCATCAGTGTTGGAGGCCGGAATCGTTTCTGAGATATTTTGATTGTCATTGATGTTGTTGCTAGTATTATCGTCGTTTGTGTTGGAACCTGTAACTAACCCAGACCAAAGACCAGCCCTCTTGTGAAATCGTGAGATTGCAACCGAGAGATTAACCTCCCACTATGGTCGCCAATCTGTGAATGGGGAAAAACAATTTGCTGGTTTTTACGAAATTGAAGAGTCGACCGTGTGGAGACTCCTTGAACCGAGCGAAATGTTGAACCTCACACAGATGCACTGCAAGAAGGGAGTGCTTTAAGTTCGAGAGATCAATCTGTAAGACCCCGGCTTAAACCAAGAACAATGGCCGTTCCAGAGTCAATTCGGTCACAAGAGAGGATGGGTTGATCTGTAGGAGGAAAGCTGAGAAATGCGTGAGATCAATGGTGATATGAGATTGTAGGTGTGTTGTGAATTCAGCGTGAAAATGCTCTGAATGATTGAATTTTGCTCAATTGAGAGTAATTTCTGTAAGTTCGTGTAGACGAAAGATTGTCTGTATGAACTTTGATGAGAAATTGCTCGTTTTGGCGAATGTTGTTCGATTGTTCGAAAAACCTCCTTTCTTCAATCAGGATTCAGAGACATTTTATAATGCCGGAGTTGAAAACACCATGATCCCATGAAGTGTGACAGTTGCTGGAATCAGAGAGTGGGAAATGCGGAAATCGTGTTAAAACCAATTACTCATCGTGCGGAGACTTGGTCACATTCTACTTTGCTGACTCTTCCAACTGATTGTACGACTTGCTCACATTCTCGTCGTGGGTGAACACACGCGACGTAGACCGCCAGACCAAAACCCTAGTTAATATCCCCTCATGTGACACGATTGAAATCTCGTGATTGTGGAGTCAGTTGCTGACTTTATGGGACGATGAGTCCATGTAGCGCTGAGTTGAACATGATTAGCAAATGTTTCGAAACTCATGAATTTAATGTGTCTGCTGAGACGAGGTATCATTATAACCTAAGACGAGCAAAATTGTGTTGCTAAATTGTTGAATATTGGTAGTTGAACCAATATTCTTTGATTTGATCAAATATTGCTGGTCTGAGCGAATATTGCTAATTGAATAAATATTGCCGGTTCGAGCGAATATTGCTAGTTCGAGCAAATGTTGTACTTTTGATGAATTGTTGGTAGCTGGACCAAATAAAATATTAATTTAAGTTGCTAACTGTTGGGTGGAGCAAAATAAATATGGATATCAATCATGGAATCAACATAAAATTATCAGAATGTTCGAATCTGCACAGAATCACGTTTCTGCAGAGCTCTGGATTCAAAACCCTAATTTTACCGAAATGATGATTTATTGCAAATCAACACGGGACCGGCTACATGGGATGACGGGTTCACTATATAACGTCAAGATGCTCGAATGTGCAAAAAATACCAGAGTCTCTTGAGGACCAGTTGGTGAAAGAATGATTAAATGTTGGTTTAATCATTTACTAAAATAATTCTCGTGTGAGCAACAAATCATAAAACCTGATGTAGAAAATATGAGGGGCCGACCAAGAGGTCACGAGACCGACTCTTGATGGTCGTGGGACCAGTAGATGGTCGTTTGAGCGAACTTCCAATTGTTTGGAAAGAGTTCGAACCTAATATGAGCAACTGAGCAAATTAGGTTAAAATCATTAAAACATGCGGGACCAGCTGTTTACAAGCCTCGGGTCACCCTTGGTCGGTCAAGGGGATTTTCCCGTGTCACCATAGTGTCCGTGCTTCAGTCCTGAGAATTTGATATTTTCTGATGCACGTTTGAGCAACATTTGGAGAAAATATGCAAAATCCATGGTTTTGCTGAAACCGGCAAAAATACATGAGATGATGAAAATAATAAATAAACAAGGAATCACAAGGTGTGGGACCGGCCACGGCTAGGGCATGGACGACCGGGTCCCACATGCTTTTCCCAGTTTTATGTGATTTTATGTATTTTTCTCTGATTTAAGGGAAATTCCATGAAACTGGAGAGTTTGGCGAAATTAGGGAACTTCCATGAGATGAGAGACATAAATTAAAATATAAAATAGGGAATGAGAGTGTGGGACCGGCAATGGCCGTGGCATGGCCGGCCGGCCAATGGGCGCGAGGCCCAAGGCACTCTTCCCAATTTTATGTAATTTTTGTGATTTTAGATAAGTTTTCATAAAATCAAAGGGATTTGTTGAAAACCAAGATATTTTGTTGAAATTAGGTAGTTTTCATGAAATCAGGAAACCAAACACCAAATAATAATAAAATCATGGGCATGTGGGACCGGCTAGGGCATGGCCGGCCGGCTAGAACCCGGTCCCACAAGTTTTCCTAATTTTTTTAATATTTTCCATGATTTTAGAGAAAATACATGAAATTAGGTAATTTTAGGGAAAATTCATAAAATCGAGGAATTTTCATAATTTGAGAAGGAATAATAAAATAATGGGACGTGAGGTGTGGGACCGACCACGGCCAAGGCATGGCCGGCCGGCCGGCGGTCCCGCAACACCTTTCCATAATTTTATTATTTTTTGATAAAATCATGTGATTTAGATAAAAATACATGAAATTAGGTAATTTTCATTATTTTAGGGAAAATTCATAAAATCAAGGAATTTTCATAATTTGAGAGAAATAATAAAATAATGGAGAGGTGAGGTGTGTGACCGGCCACGGCTAAGATATGGACGGTTGGTGCTCGGTCCCGCGACACCTTTCCCTAATTTTATTATTTTTTGATAAAATCCTGTGATTTAGATAATTTCTTTGAAATAAAGGAAATTTGCTTGAACGAGAGGATTTTCATGAGATCGTGAAAATAGTAAAAATATGGTAAAATATAAAATTGGGTGCGGGACTAGTCACGGCATGACTGTCCGGCTGGTGAGCCTAGTCCCCTGGCGCTTTTGTTTAATATTTTATTATTATTATTTTCCCTTCCTATTTTGCATAGGTTCCTCGTTCGTTCGTATTTTTAAAATGCTCGTTCGTGCATTCAAAATGCTGGTCTATGTATTATCTGCTAATTACACTTGCACCATTTTGTCAGGGCTTATTCAATGTCCAGATGCCTGTTTCGTTGAATATTTATTACTAACCTGTGAAATTCTGCTGGGAAGAACCACCGATTGAAGTAACGAAATATAACGAGGAATCGTAGAATATTGCTGAATATTCAGGCGATTAATTGACGACTCGTAGAATATTGCTGGATATTCAGACGATGACTCGTAGAATATTGCTGGATATTCAGACGATTTAAGATAATTAATTGTTGGCTCTGTACTAGAAGGGCTTCCTGTCTAGGAGCATTAATTATCTGAGGGTTGAGCAATATGAACTTTTTGGAGTGTCATATTCCTCTTGCATAGTCGGGGAAAATCTGGTTACATCTCGAAGACGTTGTCGCTCTATACTAGCAGACATGCTGTCTACGAGCCGCCCAATCTTTCGATTCTATACAGTATGAGATGTGTCGTGGCCTCAGCTGAGAGACTGCACATATTCATCTTCTCTGAGAGACTTTCTCCATCAGAGGTGGCATGAGCTTTCATGCACAGAGACATGAGTCTCGATATTCATCCGATTGCCGGATCCGGAGTAATTACTGAAATTGCTCAGTATTCATGAGATGCGTCGTGGCCTCAGCTGAGAGACTAAACATCTTCACGTACTATGAGAGACAGCCTTCTCAGTCAGAGATTTATGACATGAGATTTCATGCTTTAATGAGAGACACGAGTCTCAATACTCATCCGGTTGCCGAATCTGGAATATAGTTTTACAATTCTACCCTTTGTCGAAAATCCACCATCTACAATCGTCAACATCTATGCGGAGTGACGCATTCTCAAAAGATAAAGCTCGATACACATTCTCTAACTCTTCAAATCTTTTTACTAATGATGCATGAGACATAGAAGAAGGCACAGAGCCGGCGTCGACAAGTTTTTTCTTAAGGGAGCAGACCTTGGAGGTCAATACATTACGCTCTGCAGTGACCTTGGCTAAAGAAGCGCAAGCATCTTCAAAATCAGCATGATATTTCTTACGAATAACTTCTTGAGCAGAGTGACGTTTCTCAACTAAGGCAATATCCTCCTTTTTCTTTAAAATAAGACCTTCTTTCCATCTAAGGGATTCGTCACACTCCTTACGAAGCGCAGCCATCTGCTTCACTAAATCAGCATTATGGGCAGACTCAAGGGAAAGCTGGGCCTCATTATGAAAGGTCACATTCATAAACCTATCAGAATTCTTTTGGTAATACCAGACGTCAGAGGTTAGCTTAGCCACTTGATCTTGGAGATATCTAAGTTCACTAGAACTACTGGCTGGCAGACGAAGGTTGTCTCAGAACCAAGCAACCACAAAGTAAAGAAACAAGCTAGGGAAAAGGAAAGCTAACCCATAGATTTGGAGGACTCAGTGGCTAAGGCAGAATCAAAAGATTTACGACCCTCCTCGGAAACCTTAGCAGCGTTATTAGCTCTCTCAAGAGCCAATAAGCAAGCTTCCAGAGACCTCTGCGTCTTCCTCAGGTCACCTTCCAACGAAGATATCCTAGCAATTAAAGCAGCATCACTAGACGAAGGTTGCTGAGCAACAGAAATGGCATAGCCTTGACGAGCACGCTCCAGCAGGGCACTCAGATGAGTACACTTAGCCCTATATACCTTAAACAAGGTAAAACTAACATCAATTTGCTTGCAGAGCTGCAAACAAGGCAGTATGAGAGCATATACTCCATATCTCGTCAACAGGTTCCTCAACGGCGGCCTTAGGGTCATCATCCAAGGCATCAAGATCATCCATGATCTTCAGCTTTCCCTTCCTATGAGAAGACTGCAAAGAAAAACATGCGACAGCTAAGAATCATGGGCAAGGTACTAAGGATTATATAAAAACAAAGGTATGATCCTTACCTCCGCAGGTGTACCAAACGAAGCCTTCCTATTCCTAGTCTTGATGGATACAGAATTACCAGCAGAGCCTTGAGCAGTCCCAGCAGAAAAAGCAGGGGCAGACTGGAAGCCATCGAAATAAAGACGTTAAAGTTATCAAAGATACCATAGCAGACGAAGCTATCTAAGCAGGAAAAAGACGCTACAACAAGGGTACCTCGTGAGAAGCAGCAGGATTGAAAACCCAAAGCTGATAACCATCATACTTCTCAGGCAGAGAACGAGCTGAGCAAGGAACCGAAGGGTCCGCAGTGGTAAAACCATAGGCCCAAGGACCAACCAAACGAAGGGGAGTACGAGCCCAACGGTCAAAATGATCAAGACGAATGCGGTCAGACTTTGGAAAAGACAGCCTAGCGGAGTATGGGATCGTAGTCAAACCGGTCTTGTCAATTTCCTCTAGAAAATGAAGGCTGTCACCTTCCCTAATATGCCTAGCAGTAACATGGATGCGACGAGGGCCAACGGGCAAGGAAGAAGGTTAGTCTTTTGAATAACATCAGCATATGTGGCATTGAAGTTGGCGGGAGTATAATCTTCGCGCTTAGATCTCTCCTCAGCAAATGGATCATAAAACTCCAAGGTGGTCTTGCCCTTACTACGGTACCAGCACTCACGAAGGGCACACCAGTAATTACCAGTATAGTGATAGATTCCTCGAACTTGAGTCTTGTTCGTCGGGTCATCCCTAGTGGATAAGACATCATAATAGAAAGAATCGTTTCTACTATAAAGAGGAAGAAACATACCAGCGTCCAGCTGACCAACACTAATCAAAAGGTTGTTCTCATCGTAAAGAAAATCTCGAATGAGAGACTCGGTGAGGAAATCAGGGCCGTTAGCAAAAAAGATCTCAAACTTGTGAAGACGAAAGTTCTTTGCAATCTCAGGAAGGGACAAGTGACCGTAGCCATCTTTGTCACGTAATTGAAGCCTCTGTAGATCATAATGAGGAGGAGGAGGAGGAAGATCTTCAACATCAAACTCTTCAGCCCCAGACTCCGCGACCTCCTCAGCAACCGTAGATATATCAGCAATCGCAGGCACGTCAGTATCCTCAGGAGGAGGGGATGGCGTAGCATCATGATGATCCATCCGCGAAGGAGGATCAGTCGAAGAAGACACCCTCGGCCCTTTACGCGTAGGTTTCTTCGGAAGCCTCATTATACCTAACACCATCAGGAAAAACTTCATCATCAACAATGGCGGCAGAAAAATTACAATACCTCCAAAAGGCAAATAAAGGGGCATAAACGGGAAATTTTGGGCATGGGTTTTATAAACCAACCAAAAAGACCCGTTTGAACATATCATGACGCAAAAGTGAAAATCTTTGATCACACGACCAAACTGGCAGGAGAAGAAACAATCATGGCAAAATTAACATCTAAAGCCAAATTGGAACAAAACCCAAGTTCCCAATCATCACAAGCAGTTAAGAACGAGCGAAAATTCTCACATGCAAGTATAAAAATAACTACAAGAAGAAAATCATGATCAAAAGTGAGTATCGCTTACTTGTACGATAGACACAGTGAAGCCAACGTACGAGGAGAATCGAAGAAGAAAATAGGAGGAAGAGCAGTTAACAGCAGAAGAACATATCCACCAAAGTGATGGAGAGCGAAAGTTCGGAAGAAAATAAGGAAAGGGAGTTAATGAAATTCCCTTCTCTTTGTTCTCCTCTTATAGGCGGCTGGAAAATCCAAAAAATTTTGGATGTCACGAAATTCAAGGGGAAGTTATTGCATGAAAGGACATGTAGGGCCACCCAATCGGTACGTGCAAAATTGGCGGCGTAACGGAAGTTTCCTTCCACTTCTACCAAACGGCAGAAGATGAAAGAAAAGGGGAAAACTGTGAATACCAATATTTTGCAGAGCACGTGTCACGATCTTAGTGGCCGCATACGTGTCTAAAACTGTATAGCCTTTGCTAGACAGAGGAGCCTGAGTAGCAAGGGATACCTCCGCAGATCTGCTTAATATCATCCCAAGAGAAAGGTCGTGAACGGTCAAGATAAAGGAAGAAAAAGGCTAGTCTACATAGGGTCAGCTGGCAAAGGGACAGAGGTAAATGACGCATCCAATCAGCATTAATACTCTGATTCTTATCTACATGCATGAGTCAAAGCATGTGGAGAGAGGAAGCGTGTCAGGACCCGATTGGGGGAAGCAAGCGGTGAACGAAGGTACAACGCGCACTGAGGCTGGGTAGTTCCCAAAGGAACGTGGGTCAGCTGAGGTGGCGAGATACAACTGGAGAAGCATGCGGTAGACAAAGGTACCATTGGTACAGAAGGTATATCAGTAGACGATGGACCCAGAGGCAGCAAAGATAAACTAGGAGCAGAAGAGGCTATAAATACCAAGCTTCACCAACAAATTAAGGGCATTCAATATCTAGGAGAGAAGATCTAGTCTTAAGCTTATACCTCTTTAATGTTTAGAACTTAAGTAGTTACTTCAACTTGAGTTCTCTCTATTACTTTGGGAAGCATTTAAAATCTTTGTAACCACCACATACATAATACGATTCTATCACTCATTACCCCGTGGACGTAGACAAATGTGGAACCACGTTACATCTTGTATCTCATGATAACTTAGAGGCTTTTACATTACTCTTATGTTCTTTGTTATTATTGTGATCTTAGATACCATTTATTGCTTGGCTTAATCAGTTTAACAGAGGTATCGATACTCCTTAGTATCAGATCCTTTGAGCTGTACACATCACGTAGGCTACGGAAAAACGAGTAGTCACACTTATATTGAGCACAATCAATTAAATTGATCACGTTTGTGGTTTGAGTTAGTTGCGTATTCCGATTAAATTAATCATGGGTTTACCTGTGATTAATTTGGTTGAGTTTTGGATATTAAATTTCATTTCCATGGTTTTTGGTGTCCAATTAAAAAATCCTTCTTTTCTTTCGAAATTAAGGTCGCTCTTGTTGTTCTATCGGGAATGACATCAAATGGGGGAGAGTTCTTTTGAACTTGTGCTTAATGGTAATATTTCGCGGGGTGTGCGGATGTGGAATTTTATAGGGGTTATCTTGTATCTTAAAACTCCTTGATGAATGCATTTAGCTTCGGCTTTATGATTGCATCTAAATTAAGTTGGTATGTATTTTTTTCTTTTAGTCTATGAAATGTCTCTTGTGGAAAGTTTATTATGATCCCGTTCTTTTACCTTTGCCAATTTTATTGACAAAAATGGGGAGAAATAATGTAGTTCACACTATAAATACATATGGTTTTCGGATCATTGTGTAAGGGGGAGTGGTTTCCATGATCGAGATGGAGTATTGACTAAGGGGGAGTGATACATATCACCATAGGGTTGTTGTTAAAGTCGTGATGCAATTGGACTTTGATGTTACATAAAGATACTATGACACTGTATAATAATGATTGAGAATCTCAATTTATCTCATTGTTATAGCTTACTTGGAAGGACGAAGATTTCAAGGAACGTTGATGATTAGACTATGGAATAAGAGCCACTAAAGTTTATCTTTTTTGTATTCCATATGTATTAATAGTTTTGTCACTAAAATTCACAAAGGGGGAGATTGTTAGAGCATAGATCGGTCGACCTCCCATGCGTTTCTATATCAAGCATGTTTGTCAATGTTAGTGATCAAAACTATGAGTCTTTATTTTTAGTCTATTATAGCTAAGTCTCGGACTAGGATAGAAAAGTTTAGTTGAGATCAAGGACTTCATGGAGATTCATCATACAACGACGAAGATCTAGTCAAGGAACCGTGGAATTTCATCTTGTGGTTTGATTTAGTTGCGTATTCCGATTAAATTAATCATGGGTTTACTTGTGATTAATTTGGTTGACTTTTGGATATAAAAATTCATTCCATGGTTTTTGGTGTCCCTTTAAAAAATCCTTCTTTTCTTTCGAAATTAAGGTCGCTCTTGTTGTTCTTTCGGGAATGACATCCCAAGAGAAAGGACGTGAACGGTCAAGATAAAGGAAGAAAAAGGCTAGTCTACATAGGGTCAGCTGGCAAAGGGACAGAGGTAATTGCCGCATCCAATCAGCATTAAATGCTCTGATTCTTATCTACACGCATGAGTCAAAGCATGTGGAGAGAGGAAGCGTGTCAGAACCCGATTGGGGGAAGCAAGCGGTGAAGGAAGGTACAACGCGCAGTGAGGATGGGTAGTTCCCAAAGGAACGTGGGTCAGCTGAGGTGGCGAGATACAACTGGAGAAGCATGCGGTGGACGAAAGTACCACTGGTACGGAAGGTATATCAGCATACGATGGACCCAGATGCAGCAAAGATATACCAGGAGCAGAAGAGGCTATAAATACCAAGCTTCACCAACAAATTAAGGGCATTCAATATCTAGGAGAGAAGATCTAGTCTTAAGCTTATACCTCTTTAATGTTTAGAACTTAAGTAGTTACTTCAATTTGAGTTCTCTCTATTACTTTGGGAAGTATTTAAGATCTTTGTAACCACCACATACTTAATACGATTCTATCACTCATTACCCTGTGGACGTAGACAAATGTCGAACCACGTTACATCTTGTATCTCATGATAACTTAGAGGCTTTTACATTACTCTTATGTTCTTTGTTATTATTGTGATCTTAGATACCATTTATTGCTTGGCTTAATCAGTTCAACAGAGGTATCGATACTCCTTAGTATTAGATCCTTTGAGCTGTACACATCACGTAGGCTACGGAAAAACGAGTAGTCACACTTATGTTGAGCACAATCAATTAAATTGATCACGTTTGTGGTTTGAGTTAGTTGCGTATTCCGATTAAGTCAATCATGGGTTTACTTGTGATTAATTTGGTTGAGTTTTGGATATAAAAAATCATTTCCATTGTTTTTGGTGTCCAATTAAAAAATCCTTCTTTTCTTTCGAAATTAAGGTCGCTCTTGTTGTTCTTTAGGGAATGACATCAAATGGGGGAGAGTTCTTTTCAACTTGTGCTTAATGGTAATATTTTGCGGGGTGTGCGGATGTGGAATTTTATAGGGGTTATCTTGTATCTTAAAACTCCTTGATGAATGCATTTAGCTTCGTTTATATGATTGCATCTAAATTAAGTTGGTATGTATTTTTTCTTTTAGGCTATGAAATGTCTCTTGTGGAAATTTCATTATGATCCCGTTCTTTTACCTTTGCCAATTTTATTGACAAAAAGGGGGAGAAATAATGTAGTTCACACTAAAAATAATATGGTTTTCGGATCATTGTGTAAGGGGGAGTTGTTTCCATGATCGAGATGGAGTATTGACTAAGGGGGAGTGATACATATCACCATAGTATTGTTGTTAAAGTCTTGATGCAATTGGACTTTGATGTTACATAAAGATACTATGACACTGTATAATAATAATTGAGAATCTCGATTTCTCTCATTGTTATAGCTACGGATCTTCGACAAAGGTGGTGCTAAACTTACAACCTTTGGAATAATTGGAGTACTTGGAAGGACGAAGATTTCAAGGAACGTTGAAGATTAGACTATGGAATAAGAGCCACTAAAGTTTATCTTTTTTGTATTCCATATGTATTAATAGTTTTGTCACTAAAATTGACAAAGGGGGAGATTGTTAGAGCATAGATCGGTCGACCTCCCATGCGTTGCTATATCAAACATGTTTGTCAATGTTAGTGATCAAAACTATGAGTCTTGATTTTTAGTCTATTATAGCTAAGTCTCGGACTAGGATAGAAAAGTATAGTTGAGATCAAGGACTTCATGGCGATTCATCATACAACGACGAAGATCTAGTCAAGGAACCGTGGAATTTCATCTTGTGGTTTGATTTAGTTGCGTATTCCGATTAAATTAATCATGGGTTTACTTGTGATTAATTTGGTTGACTTTTGGATATAAAAATTCATTCCATGGTTTTTGGTGTCCCTTTAAAAAATCCTTCTTTTCTTTCGAAATTAAGGTCGCTCTTGTTGTTCTTTCGGGAATGACATCCCAAGAGAAAGGACGTGAACGGTCAAGATAAAGGAAGAAAAAGGCTAGTCTACATAGGGTCAGCTGGAAAGGGACAGAGGTAATTGCCGCATCCAATCAGCATTAAATGCTCTGATTCTTATCTACACGCATGAGTCAAAGCATGTGGAGAGAAGAAGCGTGTCAGAACCCGATTGGGGGAAGCAAGCGGTGAAGGAAGGTACAACGCGCACTGAGGCTGGGTAGTTCCCAAAGGAACGTGGGTCAGCTGAGGTGGCGAGATACAACTGGAGGAGCATGTGGTGGACGAAGGTACCACTGGTACGGAAGGTATATCAGCAGACGATGGACCCAGAGGCAGCAAAGATATACTAGGAGCAGAAGAGGCTATAAATACCAAGCTTCACCAACAAATTAAGGGCATTCAATATATAGGAGAGAAGATCTAGTCTTAAGCTTATACCTCTTTAATGTTTAGAACTTAAGTAGTTACTTCAACTTGAGTTCTCTCTATTACTTTGGGAAGCATTTAAGATCTTTGTAACCACCACATATTTAATACGATTCTATATCTCATTACCCCGTGGACGTAGACAAATGTCGAACCACGTTACATCTTGTGTATCATGATAACTTAGAGGCTTTTACATTACTCTTATTTTCTTTGTTATTATTGTGATCTTAGATACCATTTATTGCTTGGATTAATCAGTTTAACAGAGGTATTGATACTCCTTAGTATCATATCCTTTGAGCTGTACACATCACGTAGGCTACGGAAAAACGAGTAGTCACACTTATGTTGAGCACAATCAATTAAATTGATCACGTTTATGGTTTGAGTTAGTTGCGTATTCCGATTAAATTAATCATGGGTTTACTTGTGATTAATTTGATTGAGTTTTGGATATAAAAAATCATTTCCATGGTTTTTGGTGCCCAATTAAAAAATACTTCTTTTCTTTCGAAATTAAGGTCGCTCTTGTTGTTTTTTCGGGAATGACATCAAATGGGGGAGAGTTCTTTTGAACTTATGCTTAATGGTAATATTTTGCGGGGTGTGTGGATGTGGAATTTTATAGGGGTTATCTTGTATCTTAAAACTCCTTGATGAATGCATTTAGCTTCGGCTTTATGATTGCATCTAAATTAAGTTGGTATGTATTATTTCTTTTAGGCTATGAAATGTCTCTTGTGGAAATTTCACTATGATCCCGTTCTTTTACCTTTGCCAATTTTATTGACAAAAAGGGGTAGAAATAATGTAGTTCACACTACAAATAATATGGTTTTCGGATCACTGTGTAAGGGGGAGTTGTTTCCATGATCGAGATGGAGTATTGACTAAGGGGGAGTGATACATATCACCATAGTATTGTTGTTAAAGTCGTGTTGCAATTGGACTTTGATGTTACATAAAGATATTATGACACCGTATAATAATAATTGAGAATCTCGATTTCTCTCATTGTTATAGCTACGGACCTTCAACAAAGGTGGTGCTAAACTTACAACCTTTGGGATCATTGGAGTACTTGGAAGGACGAAGATTTCAAGGAACGTTGAAGATTAGACTATAGAATAAGAGCCACTAAAGTTTATCTTTTTTGTATTCCATATGTATTAATAGTTTTGTCACTAAAATTGAAAAAGGGGACCTCGCATGCGTTGCTATATCTAGCATGTTTGTCAATATTAGTGATCAAAACTATGAGTCTTGATTTTTAGTCTATTATAGCTAAGTCTCGGACTAGGATAGAAAAGTGTAGTTGAGCTCAAGGACTTCATGGCGATTCATCATACAACGACGAAGATCTACTCAAGGAACCGTGGAACTTCATCTTGTGGTTTGATTTAGTTGCGTATTCCGATTAAATTAATCATGGGTTTACTTGTGATTAATTTGGTTGAGTTTTGGATATCAAAAATCATTTCCATGGTTTTTGGTGTCCAATTGAAAAATCCTTCTTTTCTTTCGAAATTAAGGTCGCACTTGTTGTTCTTTCGGGAATGACATCCCAAGAGAAAGGACGTGAACGGTCAAGATAAAGGAAGAAAAATGCTAGTCTACATAGGGTCAGCTGGCAAAAGGACAAAGGTAAATGACGCATCCAATCAGCACTAAATGCTCTGATTCTTATCTACACGCATGAGTCAAAGCATGTGGAGAGAGGAAGCGTGTCATAACCCGATTGGGGGAAGAAAGCGGTGAACGAAGGTATAATACGCACTGAGGCTGGGTAGTTCCCAAAGGAACGTGGGTCAGATGAGGTGGCGAGATACAACTGGAGAAGCATGCGGTGGATGAAGGTACCACTGGTACGGAAGGTATATTAGCAGACGATGGACCCAGAGGCAGCAAAGATATACCAGGAGCAGAAGAGGCTATAAATACCAAGCTTCACCAACAAATTAAGGGAATTCAATATCTAGGAGAGAAGATCTAGTCATAAGCTTATACCTCTTTAATGTTTAGAACTTAAGTAGTTACTTCAACTTGTGTTCTCTCTATTACTTTGGGAAGCATTTAAGATCTTTGTAACCACCACATACTTAATACGATTCTATTACTCATTACCCCGTGGACGTAGACAAATGTCGAACCACGTTACATCTTGTGTCTCATGATAACTTAGAGGATTTTACATTACTCTTATGTTCTTTGTTATTATTGTGATCTTAGATACCATTTATTGCTTAGCTTAATCAGTTCAACAGAGGTATCGATACTCCTTAGTATCAGATCCTTTGAGCTGTACACATCACGTAGGCTACGGAAAAACGAGTAGTCACACTTATGTTGAGCACAATCAATTAAATTGATCACGTTTATGGTTTGAGTTAGTTGCGTATTCCGATTAAATTAATCATGGGTTTACTTGTGATTAATTTGATTGAGTTTTGGATATAAAAAATCATTTCCATGGTTTTTGGTGTCCAATTAAAAAATCCTTCTTTTCTTTCGAAATTAAGGCCGCTCTTGTTGTTTTTTCGGGAATGACATCAAATTGGGAAGAGTTCTTTTGAACTTATGCTTAATGGTAATATTTTGCGGGGTGTGTGGATGTGGAATTTTATAGGGGTTATCTTGTATCTTAAAACTCCTTGATGAATGCATTTAGCTTCGGCTTTATGATTGCATCTAAATTAAGTTGGTATGTATTTTTTTTTTAGGCTATGAAATGTCTCTTGTGGAAATTTCACTATGATCCCGTTCTTTTACCTTTGCCAATTTTATTGACAAAAAGGGGTAGAAATAATGTAGTTCACACTACAAATAATATGGTTTTCGGATCACTGTGTAAGGGGGAGTTGTTTCCATGATCGAGATGGAGTATTGACTAAGGGGGAGTGATACATATCACCATAGTATTGTTGTTAAAGTCGTGTTGCAATTGGACTTTGATGTTACATAAAGATACTATGACACCGTATAATAATAATTGAGAATCTCGATTTCTCTCATTGTTATAGCTACGGATCTTCAACAAAGGTGGTGCTAAACTTACAACCTTTGGGATCATTGGAGTACTTGGAAGGACGAAGATTTCAAGGAACGTTGAAGATTAGACTATGGAATAAGATCCACTAAAGTTTATCTTTTTTGTATTCCATATGGATTAATAGTTTGTCACTAAAATTGGCAAAGGGGGAGATTGTTAGAGCATAGCTCGGTCGACCTCCCATGCGTTGCTATATCAAGCATGTTTGTCAATGTTAGTGACCAATACTATGAGTCTTGATTTTTAGTCTATTATAGCTAAGTCTCGGACTAGGATAGAAAAGTATAGTTGAGATCAAGGACTTCATGGTGATTCATCATACAACGACGAAGATCTACTCAAGGAACCATAGAACTTCATCTTGTGGTTTGATTTAGTTGCGTATTCCGATTAAATTAATCATGGGTTTACTTGTGATTAATTTGGTTGAGTTTTTGATATAAAAAATCATTTCCATTGTTTTTGGTGTCCAATTAAAAAATCCTTCTTTTCTTTCGAAATTAAGGTCGCTCTTGTTGTTCTTTCGGGAATGACATCCCAAGAGAAAGGACGTGAACGGTGAAGATAAAGGAAGAAAAAGGCTAGTCTACGTAGGGTCAGCTGGCAAAGGGACAGAGGTAAATGCCGCATCCAATCAGCATTAAATACTCTGATTCTTATCTAGACGCATGAGTTAAAGCATGTGGAGAGAGGAAGCGTGTCAGAACCCGATTGGGGGAAGCAAGCGGTGAACGAAGGTACAACGCGCAGTGAGGATGGGTAGTTCCCAAAGGAACGTGGGTCAGCTGAGGTGGCGAGATACAACTGGAGAAGCATGCGGTGGACGAATACCACTGGTACGGAAGGTATATCAGCAGACGATGGACCCAGAGCAGCAAAGATATACCAGGAGCAGAAGAGGCTATAAATACCAAGCTTCACCAACAAATTAAGGGCATTCAATATCTAGGAGAGAAGATCTAGTCTTAAGCTTATACCTATTTAATGTTTAGAACTTAAGTAGTTACTTCAATTTGAGTTCTCTCTATTACTTTGGGAAGTATTTAAGATCTTTGTAACCACCACATACTTAATACGATTCTATCACTCATTACCTTGTGGACGTAGACAAATGTCGAACCACGTTACATCTTGTATCTCATGATAACTTAGAGGCTTTTACATTACTCTTATGTTCTTTGTTATTATTGTGATCTTAGATACCATTTATTGCTTGGATTAATCAGTTCAACAGAGGTATCGATACTCCTTAGTATCAGATCCTTTGAGCTGTACACATCACGTAGGCTACGGAAAAACGAGTAGTCACACTTATGTTGAGCACAATCAATTAAATTGATCACGTTTGCGGTTTGAGTTAGTTGCGTATTCCGATTAAGTCAATCATGGGTTTATTTGTGATTAATTTGGTTGAGTTTTGGATATAAAAAATCATTTCCATGGTTTTTGGTGTCCAATTAAAAAATCCTTCTTTTCTTTCGAAATTAAGGTCGCTCTTGTTGTTCTTTAGGGAATGACATCAAATGGGGGAGAGTTCTTTTGAACTTGTGCTTAATGGTAATATTTTGCGGGGTGTGCGGATGTGGAATTTTATAGGGGTTATCTTGTATCTTAAAACTCCTTGATGAATGCATTTAGCTTCGTTTATATGATTGCATCTAAATTAAGTTGGTATGTATTTTTTCTTTTAGGCTATGAAATGTTTCTTGTGGAAATTTCATTATGATCCCGTTCTTTTACCTTTGCCAATTTTATTGACAAAAAGGGGGAGAAATAATGTAGTTCACACTACAAATAATATGGTTTTCGGATCATTGTGTAAGGGGGAGTTGTTTCCATGATCGAGATGGAGTATTGACTAAGGGGGAGTGATACATATCACCATAGTATTGTTGTTAAAGTCTTGATGCAATTGGACTTTGATGTTACATAAAGATACTATGACACTGTATAATAATAATTGAGAATCTCGATTTCTCTCATTGTTATAGCTACGGATCTTCAACAAAGGTGGTGCTAAACTTACAACCTTTGGAATCATTGGAGTACTTGGAAGGACGAAGATTTCAAGGAACGTTGAAGATTAGACTATGGAATAAGAGCCACTAAAGTTTATCTTTTTTGTATTCCATATGTATTAATAGTTTTGTCACTAAAATTCACAAAGGGGGAGATTGTTAGAGCATAGATCGGTCGACCTCCCATGCATTGCTATATCAAGCATGTTTGTCAATGTTAGTGATCAAAACTATGAGTCTTGATTTTTAGTCTATTATAGCTAAGTCTCGGACTAGGATAGAAAAGTGTAGTTGAGATCAAGGACTTCATGGCGATTCATCATACAACGACGAAGATCTAGTCAAGGAACCGTGGAATTTCATCTTGTGGTTTGATTTAGTTGCGTATTCCGATTAAATTAATCATGGGTTTACTTTTGATTAATTTGGTTGACTTTTGGATATAAAAATTCATTCCATGGTTTTTGGTGTCCCTTTAAAAAATCCTTCTTTTCTTTCGAAATTAAGGTCGCTCTTGTTGTTCTTTCGGGAATGACATCCCAAGAGAAAGGACGTGAACGGTCAAGATAAAGGAAGAAAAAGGCTAGTCTACATAGGGTCAGCTGGCAAAGGGACAGAGGTAATTGCCGCATCCAATCAGCATTAAATGCTCTGATTCTTATCTACACGCATGAGTCAAAGCATTTGGAGAGAGGAAGCGTGTCATAACCCGATTGGGGGAAGCAAGCGGTGAACGAAGGTATAACACGCACTGAGGCTGGGTAGTTCCCAAAGGAACGTGGGTCAGATGAGGTGGCGAGATACAACTGGATAAGCATGCGGTGGATGAAGGTACCACTGGTACGGAAGGTATATTAGCAGACGATGGACCCAGAGGCAGCAAAGATATACCAGGAGCAGAAGAGGCTATAAATACCAAGCTTCACCAACAAATTAAGGGAATTCAATATCTAGGAGAGAAGATCTAGTCATAAGCTTATACCTCTTTAATGTTTAGAACTTAAGTAGTTACTTCAACTTGTGTTCTCTCTATTACTTTGGGAAGCATTTAAGATCTTTGTAACCACCACATACTTAATACGATTCTATTACTCATTACCCCGTGGACGTAGAAAAATGTCGAACCACGTTACATCTTGTGTCTCATGATAACTTAGAGGCTTTTACATTACTCTTATGTTCTTTGTTATTATTGTGATCTTAGATACTATTTATTGCTTAGCTTAATCAGTTCAACAGAGGTATCGATACTCCTTAGTATCAGATCCTTTGAGCTGTACACATCACGTAGGCTACGGGAAAACGAGTAGTCACACTTATGTTGAGCACAATCAATTAAATTGATCACTTTTGTGGTTTGAGTTAGTTGCTTATTCCGATTAAATTAATCATGGGTTTACTTGTGATTAATTTTGTTGAGTTTTGGATATAAAAAATCATTTCCATGGTTTTTGGTGTCCAATTAAAAAATCATTCTTTTCTTTCGAAATTAAGGTCGCTCTTGTTGTTCTTTCGGATGACATCAAATGGAGAGAGTTCTTTTGAACTTGTGCTTAATGGTAATATCTTGCGGGCTGTGCGGATGTGGAATTTTATAAGGGTTATCTTGTATCTTAAAACTCCTTGATGAGTGCATTTAGCTTCGGCTTTATGATTGCATCTAAATTAAGTTGGTATGTATTTTTTCTTTTAGTCTATGAAATGTCTCTTGTGGAAATTTCATTATGATCCCGTTCTTTTACCTTTGCCAATTTTATTGACAAAAAGGGGGAGAAATAATGTAGTTCACACTACAAATACATATGGTTTTCGGATCATTGTGTAAGGGGGAGTGGTTTCCATGATCGAGATGGAGTATTGACTAAGGGGGAGTGATACATATCACCATAGTATTGTTATTAAAGTCGTGATGCAATTGGACTTTGATGTTACATAAAGATACTATGACACTGTATAATAATGATTGAGAATCTCGATTTCTCTTAGTGTTATAGCTAGGGATCTTCAACAAAGGTGGTGCTAAACTTACAACCTTTGGGATCATTTGAGTACTTGGAAGGACGAAGATTTCAAGGAACATTGAAGATTAGACTATGGAATAAGAGCCACTAAAGTTTATCTTTTTTGTATTCCATATATATTAATAGTTTTGTCACTAAAATTGACAAAGGGGGAGATTGTTAGAGCATAGCTCGGTCGACCTCCCATGCGTTGCTATATCAAGCATGTTTGTCAATGTTAGTGATCAAAACTATGAGTCTTGATTTTTAGTCTATTATAGCTAAGTCTCGGACTAGGATAGAAAAGTGTAGTTGAGATAGAGGACTTCATGGTGACTCATCATACAACGACGAAGATATACTCAAGGAACCGTGGAACTTCATCTTGTGGTTTGATTTAGTTGTGTATTCCGATAAATTAATCATGGGTTTACTTGTGATTAATTTGGTTGATTTTTGGATATATTAAATCATTTCCATGGTTTTTGGTGTCCAATTAAAAAATCCTTCATTTCTTTCGAAATTAAGGTCGCTCTTGTTGTTCTTTCGGGAATGACATCCCAAGAGAAAGGACGTGAACGGTCAAGATAAAGGAAGAAAAAGGCTAGTGTACATAGGGTCAGCTGGAAAAGGGACGGAGGTAAATGCCGCATCCAATCAGCATTAAATGCTCTGATTATTATCTACACGCATGAGTCAAAGCATGTGGAGAGAGGAAGCGTGTCAGAACCCGATTGGGGAAAGCAAGCGGTGAACGAAGGTACAACGCGCACTGAGGCTGGGTAGTTCCCAAAGGAACGTGGGTCAGTTAAGGTGGCGAGATACAACTGGAGAAGCATGCGGTGGACGAAGGTACCACTGGTACGGAAGGTATATCAACAGACGATGGACCAAGAGGCATCAAAGATATACCAGGAGCAGAAGAGGCTATAAATACCAAGCTTCACCAACAAATTAAGGGCATTCAATATCTAGGTCTAGTCTTAAGCTTATACCTCTTTAATGTTTAGAACTTAAGTAGCTACTTCAACTTGAGTTCTCTCTATTACTTTGGGAAGTATTTAAGATCTTTGTAACCACCACATACTTAATACGATTCTATCACTCATTACCCCGTGGACGTAGACCAATGTCGAACCACGTTACATCTTGTGTCTCATGATAACTTAGAGGCTTTTACATTACTCTTATGTTCTTTGTTATTATTGTGATCTTAGATACCATTTATTGCTTGGCATAATCAGTTCAACAGAGGTATCGATATTCCTTAGTATCATATCCTTTGAGTTGTACACATCACGTAGGCTATTGAAAAACGAGTAGTCACACTTATGTTGAGCACAATCAATTAAATTGATCACGTTTATGGTTTGATTTAGTTGCGTGTTATGATTAAATTAATCATGTGTTTACTTGTGATTAATTTGGTTGAGTTTTGGATATAAAAAATCATTTCCATGGTTTTTGGTGTCCAATTAAAAAATCCTTCTTTTCTTTCGAAATTAAGGTCGCTCTTGTTGTTCTTTCGGGAATGACATCAAATGGGGGAGAGTTCTTTTGAACTTGTGCTTAATGGTAATATTTTGCGGGGTGTGCGGATGTGGAATTTTATAGGGGTTATCTTGTATATTAAAACTCCTTGATGAATGCAGTTAGCTTCGGCTTTATGATTGCATCTAAATTAAGTTGGTATGTATTTTTTCTTTTAGTCTATGAAATGTCTCTTGTGGAAATTTCATTATGATCCCTTTCTTTTACCTTTTCCAATTTTGTTAACAAAAAGGGGGAGAAATAATGTAGTTCACACTACAAATACATATGGTTTTCGGATCATTGTGTAAGGGGGAGTGGTTTCCATGATCGAGATGGAGTATTGACTAAGGGGGAGTGATACATATCACCATAGTATTGTTGTTAAAGTCGTGATGCAATTGGACTTTGATGTTACATAAAGATACTATGACACTGTATAATAATGATTGAGAATCTAGATTTCTCTCATTGTTATAGCTAGGGATCTTCAACAAAGTTGGTGTTAAACTTACAACCTTTGGGATCATTGGAGTACTTGGAAGGACGAAGATTTCAAGGAACGTTGAAGATTAGACTATGGAATAAGAGCCACTAAAGTTTATCTTTTTTGTATTCCATATGTATTAATAGTTTTGTCACTAAAATTGACAAAGGGGGAGATTGTTAGAGCATAGCTCGGTCGACCTCCCATGCGTTGTTATATCAAGCATGTTTGTCAATGTTAGTGATCAAAACTATGAGTCTTGATGTTTAGTCTATTATAGATAAGTCTCGGACTAGGATAGAAAAGTGTAGTTGAGATCAAGGACTTCATGGCGATTCATCATACAACAACGAAGATCTACTCAAGGAACCGTGGAACTTCATCTTGTGGTTTGATTTAGTTGCGTATTCCGATTAAATTAATCATGAGTTTACTTGTGATTAATTTGGTTGAGTTTTGGATATATTAAATCATTTCCATGGTTTTTTGTGTCCAATTAAAAAATCCTTCTTTTCTTTCGAAATTAAGGTCGCTCTTGTTGTTCTTTCGGGAATGACATCCCAAGAGAAAGGACGTGAACGGTCAAGATAAAGGAAGAAAAAGGCTAGTCTACATAGGGTCAATTGGAAAAGGGATAGAGGTAAATTCCGCATCCAATCAGCATTAAATGCTCTTATTCTTATCTACACGCATGAGTCAAAGCATGTGGAGAGAGGAAGCGTGTCAGAACCCGATTGGGGGAAGCAAGCGGTGAACGAAGGTACAACGCGCACTGAGGCTGGGTAGTTCCCAAAGGAACGTGGGTCAGCTAAGGTGGCGAGACACAACTGATCCCAGCAGGATACTACGCACTTAATTCCCTTAGCTGATCTCACCCACAACCAAGAGTTACTACGACCCAAAGTCGAAGACTTTAATAAACAAATCTGTATCACACAGAAAAGTCTATGATAATAGATAAATCTGTCTCCCACTGATAAACCTATGAGTTTTGTTCCGTCTTTTGATAAATCAAGTTGAACATGAACTAATTGTTAATCCGGACTTATATTCCCGAAGAACAGCCTAGTATTATCAATCATCTCACAACAATTATGGTAGCGAAACAAGATGTTGCGGAATCACAAACGATGAGACGAAGATGTTTGTGATTTCTTTTTATCGTGCCCTATCGGAGATATAATCTCAAGTCAATTATTCAATTGAACTCTTACAATATAAAATGGCAAGATTAGATCGTTCAACTACAAGAGAAGTAGTTTCGTCTGGCTTCACAATCCCAATGAAGTCTTTCAGTCTTTAACCTACAGGGTCTCGTAAAGAAACCTGAGGTTAAAGGAGAATCGACTCTATCAAACTAACTAGTATCACACAGGAGGTGTGGGGATTAGTTTTTCCAATTGTTAGATGTCTCCTTTATATAGTTTTCAAATCAGGGTTTGCAATCCAAGTTACCTTGGTAATAAAGCATTCAATATTCACTGTTAGATGAAAAACCTGATTTCTCCAAGCTAATATCTTTCAACCGTTAGATCGAAACTTAGCTTGTCATGAAATGTGTTTTATTTAGGTTTGAGTAACCGTACCTAAACGTGTACACTTGGTTGGTTCACAAATAGTTAACCTAGGTTATCCATATGAGTACTTTCATATCAACCATATTCATCTTTCTCATAACTAGTTCAAATGACTCATAAGAACTAGTTGATAGAGTTGTTCAATTGCTTAGGTCTTTATTCATAAACACAATTGAAAACAAAATCGGTTTGATTCACTTGAATCAATTCATGAAAAATATAGCCATGGTTTGCAAAGATTGCATTCCTCATTGATTTATTGTTTTAAGTTCATGAACTTTCGATTTGAGAAATAACCAGCTTGGGTACGCGTACGGGTATGCGTACCTTAGCTACCGGATTTGAGTGTGGAAACTCAGCAGAAATTTTCGGTTCGAAAACTTCCATCAGTACGCGTACCTAAGGTGACTGGTTTTCCAGTTTGTAAACTACAAACTCCAGCAGAAGTTTTCGGTCGAAAATTTCCGCCAGTACGCGTACCCAACCTGTCTCCTTTACCAATGTCGCATGCACAAGTGCACACAATTGGTTTCCGGCACATAGATTTATACACTAATGTGAGAACACACTATATATGCTTATATCCATGTTGGTTACATAATCTCAACTCTACATTTCAATCATTGAAACATTCTTCTATAGTGTTATAACAATCGTTATTCACGATTATCGTCATCAAAGCTATTTTCAAGATTGAAACGTCATCATGAATTTCGTCACGGATAAATATGAAAAGTGGTTAAAGTGAAAGCTTACCAACACGTATTTCGAAAAAAAAGATAGGCGAGTAAACTCGGATCGAAATAGCAAATGTGTATGTATGAAAACTATCATACTTATACGACTTTGTCTCAAGAGTAGGAGATAGAGAGATAGACTTTTGAGTGATAGATAAGTTCAAGTCACCACATACCTTTTAGTCGGATGAAGTTCCACTAGTTCCTCGAGTAGTTCTTCGTCTTCGTAAGATGATCGCCATGGAGTTTGGAGCTCAACTACACTAATCTGTCCTAAATCGAGACTTAGCTATAAGTAGTCTAGAAATCAAGACATATAGTTTTGACACCTAAACTTGACAAACATGCTTGAGATAGCAACGCATGCGAGTTCGACCGAGCAGTGCTCTAGCAACGCCCATTACGAGAAAGTGACAGGAAAGGCATACGGTTGATAGCAGTAAAGGAGTAGTGGGTGTAAGGCTGAGCGGTCTTCCCTCATGATAGAGACGTGATTGTCACCACTTTTACACGATCCCCACTTATCCACTACTTAACTACCTCCACTTCCTATGAGATCAGGGTGCGCTTAATCATGACTTGTATAAATTGGATTTCAACCTATTTCGAAAAAAAAGTGTTATCAACACAAGTATCCAGAAACCACATTCTGATTAAGTCATAAAACAACCACACCTTTATCCTGATTTCAACACCTTCTTTGCTTCCCTCCCTAAGATCAACCCTTCTCCTTCGTTTTGTAACCGAAGCAAGAATGGAACGACCATTTCTTGGTTTAGGACAGAATTGTACAGATTGATCTCTCGAATTTAAAGTACTCCAGTGCAGTGCATTTGTTTAGGGTTTAGATTCATTTCTCGGCGGCACACCCAAATTTACCATTTCCAGCAGAATCAGTTTTTACCCTACTACAAGGTGGTTCAGCCTTCACTTACCTTTATTGATGAAGTTCTCCAAATTCTTCGGTTGATCTTCACCTTCAAACGGTAGAACTCTGTAATATCTGGTATTCAACTACAAACTTCTATCCTAATCCGATATTTGACTAAATGTAGACTAGAAATCAAGATATAGTTTTGATCAACTAAATTTGACAACAAGCTTGAGATAGCAACACTTGTGAGTTCCACCGAGTAATGCTCTAATAGTAATGACCAATACTTGTTTGGACAATAAGGAATTACCAAATCTAAAAATACTAAAGATATACAATAAATGTTTAATTTTTGTTTTGTTCTCTTCCAATTGTAATCTAACATTCCAACATATAATTTACTAATACATCAACAAGAGATATGCTTATTCTCTGGGATGTGGAAAGCATATACGTTCGAATATCTAAAAGATGTTTACAATATTTCGGTTTTGGATCTCGCCTTGAGTATCAAGAAAAATACTTGAAAATTAAGTAAAAAGAGTTTAACACATGTTCAAATTCATTATGTCGACATATTGTGAACTTTTCTTTTTAACCAAATACATTTTCGGTATCTACGCAAACCCTAAAGTAATAGACAAACTGAAAACGCAGACTTGGTTAAACTACTAGAGATTCATATGATCAGTCCTAGCAGAGATCCTTGGGACCGGTCCTAGAAGAGATCCTTAGTAAGGGATCGTTCCTACTAGAGATCCTTAGGATCAGTTCTAATAAAAATCCTTGTTTAAGGGATCGGTCCTATAATAGATCCTTTGACTCCTTTTCAACTACTAAACAAGTTTCGCAAGTCTACTTCTTTGGACCATGAGAACATAGTTTTCGATATATGGAATCAATTTAAAAGTTCAACACACTAACTAGCAACGAATTACCAAATCCTGTTTTGTCTAATCTACGAAGTCCAACAAATAAACTATACTTCGTAACTCCATATACCAAAGTTGTATGAAACAACTAGTATATCTTTCCTTGACACTTTGACAATAATTAAATGATCAAGCCACCAATACTAGAGACGCGTAAACAAACTTCGTATGTTAAGTTTTCAATATAAACGAATTGAAATAAGTATAGATAAAAATGGAACAAGTCAAGTTTGTGTTACTAACCTCAAATGGAAGGATGATGTGTTCGTTGATGCCAATACGTCTTCAGGTTATTCGGAGTAACACGAGCGAGTCTCAATATTTTATTGTTTTTAGTCTTACCTAACGAAGTTGACACTAGTAATCAAATTAAGTAGCTTCGAGTTTTGGAACTAAAATATGATAATTAAACTTGACATACCAACGCTTGGTGAGTTCAACCGAGCAATGCTCTAACACACTAGATGACAATCCAGAAGAAGTGTGATACAATAACAACCATATCCAGGATACGAGAAGATCGGACGTTTTTGTTTTTGTTTTTTTAATCGTAGGAGAAGATTTATTAAGAAGAAAGAATGTATAAGAGATCAACCATTGGTAGATAATTAAGAAAAATAAAATTACATAAAAATGATTTCCCAATAACTAAGGATTGCACTTGCAAAGTTCAAGTGCACTTGTTTGCCAGCAGTAGTTGCCCAAGAGAGAACTAAAATTTTAAAAATCAATAAATGTTAGTTTTGAAGTTGTAGTCTTTCTAAAAAGTGCCACAGATTCTTTCTTTCTAAATGATGGAAACTACAACAGCCAGATTAAGAATCTAAAAACAACTACCTGAATATGAGAAATGTGAACCCTGCCAATTAAGTGCTAACATCATCAACTGAACTAGGAACCACCCATGACCAACACTTATTAGGTAAAACTATGTGCATTTTGGTTTTAATTTGGTGCACTGATTATTCTTAGTCAGTGCACTGTTTTTCTTAGAACATATGTCTTTTCGTTTTACTAATTAGTTACTAGAGGTGCACTGGTTGTTCTTAATCATAATATAAGTTTGTGCACTAAAGGAAAACATAGCGAGTATGCTATATATAAAAATTGAGACTTTTTATGCATTTATGGTGCACTAGAAATGATAATGTAAAAGTATTGTATATATAAAAATATTATCTATTTCATGTATTTTTCGTGTATGTGAAGAAAATGATAATATAAAAACCCAAATTTTGTAATACGAAAATATTAATTATTCAAAGTATGCTCGTTAGGTAAGTCTCACAAACATCTTTCCATATATGAACAATTTATGAAATTCCGACAAGTATTTCAAAAATGTACTGCTTTTAAGTTATTCAATATACTTTTACACATAGATGACAATTACAATATTAATCAATAACGCTGACATCATCTTAATCATTTGAAATTTTAAGAATATTTAACTCCTGATGTGAGGCTTTATAAGAGAGGTTTATAATGTTTCAAAAAAAAGAAGGAGATTATAGAGTTTAAAGCTGAACTAACAAATAGGGTTTAAATGTTAATTTTTATACCGCTATAATAATTATGTAACAATCCCAGAAGTGTCATAAAATTGCTTCCTAAATCATCTTCTCTTAAACTTTTTTTCTCTCTTCTGTTCTCCAACCATTAATTTCATGGTAGTGAAACGATTCTATTAAAAACTTTTCTCTCTCTACTCTCGAATATTCTATCAAACCTTTCAAACCCTAGCGCTGAAACCCCGTTCTCTCCTCGGATGGTCCTCTTTTGGACGAATCCAAGGAGAGATATTTAGTTTAGACAATAAGTTAGCATACAATCTTTTCTTTTTTATGTTTTAGCTTAGATTGATTATCTTTCTTTGGATTTTTTGGTTTGAGAAGGCAAATAGTGGGGTTTTTATGTTTCAGATGTTTGGAAAAATCAACCTAGGTTTGTTTCACTTGGATTAACCCACCACTAGGGTATCCATAAGAACTACCACCGCCTAGATATGGTTATCTCTGTATCCACTACTACCCACGAATCTTTGGCTTCATCAAGGATTTCCACCAAATCATGGTTATCAAGGTTTTTTGTTGCTGCAAAGATTTTATTAATTTGTATATAAGCTTGAAGATGAATCTCTCCTCGATTTCATCACCGGTAATAGATGGCGGTGGCAATAGTTACTCATATTTTAATGTCAATGGAAGTGGTTATCACTTTTGTGATGGGCAGCGTTATCATATTTTAGTGGTGGTTGTCAATCTTGTTTTAGGTTACTCACCACTAGGGTATCCATCAAGTCCACCATGTTAGAGCACTTCTCAGTCGAACTCGCAAGCGTTGCTATCTCAGGCTTGTTTGTCAAGTTTAGTTTCCAAAATTATAAGTCTTGATTTATAGTCTACTTATAGCTAAGTCTCGGACTAGGATAAAAAGTGTAGTTGAGCTCTAAAATCCACGGCGTTCATCATGCAAAAACGAAGAACTACTCAAGGAACTGGTGGAACTTCATCGATAAAAAGGTATGTGGAGGCTTGAACTTATCTATCACTCAAAAGTCTATCTACAGTATCTCATATCTTGAGACAAAAGTCGTATTTCTATATAGACTTCGATTATACACATTTTCTATTTCGAGCTGAGTTTATCTCGCTTATCTATTTCTCGAAATATGTGTTGGTAAGCTTTCGCTTTGGCCAAGTTCATCTTTACAAGTGAAGAAAGTCATGTTGATTATTTCAATATCTTGAAAATTGCTTTGATGAAAAATAGTGTGTGAATAACCTCTATTTAACATCCTCTAAGAATGTTTCAATGATTGAAATGAGAGTTTAGAATATATAACCTTGAATGGATATAAACATTGTATGTGAACTCATACTTGTGTAAGTCCAAAATCCTTGAACTAAAGTCTGCGTACTTTACTGTTCAGGATGTCCGGAATCTAAGTCCGCGTACCGTACGCGTACTGTCAGATGTTCACATCCCGCGAATTTCTGCTGGAGTTTGTGAACTGAAAACAAACTCAATCCGGGTACTTAAGTATGCGTACCGGTATGCATACTTGAGTGGGTTATTTTCTAAAAACGATTTATTCATGAACTAAGGCTTATATAAACTAAGGAATGCATACTTGCAAACCGTGGCTATAATGTTCATGAATCGATTCGAGTGAATCAAAATCGTTTTTGTTATGATTGTGTCTTATATACTTCTATGAGATCTAAGCAATTGAAAAACTCTCTAACTAGTTCTTATGAGTCATTTGAACTAGTTATGGTGAAGATATGAAATGCTCATATGGCTAACCATTGGTCAACTACTATTGAACCAACTAGGTGTACACGTTTAGATACAGTTCCACAAACCTAAATGAACGTGCATTTCATTTGTGTATAACAAGCTAAGTTTAGATCTAACGGTTGAAAGATATTAGCTTGAATCTAATCAGGTTTTCGTCTAACGGTGAATATTGAATGTTTTGTTACTAAGGTAGCATTGATTGCAACCCTGATTTGAAGACTATATAAAGGAGAACTCTAGCAACATGGAAACCTAATCCCCACACCTCCTATGTGATACTAGTTGTATAATCTAGACTCGATTATCCTTTAACCTTAGGTTTCAATCGAGACCCTGTAGGTTAATGACTTGAAGACTTCATTGGGATTGTGAAGCCAGACCCAACTATTTTCTCTGTTGTTGCGTGATCTGATCTTGTTGTTTCTATCGTATTGAGTAAAATTGTAAAATTGGCTCGAGATTAATTTCTCTGATAGGAAAGACAGAAAAGTAGTCGCAAACATCTTCGTCTCATCGTTTGTGATTCCACAATATCTTGTTTCGCTAGTCGATTAAGATTATTGTGAGGTGAATGATATTTCTAGGCTATTCTTCGGGAATATAAGACTGATATATCAATTGTATCCTGTTCACCTTGATTAATCAAAATACAAAATAAAACTCGTAGGTATTTCTGTGGGAGACATATTTTCTGTGTGATACAGATTTTTTTATTAAAGTCTTCGACTTTGGGTCGTAGCAACTCTTAGTTCTGTGTGAGATCAGCTAAGGGAATCAATTAAGTAGTATCCTGCTTGGATCAGAGACGTAAGGAGCGTAACTTTACCTTGGATCAGTGTGAGATTGATTGGGGTTCAACTACAGTCCAGAACGAAGTTAGTTTGTAGTAGGCTAGTGTCTGTGGCGGGTTAATACAGTGTGTGTTCAATCTGGACTAGGTCCCGGGGTTTTTCTGCATTTGTGGTTTCCTCGTTAACAAAACTTCTGGTGTCTATGTTATTTCTTTTCTGCATTATATTTTGTTATATAATTGAAATATCACAGGTTGTGCATTCAATCGATCAATTGGTAAATCCAACCTTTGGTTGTTGATTGAAATCGATTGATCCTTGAACATTGGTCTTTGGTACTGTTCAAGTTAATTTCTCTTGTATTCAATTAGACTCGCAGATCGCTATTTGCTTGAGTAAGTATTGAGTTGAGAAATTGAGATATAACTCCTTGATATACTTTTCTTAAGATTGAGTGTGACTGTCTAGTTGATTCTCTTGAAAGTATATTGGAGTTAGTCCATACAACTTGCTAAGAGAAATATTGGGTGAGGTTGTTAAACCCCCACTTTTCAATTGGTATCAGAGCAGGAAAACACGTTTAAAGACCTCATAAGTCTGTGTTTGTAGCAATCTGACTCTATGGTCAACAGTACTATCTCTAATAATGTACCAGGTCCGAAATTACCAGATGATTTTCAAAGCTTGAATTCACCTGAGAAAACTCTCACATCTAAGTCAATATCTAAACATTCTCTGAATGTAGAAACTGTTGATTGGGAAACACGCCTAGAAGAACAGTTGGATGAACTTTTTGATGAAGGTGACTCAGATATTGATAGAGATGTTGATGAGGAAGTCTCATAGTATGTTAAGTTTTTGGATTCATTAGAAATGAAGAATATTACAACTTCTTATGTCACACCTCTTCTAACTCCTCTATGTCGAGAAAACAAGAAATTAAAAAGGATTTACGGAGGTCTTTATGGTTGGAATCGCTCTTGCGAATCGATCCCTCAAAGATACCGAGGAAAATCTGATGCTCCCAATTGGATAAAGACTAACTTGCAAAAGAATAGTCAATCCAATTTTCTTCCGAGAATTCTAGAAGAGAGTATAGGGAAGAAGGTCCTGATTGTTCCTAAACTCAATCAGAAGTGGATACCAAAGAAAGTCAATGATGTTTTGAGTGTGAAAAATAATGATCTCCCAGAAAATTCCCTGATTATGGAGAAGGCATATCCATGATGTTGGAACTTAAAAAGTTCTTTGGAAAGATGGATATCAATTTGGATGTAAAAGGTTCTAAAAGCGATCTCTTTCATGATAATCTAAAAGTCACTCGTGGTGAGCAAGACATTGTTCATCTCAACACAACTTGAGTGTGTTGTAAGTGCATCCTCACCAAGGAATGCACTGCTATGTATACGGTGAGGGAAGCACAAGAATTGGGGCACACATATTATGTTCGGTAAGGCTGTAGAATTCGATTGGATTCTTCTAAAAGGTATGTCTATAAACTTGAGCAAGATGTGTGTTCTTATTTATTTGCTTAGAGTACTTATAACGATCCATGTACCTTGCTTATCGTTCATTTCTACCTAACTTCATCTGTGTTTAAGGTTCTTAAATGTTTAGGTATGATAATAGTAGTTCGGGTTGTTTGGACTTCATTGCACACATACCAGGTATGCATACCATCATTGAAAATCAAAATCCAGGGATTTTCGTACGCATACCCGTTTGCATACTGCTCTAGGTCATGAAAATTCGTTTGCAAACCGGTATGCATACTTGCCCCTAGACGTCGATTTTCGGTAAACTTGTGTTGGCCGTAACTTCTTCGTCCAAACTCGGAATCACCTCATTCTTTTTGCATTCTCTTCCTCATTGAATTATCTTAAAAATAGTGATGAGAAATCCTAAATTCGGATGAGTTGAGGTTAGTATTTGTCCCATATCTTGTTTTTGAGTGTTGCTCCGTTTCGTCGCACTTGTTCTACTTCTGTTGGACTTGGGCACTTGGATTCTTGGAGTAATTCACTTCTAAGCTCGTTAGGTTTTACAAAAATGATGTTAGTGAATCACAAATAAGGAAGTTCAAGAATGGGAAGTAGTACGCATTGCTATGAGATTCTTGAATGTTCACAATCATCTTATGTGACCTATGATGGATGGTCTTTAATGACTTTGTATGTTCTTCTTTTATTAAGAAAATCTTTTTATACGCCTTTGGTAACAACTCTTGGTGTAAATCCATGCGAAAAAGATTGATTCTACCTTCAAAGGGCAAGATTGTTTTTGCAGTATTAATCTTCATTGGTTTTATTGCAACTTGTTATTGGATATATGTGTTTGCGTCCGTGAACTATGATTATCCCATACCCTGTCAAAAGTTAAATCTTTCATATGTCTTTATGCAAATATTAATAAAAGATTGAATGAACTTTTGACAAACAAAAGTTAAGCCTATTATGTCATTATGCAAATATTTATGGAAGATAGGATGAACTTTTGTTTACAAAGATTAAGTCTATTATATGTCATTGTGCAAATAGTGATGAAAGATAGAATGAATCTTTGTTTTTTCACAGTATTGATCTTCCCTGATCCATATTTCTTATGTATATAATGTGCGGCTCTGTAAGTTCTCTTATGTTGAGCATTTCCGATTAAATTAATCACGGGTTCTCTTGTGGTTAATTTAATTGAGTATTTTGGATACAAATTCATGTTTCATGTGATTTGTAATGTCCAAAGAAATCCTTATTTTCTTGTGAAAATAAGGTCGCTATTGTTATTCTTTTGGGAATGACATTTTATGGGGAAGAGTTCTTAATTGAACTTGTGCTTAATTGACAAATCTTTGTGGGGGAGTGCGGTTGTAGAATATTATAAGGGTTATCTTGTATCTTTATAAACTCCTTGATGAATGCATTTAGTTTCAGCTATATGATTGCATCTAAAAAGTTGATATGTTCTTTCTTTTGGTCATGAAGTGTCTCTATGGAAATTTCATTAGGATCTCACTAGTTTTCGTACCTTTGTCAATTTTATTGACAAAATGGGGGAGAATTAATGTGTAGTTCACACTACAAATACATATGGTTTTCGGATCATTATGTAAGGGGGAGTGGTATTCATGTGAGATGAAGTATTGACTAAGGGGGAGTGATACATATCACCATAGTATTGTTGTCAAAGTTGTGATACAATTGAACTTTGATGTGTAATAATACTATGACACTGTATAACAATGATTCAGAGCTTTGTTTTCTCATTGTTATGGCTACAGATCTTCAACAACGATGACGCTGATTTGAATATCTTTGGAATCATTGGAGTACTTGGAAGTGACGAATATTTCGAGTAATGTTGAAGAACCAAGGAGATCATGCATGGGTAAGAGAAGTTGCAAAGTTTATTTATTTTGTATTCCATATGTATTGATAATTTTGTCAGTAAAATCGACAAAGGGGGAGATTGTTAGAGCACTGATCGGTCGAACTCGCAAGTGTTGCTATCTCAAGCTTGTTTGTCAAGTTTAGTTGCCAAAACTATAAGTCTTGATTTCTAGTCTACTTATAGCTAAGTCTCGGACTAGGATAGAAAGTGTAGTTGATCTCTAGACTCCACGACGTTCATTATGAAAAGACGAAGAACTACTCAAGGAACTGGTGGAACTTCATCGACTAAAAGGTATGTGGAGACTTGAACTTATCTATCACTCAAAAGTCTATCTACTCTATCTCTTATCTTGAGACAAAAGTCGTATTGCTACATAGACTTCGATTATACACATTTGATATTTCGAGCCGAGTTTATCTCGCTTATCTATTTCTTGAAATATGTGTCGGTAAGATTTCACTTTGGCCAAGTTCATCTTTACAAGTGACGAAGGTTATGTTGATTATTTCAATATCTTGACAATTGCTTTGATGAAAAGTAGTGTGTGAATAACCTCTATTTAACATCCTCTAAAAATGTTTCAATGATTGAAATGAGATTTAGAATATATAACCTTGAATGGATATAAGCATTGTATGTGAAATCATACTTGTGTAAGTCCAAAATCCTTGAACTAAAGTATGCGTACTTTACTGTTCAGGATGTCCGGAAGCTAAGTCCGCGTACCCGTACGCGTACTGCCGGAAGTTCACATCCCGTGAATTTCTGTTGGAGTTTGTGAACTGAAAACAAACTCAACCCGGGTACTTAAGTATGCGTACCAGTATATATACTTGAGTGGGTTATTTTTTAAAAACGGTTTACTCATGAACTAAGACTTATATAAACTAAGGAATGCATATTTGCAAACTGTGGCTATAATGTTCATGATTCGGTTCGAGTGAATCGAAATCGCTTTTGTTTCGACTGTGTCTTTGAAAATGCGGGGGTCTAACAACAACACCCAATATTTCACTAAGCAATCTGTATGGACTAACTCCGAAATAGTTTGCTATAGAATCAACTTAACAGTCAGACTCAATCTAGATAAAAGTATCTCAAGGAGTTAATATCCCTCTCTTGATTTGATTTTTACTCAAGATAAAATCAATAGCGAGTCTTTATCAAATACAAGGAATAACTTGGACGGTACCAAAGACCAATGTCCAAGGATCGATCAATATTAATCAACAACCAAATGTTGGATTTCCAATTGATGATCACGAACGCAAAACCTGTATTATTTCAATTATATAAAATATAATACGGAAAAGAAATAACACAGACACCAGAAGTTTTGTTAACGAGGAAACCGCAAATGCAAAAAAATCCCGGGACCTAGTCCAGATTGAATACACACTGTATTAAGCCGCTACAGACACTAGCCTACTACAAGCTAACTTCAGACTGGACTATAGTAGAACCCCAATCAGTCTCCCACCGATCCAAGGTACAGTTATACTCCTACGCCTCTGATCCCAGCAGGATACCGCGCACTTGATTCCCTTAGATGATCTCACCCACAACCAAGAGTTGCTGCAACCCAAAAACGCAGACTTGATAATAAACAAATCTGTCTCACACAGAAAAGTCTATCAAAGGATAAATCTGTCTCCCGCAGATAAACCTTAGGTTTTGTTCCGTCTTAAGATATGAAATCAAGGTGAACAAGAACCAATTGATAATCCGGTCTTATATTCCCGAAGAACAGCCTAGATTAATCAATCACCTCTCTACAATCCTTCCTGACTAAACAGGCGGTTTGTCGAGGAATCACAAACAGTGAGACGAAGATGTTTGTGACTTCTTTATCTTGCCTATAGGAGAACTCTCACGATCACAAGCCAATTAAAGATTGTACTCGTACGATAGAAGATGCAAGATCAGATCACACAACTACGATAAAAGTAGTATCGGTCTGGCTTCACAATACCAAAGAAGACTTTAAGTCGTTAACCTGGTTTTAGAAAAGAAAACCAAAGGTTAAAGGAGAATCGACTCTAGTGAGCGCACTAGTATCACACAGACGTATGGGGATTAGTTTTGCACAATGCTAGATGTCTCCTTTATATATTCTTCAAATCATGGTTTTGCCTTAGTTACAAAGCAATCCATATTCACTGTTAGATGAAAACCTGATTTAGATTCAAGCTAATATTTCTCAATCGTTAGATCGAAAACTTAGCTTGTCACACACACTTGGGTAGACGTTTACTGGGCTTGTGAAAACCATGCCAAAACGTGTATGTGTATGTTGGTTAAACATAGTAACCCAAAAGGTTAACCATATGAGCATTTCATATTAACCTTGTTCTTCTTCACCATAACTAGTTCAATTGACTAAAATGAACTAGTTAGAGAGTTGTTCAATTGCTATGAGATCTTATGTAACTACACAAGACACAATTGAAACAAAGATGATTCGATTCGATTGAATCGGCTCATGAAATTTATAGCCACGTTTTGCATAAAGCATTCCTTAGTAATTTAAGTTTCATGTTCATAGCACATATTTAGATCATAACCTCTTAAGCTCACAAACAAGTTCGCAGACTTAAGATAACAGATGGAGTTTTCCAAATTCATCAGAAAATCTCGGCAAAGAGACTTTTGCTAGTTCGCATACTAGGTTCAAGGACTGAGTTCGCGGACTTACACGCAAACGAGTTTTTGGAAAATCCCAGCAGAAATTCTCGGTACAAGAACTTCCGTCAGTTCGCGGACTTGGCAAAGCCAATTCCTCCGGTTTCTCTCAATCAACAAAGTTCGCAAACTTCGGATTAAGGAATCCATGTTTATGTAATCTAAACTCTCATTCCAATCATTGAGACATTCTCAGAGGACGTTATATAGCCGTTATTCACAGACCGTTTCGCGTCAGAGCAATTCTCAAAGTAATTGAAACTTTTCAAGACTTTCGTCATTAGGCGAATATAAACTTGATCAAAGCGAAACGCTTTACCAACACATGATTTAGAGATATAGATAGGCGAGATATACTCAGCTCGAAATATCAAATGTGTATGATCCAGTCTATATAGCATACGACTTTGGTCTCATAAGAAGTAGGAGATGGAACAGATAGACTTTTGAGTGATAGATAAGTTCAAGTCTCCACATACCTTTTTGTTGATGAAGTTCCACAGTTCCTTGAGTAGATCTTCTTCGTTGTATGATGAATCGCCATGAAGTCCTTGAGATCAACTACACTTTTCTATCCTAGTCCGAGACTTAGCTATGTAGGCTAGAAATCAAGACTCGTAGTTTTGATCACTAACATTGACAAACATGCTTGAGATAGCAACGCATGCGAGGTCGACCGAGCTATGCTCTAACAATCTCCCCCTTTGTCAATTTTAGTGATAAAACTATTAATACATATGGAATACAAAAAAGATAAACTTTAGTGGCTCCTATTCCATAGTCTAATCTTCAACGATCCCTGAAATCTTCGTCCTTCCAAGTACTCCAATGATCCCAAAGGTTGTAAGTTTAGCATCACCGTTGTTGAAGATCCGCAGCTATAACAATGAGAGAAATCGAGATTCTCGATCATTATTATACAGTGTCATAGTATTATTATGTAACATCAAAGTCCAATTGTATCACGACTTTAACAATAATACTACAGTGATATGTATCACTCCCCCTTAGTCAATACTCCATATCGATCATGGAAACCACTCCCCCTTACACAATGATCCAAAAACCATATGTATTTGTAGTGTGAACTACAATATTTCTCCCCCTTTTTGTCAATAAAATTGGCAAAGGTACAAGAACGGGATCATAATGAAATTTCCACAAGAGACATTTCATAGACTAAAAGAAAAATACATACCAACTTAATTTAGATGGAATCATAAAGCCGAAGCTAAATGCATTCATCAAAGAGTTTTAAGATACAAGATAACCCCTATAAAATTCCACAGCCGCACACCCCGCAAGATATTACCATTAAGCACAAGTTCAAAAGAACTCTCCCTCATTTGATGTCATTCCCAAAAGAACAATTAGAGCGACCTTAATTTGGAAAGAAAAGAAGGATTTTTTAATTGGACGGCAAAAACCATGGAAATGATTTTTATATCCAAAACTCAACCAAATTAATCACAAGTAAACCCATGATTAATTTAATCGGAATACGCAACTAAATCAAACCACAAAAGTGATCAATTTAATTGATTGTACTCAACATAAGAAAACTCACGGAGCTATGACTAAGATAACCACACGGAGATGACTACCTTAATCGTTCAAATACTCAACATAAGGAAAACCTTACGGAATATACGACTACATCAACCAATAGAACATGATTAGTATAGACGTTCATATACTCAACACAAGAACTTGTGGAATATATGAAAAACTCAACTATATTAATGACAAGAGAACCTACAATTAATCTAATTGGAATACACAACCAAACTAATCACCGAAGCAATCAATTTAATTGTCAAAAGATTTTGCTCGACAAAAGAAGAATTTATGAGCAATAACTAAATAACCAATCAAGATGATTAATTTAGTTCAAGAATGCTCAACATATAGCATCTCATGGAACAACCAACAAGGCCAATATTAATCGACATAGTTGTAAGGTGCTCAACATAAGATACACAAAGGAGACTTCACGGTAAAACATAACGAAATGGATCAATGAAGATCAATACCGTGGATAACATACAAGGATCTATTCTATTTTCCATCACTATTTTCATAACGACATAATAGACTTTTATCCTTGTCAAACAAAAGATTTTATCCTATTTTCCATCAAATACATGACTGCATAGGCATAACTTTTGTAATTGTCAAAAGTCCATTCGTCCTTTCATTAATACGAATACCAATTCATGAACGACTTTACTTTTGATAGCATATGGGACCTTCAAGTTCACGGACGCAAACAATACATATTCCATAATCAAATTGCAATATCACAAAATCATAACGATCAATACTGCAATAACATCATCCTCCAAATATTTTTAGAATTTAATACCAATAAACCTAAACAATAACATAAGAAGATGAAAACAAGAATAGCTATGTGTAGTCACAATCATCGCTATTGAAAGCACTAGTTATTCTTCCAACGAATCCAAAAAGAAGATATACTAGGAAACCAACAAGATCAAACGAAAAACTAAATCTTGTCTGCAACCAGGGATTGAACAAGAACGAGTTCCTCAGTTGCCTTCCTTAGTTCGTCTTTTAGGTAGTCTAGATTCCGTGTTGCGATACCAAGTTGTTCGTGTACGACCTTAAAGTCTCCAAGAAGATTTCCTACCAGTTGTGAAGAAATCTGAACTGGAAGTTTATCTTCGTTTTCATGATCAAGAGCATGAAAGCATGAGATATCAATATGACATAGCTCAACATCATCAACCTTGTTGCTTCCCTCCATTTTGCACCAAAAAGATTTTTAGAGAATCTTTTTGCACCTCTGGAACACATTATATATATAAGGAATTCCATCAAACCCTAGGAAACATGACGTTTGTGAGGGTTGGTGCGTGTACTAGAGAAACGGGCCTATGAAAGACCAGGTAGCCCAAAGAAAAGTAAAAGAAATAGATGTTGAGGAGCAAACAGAATAAAGTAACATCGAATGCAGTACAATCCTGAAAGCTTTCTCAAGAAGAAAAATCCTGAGAATCAAGAGCATCCCTTTTTAACAGGACAAAAATTAAAAAGAGATGCAACATGAACATGTCAGGGTGTAATAAGATGAGCATCTTATTCATCATTGTTTAATTCTTCTTTTTCCTTTTCATCGGTATTAAACAAACTACCTGGTTTATTTGAAGAAGTATTATCAAGAGACGATTTAGACGTACCTGGGTTAACAACATTCCATGTTTTCTTGATATTCCGTTTTAGTCTGTTTATGTGAATCTTCAGATCAGAGACTCGATTGTTGACATGTAAGAAATCTGAATAGGATTCACAGTCCTTTTTGAGAAAATTAGAGGAACTTAACGCGTTTTTCTTTCTTCTGTTCCTTTTTCTCCTTCCAGACTGATTCACAACACCTGTCACACTTTTGTTGTTTTTCCTTCCACCATTATAGGCATCCTTCGGTTTGAAGACATAACTAGGAAAAGCCTTATCACAGTATATCCCTTGAGGTCGAACAGGGTTGATTCCAATCTGTGATATAGGCTAACTTCTTTAGACATCCAATTAAGAATGTTGTGAAGTTTTTCATTCCTTATCTGAAGACGACACCTTCGCTCAGAGTGTCCCTTGTTTCCGCAGTAATAGCAGTTTAAAGACTTACGTTCAGTAGTTCTCTTTTGAGCAGATTTAGAAGAAGTAGAATCCTCGTTTTTGCAAGCTGACATAAGTTCTCACATGGAGAAATATTAAAAGCTTTAACAAACTTAGTCTTACCACTGTTAGGAGCGTCTGTTCCTTTATATCCCAGACCACGTTTGTCATGATGTTCTTTACAGGCTCCCAGTATAGAAGACAGTTTTGTAGATATAGAACCGAACCTATTTAGATTCTCTTCCAGTGATTTTACCTTATTATGAGCAGCAGTGAGTTTGGTTTCCAAGGATTTCTCTTTGATAAGACGATTGCGTTCTTTGTCATTGAAACTCTTCTGTTGAGATTCACATCTTGCTTCAGTTTCGGTAAGTCTCTCTTTTAATATACAGAGGTTACGAAGAAGATTATCACATTCATATTTTTTTGAGCGAACCTCTTCTTCATGATCTTTAACGGTAGATTGTAACAGTTTGTATCCACCATCATAACCTTTGAAGAGTTTTCTCAACTTTCTGTTTTCTTGACAGAGAGGACCCATATACTTTCTCAAGCAATCAGTTGTCCTTGTTTCCTTCAATTCACGATTAAACAACTTGATGTATTGAGAAACTTCCTCATCAAGACTCTGTCCATCTTCAGAATCACTATCATCCGAGAGATCATCCAACTGTTCATCAAGAGATTTCCTCTAGTTGAATTTAGATTCGGCTGAAGGAGACGAGAAGGAGATTTTCTCAGTGGTTTCAAATCTTTGAAACTTATCTGAGTAGTCCTGTACTGATGTTGCGTTGTCAAAGATAGTACTCTTGTCCAAAGAGTCAGATCGCTACAAACACGGACTTGTTAGGTCTTAAACGTGTTTGCCTGCTCTGATACCAATTGAAAAAGCGGGGGTCTAACAACACCAAACAATATTTCACTTAAAAATCTGTATTGACTAACTCCGAAATACTTTGCTAGAGAATCAACTAGACAGTCAGACTCAATCTAGATAAAAGTATCTCAAGGAGTTAATATCTCTCTCTTGATTTGATTTTTACTCAAGCTAAAATCAATAGAGAGTCTTTATCAAATACAAGGAATAACTTGGACGGTACCAAAGACCAATGTCCAAGGATCAATCAATATCAATCAACAACCAAAGGTTGGATTTCCAATTGATGATCACGAACGCATAACCTGTATTATTTCAATTATATAAAATATAATGCGGAAAAGAAATAAAACAGACACCAGAAGTTTTGTTAACGAGGAAACCGCAAATGCAGAAAAACCCCGGGACCTAGTCCAGATTGAGTACACATTGTATTAAGCCGCTACAGACACTAGCCTACTATAATCTAACTTCGGACTGGACTATAGTTGAACCCCAATCAATCTCCCACCGATCCAAGGTACAGTTATACTCCTACGCCTTTGATCCCAGCAGGATACTGCACACTTGATTACCTTAGCTGATCTCACCCACAACCTAGAGTTGCTGCAACCCAAAATCGCGGACTTGATAATAAACAAATCTGTCTCACACAGAAAAGTCTATCAAAGGATAAATCTATCTCCCACAGATAAACCCTAGGTTTTGTTCCGTCTTAAGATATGAAATCAAGGTGAACAGGAACCAATTGATAATTCGATCTTATATTCCCGAAGAACAACCTAGATTAATCAATCACCTCTCTACAATCCTTCCTGACTACACAGGCGGTTTGTCGAGGAATCACAAACAGTGAGACGAAGATGTTTGTGACTTCTTTATCTTGCCTATCGGAGAACTCTCACGATCTCAAGACAATCAAAGATTGTACTCGTACGATATAAGATGCAAGATCAGATCACACAACTACGATAAAAGTAGTATCGGTTTGGATTCACAATCCCAATGAAGTCTTTAAGTCGTTAACCTGGTTTTAGAAAAGAAAACCAAAGGTTAAAGGAGAATCGACTCTAGCGAGCGCACTAGTATCACACAGACATGTGGGGATTAGTTTTGCACAATGCTAGATGTCTCATTTATATAGTCTTCAAATCAGGGTTTTTCCTTAGTTACAAAGCAATCCATATTCACCGTTAGATGAAAACCTGATTTAGATTCAAGCTAATATTTCTCAACCGTTAAATCGAAAACTTAGCTTGTCACACAAACTTGGGTAGACGTTTACTGGGTTTGTGAAAACCATGCCCAAACGTGTACGTGTATGTTGGTTCAACATAGTAACCCAAAAGGTTAACCATATGAGCATTTCATATTAACCTTGTTCCTCTTCACCACAACTAGTTCAATTGACTCAAATGAACTAGTTAGAGAGTTGTTCAATTGCTATGAGATCTTATGTAACTACACAAGACACAATTGAAACAAAGATGATTCGATTCGATTAAATCGGCTCATGAACTTTATAGCCACGGTTTGCATAAAGCATTCCTTAGTGATTTAAGTTTCAAGTTCAGAGCACATATTTAGATCATAACCTCTTAAGCTCGCAAACAAGTTCGCGGACTTAAGACAATCGGTGGAGTTTTCCAAACTCAGTAGAAAATCTCGGCAAAGATACTTTCGCCAGTTCGCGGACTAGGTTCGCGGACTTATACGCAAACGAGTTTTTGGAAAATCCCAGCAGAAATTCTCGGTACAAGAACTTCCGTCAGCTCGCGAACTGATTTCGCGGACTTGGCAAAGCCAATTCCTCCGGTTTCTCTTAATCAACAAATTTTGAAAACTTCGGATTAAGGAATACATGGTTATGTAATCTAAACTCTCATTCCAATCATTGAGACATTCTAAGAGGACGTTATATAGCCGTTATTCACAGACTGTTTCGCGTCAGAGCAATTCTCAAAGTAATTGAAACTTTTCATGACTTTCGTCACTAGGTGAAGATAAACTTGATCAAAGCGAAACGCTTTACCAACACATGATTTCGAGATATAGATAGGCGAGATATGCTTGGCTCGAAATATCAAATGTGTATGATCCAGTCTATATAGCATACGAATTTTGTCTCATAAGAAGTGGGAGATAGAAGAGATGGACTTTTGAGTGATAAATAAGTTCAAGTCTCCACATACCTTTTTTTTGATGAAGTTCCACGGTTCCTTGAGTAGATCTTCGTCGTTGTATGATGAATCTCCATGAAGTCCTTGAGCTCAACTACATTTTTCTATCCTAGTCCGAGACTTAGCTATGTAGGCTAGAAATCAAGACTCATAGTTTTGATTACTAACATTGACAAACATGCTTGAGATAGCAACGCATGCGAGGTTGACCGAGCTATGCTCTAACAGTCTTGTATACTTCTATGCGATCTAAGAAATTGAACAACTCTCTAACTAGTTCTTATGAGTCATTTGAACTAGTTATGGTGAAGATGAATAAGGTTGATATAAAAGTGCTCATATGGCTAACCATTGGTTAACTACTGTTGAAGCAACTAGATGTACACGTTTAGGTATGGTTACACAAACCTAAATGAACGTGCATTTCATTTGTATATAACAAGCTAAGTTTCGATCTAACGGTTGAAAGATATTACCTTGAATCTAATCAGGTTTTCATATAACGGTGAATATTGAATGCTTTGTTACCAATGTAGCATTGATTGCAAACCCTGATTTGAAGACTATATAAAGGAGAACTCTAGCTACTGGGAAACCTAATCCCCACACCTCCTATGTGATACGAGTTGTATAATCTAGAGTCGATTCTCCTTTAACCTTAGGTTTCTATCGAGACCCTGTAGGTTAATGACTTGAAGACTTCATTGGGATTGTGAAGCCAGACCCAACTATTTTCTTTGTAGTTGCGTGATCTGATCTTGTTGTTTCTATCGTATTGAGTACAATTGTAAAATTGGCTCGAGACTAATTTCTCCGATAGGAAAGATAGAAAAGTAGTCACAAACATCTTCGTCTCATCGTTTGTGATTCCACAATATCTTGTTTCGCTAGTGGATTAAGATTATTGTGAGGTGATTGATATTTCTAGGTTGTTCTTCGGGAATATAAGACTGGTATATCAATTGGTTCATGTTCACCTTGATTTATCAAAAGAGGGAACAAAACTCGTAGGTATTTCTGTGGGAGACAGATTACATTAATTATATACCCCTAGTTTTGATACCGAACAAATATACCCTTATACAACAATAAATGTACCCTTATCATTTGAAAACTTTATCCATTTAAACATAGATTATCTTAATACCCTCACTCATATATTATATCTCTTTATTTCAAAATACAACAAAAAAATTGTTTACCACTCCACCACCGCCACCACCACTGCCAGTCCACCATCAGTTTGGCACCGCCGCCCGCCACCGCCACTAGTCCACCACCACCCGCCGCCACCGTTACTCGCCACCACCGCCACCACCAGTCCACCACCTCCCGCCACCACCACCATCCACTACCACCAATCACCACCGCCAGCCTTCACCACCGCCAGTTCACCACCGCTTCCAGTGGTGTCAACAATCGAAGTTGATCTCCAAAGCAAAAATTAGAAAATAAGAAAGAAAAAATTATATACGTCAACAACTGAAGTTGATCCAAAAATCTGGTGTCAACAACCGAAGTTGATCCCCAAACCAATAATCAAAAAATCTTAAAAAGGTAGTGTGACGTCAACAATCAAAGCTGATCGCAAAATCTGATGTTAACAATCGAAGTAGATCCCCAAAATAAAAATCAGAAAATAAGAAAGAAAAAAATAATATGGCGCCAACAATCGAAGTTGATCCCAAAATCTGGTGTCAACTACCGAAGTTGATCCCAAAACCTATGTCAACAACCAATGTTGATCCTCAAAATTAATGTACTAAAATTAGTGAACCAGACGTGAATCGAATACGCATTTTCTGATGTAGAGTCAGTTGTGCTACCATTGCACCACAGGTTCATCTTGAGGGGTTCTGTAAAACCATCCACACGGTGCACCACCTTCCCACCTATACCAACAACAAACCACCAACTCCAACAGCACCACCCACTACTATCACTTACAGTACAAACAACACACACACCACTTGCCACTGTCGCCTCTTTCACAGTAAGCATAAATGAAAGGTGAACTGAAAGTACCTCCGTTTGATGACTGGCAGTATATGACTTTATGTTATGACGTCTTGCAGGGTAGATATATTCAAGGCACTGCAAACAAAAAATTTGAGCTACTTACCAAGCCCCCCTTCCTGATCTGCAACCACAAAATTCACATAGCAATGTGTCCTGACAAAGACATGTATATCATCTTGTAAGCTAATCAAATCTAGAAGCGCCAATAACCAATAACCAAAGCTCTTTTTCCAGTAGCAAGTACCAGGTAGAGCAGAGATAAACCGCATAATGATATTATCTCCAAATGTGCGACTAAGTTTTTACACCGGCTGTCTGCAGGCCTGGGCGCAACTTACCCAAAGGTAAGAGTAATCCTTGCCACATTATGTGTCTTGTTTGTTTTCGGTACAGAGGGTGTATTAGACCATCACTTCCATGGGATTACGCATTCGTGACCATTTATGTGGTGTATCCACATACACCATGTCCCGGCTGCAGGTCTACGGGGTGATTCCCCTTCACAATCCTGCGAGCTGCAGAGCTACAGGGGGAGTCCCCCTTTCACAATTCTGCCATGGCGGTTTACATGTTCACGGTTTACACAGTCCTGCTAAAAAGAGATATTCAAAATTAGATTCAAAAGTGATAGGGTCGAGTCACGTACCTCGTGTACATATCTCTTTCACGTGGATCGCAGCTCTCCACGCTGCTCTTTCGAGCGCCAACTCTCTCTCCAAGCCTCGGGCCTTCAAATCCCGTTTAATCAGTTCATCCCAAGTGTTTATGGGTGAAAACTATTTCTGATTGTATTGGTAATTTTGGGTGTGTGGATTAGAAATGAATCTAAACCCTAAACAAATGCACTGCACAAGAGTGCTTTTGATTCGAGAGATCAATCTATACAATTATGGCCTAAACCAAGAAATGGTCATTCCAGACTTGCTTCGGTCACGAAGTGAAGGAGATGGGGTTGATCTTAGGGAGGGAAGCGAAGAAGGTGTTGAGATTGTAAAGGTGTTGGCTATTTATGACTTGTATCAGAGTGATGAACTGACTTGCACAATGAAAGCAATCAGTTCCGGGTGTTTTCTGAATACTATGACAACACTTAGTTTTTTCCCGTCTGTGTCGTTTGAAAATAGGTGAAGGACCTATTTATACAAGTCATTGAGCGCAAACCCTCATCTCGTAGGAAGAGGAGGAAATTGAGTGATGGAGTAGTGGGGTCGTGCAGGTGGTTACACGATCACGTCTTGGCCCACTTCCCTCATCACTTTAACCGTCCATGCCTCCTGACACGTTCTTGTAAATGGGTGCGTTACACGCCGCACGCTGTAAACCGCCAGACCAATACCCCAGTAAGCATCCCCCAGTTTGTGACATGTTTGATGTATCGAATGAGTAGATCGTGGGACCCACCGCAGGAAGTAGCATACGGTGCTAAGTTAAATAACTAAATTATTCAAGAAATTGGTATTCATGAAATATCGTGTATGCTCGATGCATGTAATGCATTTACGTATGAAGCATCGCTGTTTTAAAGCTTAACCGAATAAGTCACGGATCAAGCATCTTAAAATAGCATCACGTCCAACCATCTTCGAGTGATCGTTTGGAGGATGCATGGGCGATCCATCCCCTGGTCGATCACTTCCTGTGGAAGAGTGGCGGACGGTGATCATCGAGATGCTTCATTGGACGCCTAGCCTTTAACCTAGGCTGTCCGACCAAGCTAGCAAAGTTGGACGGACGAGATGGTTTACGGAACTTATTTGCGACCGTTGATGGAATTTTAGGGTTTTAAGAGGTGCGCAAGCATCCATCTTTGGCTTGACCATATTCAAGCTTGGGCGCCGGTTTTGGTGGGACTAATCGGTCATGCATGAAGGCGGTCTGTTGTTGTGCACGTCTATACCTCTCTGCCCTATGAAGGCTTGATCTAGGCCACTCAAGTCGACTGGAAAAGATGAGTGGTCGTGATCGATTTGTGATAGAAACCCTTTGCCGTAAAGGATTTTGGAACCGCGTGACATGCCTTCTTTGGGCGTGCGTTTCGAGGCGCTCGGCCATGGTTGGCCTAGGCCGATTAGTCACACGCATAGGTGGGACCACGACGGTCACGTTGATACTCTTGGTACCTCTTAAGTCTATATCTACACCCTCCGTTTATGCTGGCGAAGATGGATGGACGCGATCGAACTGCGACAATTATGCAGCGCCGCAAACCTAATTAGGGTTTTAAAACGGTCACGCACGCGTGACTTTGGACATTCGGTTTGGCAACCTATGTTTCTCCTTTGGAGAGGTCGATCGTGTGGGGCCCACGTTGGGCTGATGGTGAACATATGTGCACCTCCCTGATGACCCTAGGCGCGATCTAAGCCATCCAAATATGTTGGCAAAGTTGGATGGTTGAGATCAATTTAAGACGCTAGTGGGATTTCCGTGACCCTTGAAGAGCCTCACGCCCATGGTGTTTTGGGAAAACGTTCATGGCTCTATGGCCATTTCGTGAGCAAGCCGATCAGGTAGGGACATAGTGGGCCCGCCAATGTGTGCATTAGCGCTTCACTGATCATTCGCGGGACGATCTAAGCTGTCCAACCAGGCTGGTGAAGTTGGACGGTCGTGATGACTTTAAGACTGCCTTGAATAGTCTAAGCTCGATTGAATCTCTACAAAGCAGCACTGCCACCCTACTTAGGGTTGGCGTTTGACGTTGCTAGGAGATATTTGTGTGATGTCTGACCGTATAGGCATAAGTGGGTCCGCCGGTGGTCATCACGACAATCGCCTATTCTTGCTAGGGTTTGGCTAGGCTTGTTAAATTGCACGACCAACTTTTGTGGCCGCGATTGTTTATGAGACTGATTTGGACAGTCTATATTTCCCTTAAGGAAATTAAGCATGCTCGATCGGGCTAACCAAAGCGCGTTGATGCAAGACTCTCTCTGTCGGAGAGTGGTGTAGCCTTTGTGGGTATTTCATGCATGTCTTAATATTGGCACGGAGATTCATGCTACTCTGCTGAGAGTGAACACTCAGTCGTCATGTCATGCTAGTAATGAGAGTTCGGCAAGGAACAACATAGGAAATACTAGAAAAATCGTGCATTAATTAATAATGCTATAAATTCACAGAATATTTGGGATTGTTGCTACATGCACCATTTTAGGTGAAGTTTGTGTGTTTATCGAATTGCTTCAAATAAATAAAGCGAGAGGTTTTCTGCGCTCATCGCTTATCAAATGGCTTTATCCTTTGCAGGATGTCAGCACATAAAATACTGGTTTTACAACTTTAGCCCTGGACTAAAATCCACCATCAACACCAGGTCAGTTTCGGTCGTCCTCTATGCTTCATTCTACCTTCGGCCCGTTTGATGTGTCCTACTCGAACCGGGGTATCAGGTGGTCTTCGTTGGAGGTGCCCGAACCAGCGCAGCCGATGTTGCGTGAGTATCTTCTCCATTTGTGCTACCCCAAGTTTACCATGGATATACTCATTTCGGATCTTGTCGTGCCTTGTATGTCCAAATCTAGAAGCGCATTTGTGGTTTAAAATATTGTTAGAAGCCAACTATAGTGAAACATAAATATATCTACTCACTTAACAGACATATCATCACAATATCAAAATACAGTATCCTTTTCTTTTTTTCTTTTTTTTTTGCTAAAAATACAGTATCCAGCATTTAATAATTAGCATAACTCACTCCTTGTGTTGAGAGACAATCACATACAATAAGCAATTAATAATATCATCTAGTATTTGATAGAAAACAAAATTGTCTTCATCTCTAAAATCATCAACAATTAGACATGAACTGTCACAGTGACTTCAGCATATACACAAAGATTGATTAAGAATTCAGAAGTCGTGACAGTATAGTATTGTATCTAGATTAACATCGAAGAAGATATGATTTACCATTTACATATATGTTTCAGTTCTCCGTAGCCTCATATGCACTGCGACTGGTATGCTTCTCGGTACTAGACTGTACAATGCCCTCCTGAATATTAAATTTCTGCTCCTTGTTGCCTAATGACTGGGGCGTCTGTATGGCTCAATTAACTGGCAAAAAAGTGAAGAAACACCTCAAATGGGCTCTGTTCCAATGGTGCGTCCTGCTTGTTAACAATTCTGACCTTTGTATTCCTCCATCAAGCTCAATATCTGTTTCCTTATCTGAGAAAAGTCATCAAAATTGATTAATCAAGCTAATATTAGTACTAGTGCCTTAGTGCAATTCAACAGTAGATACATTCAAGAAATTCAACAGAAATTTGATACCACTAAGATTTAATTATGAGAAGATCAAATTAATATTCACGATACCCAATCTGAGGATTACAACAAATAAACTAATCAATATTTTGCATCCACCGTATCAAATATTTGATTCCACCGCCACCACCTCTAGTCCAAGTCCACCAATTCCATCACCAACACAGAAGCATCTCATGCTCCAAACCTAATCTTCCACTTCCGTCGCTAATAATGCTAATTGCACCACCAACAACGCATCTAACTCCAAATCTACTTCACCTATCAACAATATTAGTACCTCTAATAGATGCAACTGCACTTTACAACAAAATTCCAACAATCTCTATATAATTTGAAATCTAAGCTTGATTTTATAAATTTAGACCAAAATTTATAGATCGGAATCTAAAAAAAAAAAAAATTTACTGGAAATCGAATCCAGGTGAGATCTCACCTGAATCTTAATGATGAACTGTTGATGATAAGGATTTTATCTCGATCTCAGTTATTCGTCTCTCTATTATTCCGCCGGAACCTCTTTTTCTTAAATGAAATTAGGTTACTACCAACATGTTCTAACTGAAGATGGTGGCAGAGGTCGTGGCTAAGACAACAGAGAAAAGAGGGGTGGTGATGGTAACGTTGGTGGTAGTGGTGGCGGTGGTGGCTGTCGTTTGAGATATACTTTTTTTTATTGCGATCTCGAAAGAGAATAATGAAGGATCGATTTAATTTATTGTGTAGGAGGGTAAATATGGTAAGAAGAAAAAATATTACCCTGATTGGGCTTATAGATGGGGAGGGGTATATTTATTGTATGATAAGGTTATTTGTGAAGCCAATCAAAACAAGGGGTGTTTATTCAATTCCCACTTCTATTCCTGTAGACTTTTCTGTGTGATACAGATTTGTTTATTAAAGTCTTCGACCTTGGGTCGTAGCAACTCTTAGTTGTGGGTGAGATCAGCTAAGGGAATCAAATACACAGTATCCTGCTGGGATCAGAGACGTAAGGAGCGCAATTGTACCTTGGATCAGTGTGAGATTGATTGAGGTTCAACTACAGTCCAGAACGAAGTTAGTTTGTAGTAGGCTAGTGTCTGTAGCGGCTTAATACAGTGTGTGTTCCATCTGGATTAGGTCCCGGGGTTTTTTCTGCATTTGTGGTTTCCTCGTTAACAAAACTTCTAGTGTCTGTGTTATTTCTTTTATGCATTATATTTTGTTATATAATTGAAATATCACAGGTTGTGCGTTAAGCGATCAATTGGTATATCCAACCTTTGGTTGTTGATTGAAATTGATTGATCCTTGAACATTGGTCTTTGGTACCGTTCAAGTTAATTTCTCTTGTATTCAATTAGACTCGTAGATTGCTATTTGCTTGAGTAAGTATTGAATTGAGAAATTGAGATATAACTCCTTGATATACTTTTCTTAAGATTGAGTTTGACTGTCTAGTTGATTCTCTTGAAAGTATATTGGAGTTAGTCCATACAGCTTGCTAGGCGAAATATTGGGTGAGGTTGTTAGACCCCCACTTTTTTAATTGGTATCAGAGCAGGCAAACACGTTTAAAGACCTCATAAGTCTGTGTTTGTAACAATCTGACTCTATGGACAACAGTACTATCTATAATAACGTACCAGGTCAGAAATTACCAGATGATTTTCAAAGCTTGAATTCCCCTAAGAGAACTGTCACATCTAAGTCAATATCTTCTCTGAATGTAGAAACTGTTGATTGGGAAACACGCCTAGAAGAACTGTTGGATGAACTTTCTGATGTAGGTGATTCAGATATTGATAGAGATGTTGATGAGGATGTCTCACAGTATGTTAAGTTTTTGGATTCATTAAAAATGAAGAAGATTACAACTTCTCATGTCACACCTCCTCTAAATCCTCTAAGTAGAGAAAACAAGAAATTGAAAAGGATTTACAGAGGTCTTTATGGTTGGAATCGCTCTAGCGAATCGATCCTCAAAGATACCGAGGAAAATCTGAATAGAAAGTCACTTGAATGTGATCGTGTTTATCAAAAATACTTCTTGTTAGAAGAGAAACTTGCAGAAATTGAAGCAAAGATTAATTCCCAACAAGCAACTTTTGATGACAGAGAAGGAGAGTGTCTCACTCGAGAAAAACGCCTTGAGGTTGATTTAGCTGCTGCTCTTGATAAAATCAAGATGTTGGAAGATGACTTGAAAAAGTTCAATACTAGTTCAAGGTTCAAGCAAATTAACCACTATGCTAGGAGCAAGTAAAAATCATCGTGATACACGAGGATTGGGCTATAAGGGAATGCTCCAAGTACTAACAAAAAGGTAAAATTTGTCAAGGCTAGTGATTCTTCTCGACAAAAGGTTTCCACTGATGGAAAAAGTGAAATACCTTCATCGGCAGTTAAGGTTCAAAAGAGCAAAGTATATCAACCTCCAAAGTCAGCACACACAGATCGAGGTAAGAACATTCCTTATGTTTGCCACTATTACGGAAATAAAGGTCACTTGGAAAGGAGATGTTGTTTCCGTATAAGTAATGAGAAACTTCATAATGTTCTTGTTTGGGAATCACAAGAATTTGTGAAACCAAGATCACATATTAAGACTAATCCCCTTAACGTTACAGGTTGTAACTGTCCAACCTTTAGACAAAGGAATCAGTGTTGTGATAAACCTAGATTTGCCTATAAACGTCATATGAATCCTTTTCACAATCGTATAGGTTATCAAAAGGATAACTTCGTAAAGACGAAGACAAGATCTGATGCTCCCAATTGGAGAAAGACTAACTTGCAAAAGAATAGTCAATCCAATTCTCTTCCGAGAATTCTAGAAGAGAGTAATGGGAAGAAGGTTCTGATTGTTCCTGAACTCACTCAGAAGTGGATACCAAAGAAAGACAATGATGTTTTGAGTGTGAAAAGGAATGATCTCCCAGAAAATTCCCTGGCTATGGAGAAGGCATATCCATGATGTTGGAACTTAAAAAGTTTTTTGGAAAGATGGATATCAATTTGGATGTAAAAGGTTCTAAAAGCGATCTCTTTCATGATAATCTAAAAGTCACTCGTGGTGAGCAAGACATTGTTCACCTCAACACAACTTGAGTGTGTTGTAAGTGCATCCTCACCAAGGAATGCCCTGTTATGTATACGGTGAGGGAAGTACAAGAATTGGGGCACACATATTATGTTCGGTAAGGATGTAGAATTCGATTGGATTCTTCTAAAAGGTATGTCTATAAACTTGAGAAAGATGTGTGTTCTTATTTATTTTCTTAGAGTACTTATACGATCCATGTACCTTGCTTATCGTTCATTTCTACCTAACTTGATCTGTGTTTAAGGTTCTTAAATGTTTAGGTATGGTAACAGTAGTTTGGGTTGTTTGCACTTCATTGCACACATACCAGGTATGCATACCATCATTGAAAATCAAAATCCGGGGATTTTAGTACGCATACCCGTTTGCGTACTGCTCCAGGTCATGAAAATTCGTTTGCAAACCGGTATGCATACTTTCCCCTAGACGTCGATTTTCTGTAAACTTGTGTTGGCCGTAACTTCTTCGTCCAAACTCGGAATGACCTCATTCTTTTTGCATTCTCTTCCTCTTTGAATTATCTTCAAACTAGTGATGAGAAATCGTAAATTTGGATGAGTTGATGTTAGTATTTGTCCCATATCTTGTTTTTGAGTGTTGCTCCGTTTCGTTGCACTTGTTCTACTTCTGTTGGACTTGGGAACTTGGATTCTTGGAGTAATTCTCTTCTAAGCTCATTAGCTTTTAAAAGAATGATGTTAGTGAATCACAAATAAGGAAGTTCGATAATGGGAAGTAGTACGCATTTCTATGAGATTCTTGAATGTTCACAATCATCTTATGCGACCTATGATGCATGGTCTTTAATGACTTTGTATGTTCTTCTTTGTTAAGAAAATCTTTTTATACGCCTTTGGTAACCACTCTTGGTGTAAATCCGTGCGAAAAAGATTGATTCTACCTTCAAAGGGCAAAGAATTTTTTTGCAGTATTAATCTTTATTGGTTTTATTGCAACTTGTTATGGGATATATGTGTTTGCGTCCGTGAACTATGATTATCCCATACCCTGTCAAAAGTTAAATCTTTCATATGTCTTTATTCAAATATTGATAAAAGATTGAATGAACTTTTGGCAAACAAAAGTTAAGCCATTATGTCATTATGCAAATATTTATGGAAGATAGGATGAAGTTTTGTTTACAAAGATTAAGTTTATTATATGTCATTGTGCAAATAGTGATGCAAGATATAATGAATCTTTGTTTTTTCCGCAGTATTGATCTTCTGATCCATATTTCTTATGTATATATTGTGCGGCTCCGTAAGTTCTCTTATGTTGAGCATTTCCAATTAAATTAATCACGGGTTCTCTTGTGGTTAATTTAATTGAGTATTTTGGATACAAATTCATGTTTCATGTGATTTGTAATGTCCAAAGAAATCCTTGTTTTCTTGTGAAAGTAAGTTCGCTCTTGATATTCTTTCGGGAATGAAATTTTATGGGGGAGAGTTCTTAATTGAACTTCTGCTTAATTGCCAAATCTTTGTGGGGGAGTGCGGCTGTGGAATATTCTAGGGGTTATCTTGTATCTTTATAAACTCCTTGATGAATGCATTTAGTTTCGGTTATATGATTGCGTCTAAAAAGTTGATATGTGCTTTCTTTTGGTCATGAAGTGTCTCTATGGAAATTTCATTAGGATCCCACTAGTTTTCGTACATTTGCCAATTTTATTGACAAAAAAGGGGATAATTAATGTGTAGTTCACACTACAAATACATATGGTTTTCGGATCATTATGTAAGGGGAAGTGATTTTCATGTGAGATGAAGTATTGACTAAGGGGGAGTGATACATATCACCATAGTATTGTTGTCAAAGTTGTGATACAATTGAACTTTGATGTTGTGTAATAATATTATGACACTGTGTAACAATGATTGAGAGCTTTTGTTTTCTCATTGTTATGGATACGGATCTTCAACAACGATGACGCTTATTTGAATATATTTGGAATCATTGGATTACTTGGGAGTGACGAAGATTTCGAGTAATATTGAAGAACTAAGGAGATCATGCATGTGGAAGAGAAGCTGCAAAGTTTATTTATTTTGTATTTCATATGTATTGATAGTTTTTTCACTAAAATCTACAAAGGGGAAGATTGTTAGATCACTTCTCGGTCGAACTCGCAAGCGTTGCTATCTCAAGCTTGTTTGTTAAGTTTAGTTGCCAAAACTATAAGTCTTGATTTCTAGTCAACTTATAGCTAAGTCTCGGACTAGGATAGAAAGCGTAGTTGAGATCTAGACTCCACGACGTTCATCATGCAAAGACGAAGAACTACTCAAGGAACTGGTGGAACTTCATCGACTAAAAGGTATGTGGAGACTTGAACTTATCTATCACTCAAAATTCTATCTACTATATCTCCTATCTCGAGGAAAAAGTCGTATTGCTATATAGACTTCGATTATATACACATTTGTTATTTCGAGCCGAGTTTATTTCGCTTATATATTTATCGAAATATGTGTTGGTAAGCTTTCGCTTTGGTGAAATGCATCTTTACAAGTGACGAAAGTCATGTTGATTATTTCAATATCTTGAAAATTGCTTTGATGAAAAATAGTATGTGAATAACCTCTATTTAACATCCTCTAAGAATGTTTCAATGATTGAATTGAGAGTTTAGAATATATAACCTTCAATAGATATAAAAATTGTATGTGAACTCATACTTGTGTAAGTCCAAAATCCTTGAACTAAAGTATGCGTACTTTACTGTTCAAGATGTTCGAAAGCTAAGTCCGCGTACCCGTACGCACACTGCCGGAAGTTCACATCCCGTGAATTTCTGGTGGAGTTTGTGAACTGAAAACAAACTCAATCCGGGTACTTAAGTATGCGTACCGGTACGCATACTTGAGTGGGTTATTTTCTAAAAACGGTTTATTCATGAACTAAGACTTATATAAACTAACGAATGCATATTTGCAAACCGTGGCTATAATGTTCATGAATCGATTCGAGTGAATCAAAATCGTTTTTGTTTCGATTGTGTCTTATATACTTCTATGAGATCTAAGCAATTGAACAGCTCTCTATCTAGTTCTTATGAGTCATTTGAACTAGTTATGGTGAAGATGAATAAGGTTGATATGAAAATGCTCATATGGCTAACCATTGGTTAACTATTGTTGAACCAACTAGGTGTACACGTTTATGTACAGTTACACAAACCTAAATGAACGTGCATTTCATTTGTGTATAACAAGCTAAGTTTTTATCTAACGATTGAAAGATATTAGCTTGAATCTAATCAGGTTTTCATCTAACAGTGAATATTGAATGCTTTTTTACCAAGGTAGCATTGATTGCAACCCTGATTTGAAGACTATATAAAGGAGAACTCTAGCAACTGGGAAACCTAATCCCCACACCTTCTGTGTGATACTAGTTGTATAAGCTAGAGTCGATTATCCTTTAACCTTAGGTTTCTATCGAGACCCTATAGGTTAATGACTTGAAGACTTCATTGGGATTGTGAAGCCAGACCCAACTATTTTCTCTGTAGTTACGTGATATGATCTTACTGTTTATATCGTATTGAGTACAATTGTAAAATTGTCTTAAGATTAATTTCTCCGATAGGCAAGATAGAAAAGTAGTCACAAACATCTTCGTCTTATCGTTTGTGATTCTACAATATCTTGTTTCGCTAGTCGATTAAGATTATTGTGAGGTGATTGATATTTCTAGGCTGTTCTTCGGGAATATAAGACCGGTATATCAATTGGTTCCAGTTCACCTTGATTTATAAAAAGACGGAACAAAACTCGTAGGTATTTCTGTAGGAGACAGATTTATCTATTCCTGTAGACTTTTTTGTGTGATACAGATTTTTTTATTAAAGTCTTCGACTTTGGGTCGTAGCAACTCTTAGTTGTGGGTGAGATCAGCTAAGGAAATCAAGTACGTAGTATCCTGCTGGGATCAGAGACGTAAGGACTGCAAATGTACCTTGGATCAGTGTGAGATTGATTGGGGTTCAACTACAATCCAGACCAAAGTTAGTTTGTAGTAGGCTAGTGTTTGTGGCGGCTTAATACAGTGTGTGTTCAATCTAGACTAGGTCCCGGGGTTTTTCTGCATTTGCGGTTTCCTTGTTAACAAAAATTCTGGTGTCTTTGTTATTTCTTTTCTGCATTATATTTTGTTATATAATTGAAATATCACAGGTTGTGCATTGAATAGATCAATTGGTAAAACCAACCTTTGGTTGTTGATTGAAATTGATTGATCCTTGAACATTGGTCTTTGGTACTGTTCAAGTTAATTTCTCTTGTATTCAATTAGACTCGCAGATTGCTATTTTCTTGAGTAAGTATTGAATTGAGAAATTGAGATATAACTCCTTGATATACTTTTCTTAAGATTGAGTCTGACTGTCTAGTTGATTCTCTTGAAAGTATATTGGAGTTAGTCCATACAGATTGCTAAGAGAAATATTGGGTGAGGTTGTTAGACCCCAACTTTTTCACACCACCAACATGATTTACCCACCACCAACTCCAAACGGACATAACATGATGATGATGTGATGTTTCTTATGCAAACGGCGACTGATGGTTGTCGGTATCACCAAAAAACTGGTCTTGGGTTAGTGTTTACAACTTGGGTGGGTCTTTTCTGAAAATGCGGGGGTACAACAACCACACCCAACTTTTTCGTTCGGAACGTTGTATGGACTAAACTCCAATATAATTCTGACAGTAAAAACTTAATGAAACTCAATCAAGAAATATATCAAAGACATTTATCTCTTTCTCAACACAATCAGTAAATCAAACAGATATGAATCTGTGAACCTGATTGATGTGAGAATAACTTGGATGGTACCAAAGACCAATGTCCAAGTATCAATCAAGTTTTGTCCAACAAACAAGGTCGTATTTATCAACTGTGATTGATCAACGCACAACCTGTGATATTTAAATTATATAAAAAAAATATTATGCGGAAAATAAATAATACAGATACCAGAAATTTTGTTAACGAGGAAACCACAAATACAGAAAAACCCCGGGACCTAGTCCAGACTTGAACACCACACTGTATTAAGCCGCTATAGACTCTAGCATACTACAAGCTAACTTCGGACTGAAATGTAGTTGAGCTCTAACCAAGTATCACACCGATTAAGGTACAGTCACGTTCCTTACGCCACTTGAATCTCGCAAGACCCTACGCACTTGATTCCCCTAGCTGACGTCCTTTACATCCTAGAAGTTGTTACACCCCAAAGTCGAAGACTTATAAACAAATCTATCTCCCACAGATAAGCCTACTCCTTTTTGGTTTCCGCCTTTAGATAAAGATCAAGGTGAACAGGAAACACAAGTAATAATCTGGTCTTATGTCTCCTGAAGAGTATCCTAGAATATTAGTCACCTCATAATAACCTAATTGATTAACAGAAAAAGTTATTGCGGAATCACAAGAGTCTGAGAAGAAGAACTGTTGTTATTACTTTTTATATCCTACTTATCGGAGATAAATCTCGAGATAATATTAGAGAAGATTAAACTCAACACGATAGAGTAGTAAGATCAGGATACAAAACTATAGAGAAAATAGTTGGACATGGCTTCATGAATCCCAAACGAAGTCTTTAAATCATTAAACCTAGTAATGGTTTTTCAGAAGAACTGAAAACCTAGGTTAAGAGAGAATCAACTCTAGTTTGCAACTAGGACATACGGAAGTGTCGGGATTAGGTTTCCCAGCTACTAGAGATTCTCCTTATATAGTCTTCCAATCAGGGTTGCTTACAACCAAATCTAAGATAACTTATAACAAAGCAAATAATATTCACCGTTAGATGAAAATATGACTTAAGATTCAAGCTAAGTTTGCTTAGAAAATAAGCAATCAATCTCCACCGTTAGATAGTTTAGCTTGATATACATAAATGAAATATACTTATATTCAGATATGGATGAACCGTACCTAAACGTGTATACCGAGTTGGCTCAATAACAGTTAACCGAAGTTAGCCATATGAACACTTATAGCTTAGCTATTTTCATCTAACACTTCGAGACTCAATCTGATAATCAACCAATTATGATAGATGATTAAATGTATTTAAATGTGTTTTACGAGAGTTTTTCAAATGTTCACTATCTCATAGAAACATATGTGAAGCATTTGAAACATATTCGGCTTGGTTTGTATGTGTACAAAGTATGTATACAAGAACCAATTCATGAACGTAATGCCACGGTTTGCAAACCGAGTTCGCATACCTTATAGGCATTGAAAGTTCAAGGACTTTAGTTCGCAAACAGAGTTCGCAAATGAACCTGAGTTCATGAGTATAGACAATTAGTTTGCATACGGAGTATGTGAACAAGTTGTCATACTTGCCGATTTTAGAACCTAACCACTGAGTTCGCAAACTATCGTTTCAGACCTTGCCTAGTTTTTCCGTTCGCAAAAACAGTTTTCAAAATACAGTTCCAGACCCATACATATAAACTCGTTCGCAAACACAGTTCGCAAACAAGAGTTCCGGACCAAACTAGTATTTCACAGTTCGCATACTGGGTACGCATACTGTGTTGTATCCAGACTTTGGTGGTAGTTTTAAAACTCTCGATAATCAATTTGAAACATCCTTAGAAGAACGAAAATAGTAATCTTACACATACCACTAACTTCAAGTAATTTTTAAATGATTATTTGATCAATACGAAACATCCCGAGTTAACATCAAATGATTGTCTCACCTAGATCATGTAAGATGTTCAAGGTAATTTTTACATGATCATCTTGATTTAATATTTAGTTTCCAACAAATTAATTTTTGGGTACATTATTTATATGTCCTTACTTTTGAAACCCAATAAATATATCCTTATACAACAATCAAAATGTCCCTACTTTTTAATAACCTTATCCATTTAAAATTAGGTTACCTTAATACCCTCACCCATATAATATTTTTCTTTATTTCAAAAATGGAACAATTTTTCCCTCTACCACTTCCCCACTACCACTACCACTAGCACCACCACCACCAACATTCAACCACCATTCCACCACCACCATACAACAACCACTACCTACCAACCGCCACCACCATTAATATTCCACCACCACTCCTTCACCACCACCATTCCTCCACCACCACTAGTCCGTCGCCGCCACCCCCACCACCGCCACCACTGTTGCCGCCGCACCACTGATTCAGATATTTTTGTATCAACAAAAATAGTTGATCCAAATAGAAATAGAACCAACGGTAGAAGTTGATCCAATTTAGGGGATCAACAACGGTAGTTGATCCAAAAAAAAAAGGATCAACAATAGAAGTTGATCCAATTTAGGGGATCAACAATGGTAGTTGATCCCCTAGATTGGATCAACAATGAAATTTGATCGATGTAAATGGAGTGAACTTGGCGTGAGTCGAACACGCATCATATGACATGGAGTCAATCATGCTACCATTGCACCACAAGTTCAACATTGGAAGAAATTTACATGATTTAAACTACAAGCATGATTTAAACTACAAGCATGATTATACTTATCCAAGGAAAATATTGTCAACAATAGGAGTTGAAAGGATCAACAACAGTAGTTGATCCCATAAAAAATTGGGTCAACAACAGAAGTTGATCCCATAAATGGATCAACAATCGTAGTTGATCCCATAAAAAATTGGGTCAACAATAGGAGTTGGTCCCATAAATGGGATCAACAACAGTAGTTGATCCCGTAAAAATTGAAGTAGGTTTACTGAAAGGATAATTGCTATACCTGGAACACCATCAAAAAATGCAACCAAAATCACACCCAATCTCCACCACAATCACACTCAAACTCCACCACCAACATCGCCACAAACATCCAGAACCACCAATATTTATTAAAAAACACCACCAACCCCATTGAATCTATTACCAACACACGTCACCGCCATCACCACCACCACTACTGAATTTGGTAGACAAAATAAGATTTAGACAATAAGAGAATTAATGGTATGTATCACCATTTACATTAGCACTGGCAGAAACTTAAATAAGAGAATCAAGGTAGACAAAAAGTATCAGATTTAACCCTAAATCTCAAAACAAATCATTTTTAACCCTAAATCTCAAAACAAAAACATAAAATAGATTTAGATAATACCTCCTCCACCGTCATCACCACCAGAACCACCACCACTATCATCATTATTACTTCTCTATTCGATAAATCAAAGAAGTTTTACTCTAAAATTATCTGAAATCGTAACCCAAAATCAGATCTCAATCTATAATTGTTGGTTGTCATTGCGTTGATACAGACAAAGTGGTTCTGGTGGTGTTGTTTGTCGTCGCGTTGATACAGACGGTGGTGGTGGTTGCAGCGATGGAGTTGGTGGTCGTCGGTTCGGGTGATTTTTATCTGTTGATGAAACGAAGAAGGAGAAGAAAGATGAAACGAGGAAGGGGAATAAAGAAGGGAAAGGTTAAATAAGGGATATTATGAATTATATTTTTATTGAAAATTTCAATTATTCCATCAGGGATATTTGTAAAGAGGCTTAGGGATATTTGTGAAGACCTATCAGAAGGAGGGACGATAATTCAATTTCCACTTAATTGTTCATAACTAAAGTTGTCAAGTAGATGATGAAACATTCTAAGCTTTAAACTCATATTTCGAGAATAACATTAACGAGATAAACTCGACTCAAAATTTCAATGTGTATAACATAAAGTCTATATAGCTATACGACTTAATCTCATTAGTAGATAGAATTGAATAGACTTCTGAGTGATAGATAAGTTTTAGTCTCCACATACCTTTTCTCGTTGAAGTTCCTCCAAAGTCTTCAGTAAATCTTCTTCTTCAAATGCTGAACGTCGTGAAGTCTAATGCTCCGCTACATACTTTTATCCTAATCCGAGACATAGCTATAAGTAGACTAGAAATCAAGATATAGTTTTGATCAACTAAATTTGACAACAAGCTTGAGATAGCAACGTTTGCGAGTTCGACCGAGCAATGCTCTAACATTTTCCAATAAGATTATTTTCATGCTTTGGTTTTGTTTTCAACGGTTTTTTTTTTTAGCTTTTGGGTACCTATCAATTGCTAGGTTTTAGGCTGTTTACCACTACAGAGTAATTAGCATTGTCATTTTTTTTTCTCTACCTTGGTTATTTGTCAGCTTGGGGCTTGGCTTTTCTGCTCAAGCATTTCTTGTATTAGAGACTGTGCTTGGTGGGGTTTTATGAGGACATTGGCTTTTTACAACTCTGTGTAATTAGAATTGTCATTTGATTACATTTTTTGCATTTGTATATTCTTCCTTATTATTACTAAAATTCTCTCTTCTGATCAAAAAAATTAAGAAAAATCTCAGACGTGTCATCACTCATCACTCAGTAGATACTTTGAGTTTGGTGTTAATGGTTACATGAGTAAGACCCGAAATCTATGGTTAGAAAGACGATTGTTCTCCCTGGAAAAAATACCATTATTTATGATTGTTTGTGTTATCACGCCAGTTATAATCTTCGGATAGAAATCTTTAATCATTATTTTAATTTATTTTACTTTCTATCTAATTATTATCACGCCAGTCATTTCAATGAAACATCTTAAAGACGCATTTTTAACTCCAAACGGCCATAGTCACGGCTTTGAGCTATAACCCGCTTTCCAAACCTTTCCAATGTTGTCATTGAGCATTGAAATACATTTATTTTTATCCACACACACTCAGGAGCGCAGCCAAAAGTTGGCTAACCTGGTTCTAGTCCCTTTAAAATCATAAAACCCATAAAAAAAACCTTACATTTTCCTAATATTTTGTATTTAGTCTACCTAATTTTATATTCAGTCCACTAAAATCCTCAAATTTATATAAATTTCTTTTTAGCTCCCCTTATTAGTAATTTCTGGCTCCGCCATTACTTAGACACACAAAAGTCATGTAGTATTATCGACACATGAATAATTGTGAACCGGATGCACATGCAGAAGCTTCTAACCACAATACGGCAATACCTACACATAATATAACAAGCTGATGTTCGTGCAAATCATCACAGGAATACCCTTCCTAGCTAGATTCATTGTCTAGGTTTGAATTTTACACGATTACATTTTGTCTGCAACATGCCTATATTCCATATAACCAACTTGAACCATAGTTTATAGTTTGTGAGTAGAACGCCAGTGTGGATTCAAAAGCTTTCCAAACAAACTCTTTGGATATTGCTTATTTTTCCTTAAACAACAAAATTATGCTAATTTTTAGACATAGATTGCCAAAACAGAATAAAAATTGAAAATAAAGATAAATTTCGATAGCTAATAAACTATGTCAGTGCATGAACTGACACAGGAATCTGATTCTTCTCTTTGGGGAAAGCTTAGATTATTGACTTTATATTTCTTTTACTTTTTTTTTTTTAATTAAAAATATATCTAATATTGAATTAATCATTATACAAAGCTTTTGGTTGGTAACCTAGCAACAAGCTGGGCTCCAACACCTTTTTAAATAGCAACGCCTAATCTATGAAAAATAAAGCTACCAAAACCACTACTAGCGTCGTTACTAACTAAACAATTCTTCAGGCGCTTGAAAAAACACAAAATATCCTCACCCAACTCTCCTAGAGTAGAGAAAGCCAAAACACTCAATCCATGGCCATGTGAAATACACTTGTCCAAGTATTTAGAGTGTTTACGTGAAACCGCATTAGATATACCTTTCCCTGGGACGAAAGAGCGAATTCCATCACCTGCGAAGGGCGAAACACCAGTGACATCCATACAAACATCCTTTCCGTCTTCCCAGTTAAGCACAAGAATATCAGCAGGTTTCAGCTCTTTGTCATCATTCGTCAGAAATCCCAAAGAAACTTCCTTACGAGCAGGAACACTAGCTTTGAAACAAATGTCGACGACTACATCACGAACAATATCATGTCGAAACTTGGGGCCTATATCCTTAGCACAATGAAGTGCAACTAGAGGAAGATTTCCTAGTTCTATTCTTCTTTTTTATATATTGATTAATGCAACTAGAGGAAGATTTCCCAGGCCAAGTATGTTTTCTGTGCAGTGTCGTTAAGAAAATTACAAACACCACAGATCATAGAATTGTAGATAGATTGTACTTAACAGGAAGCGCAAATTGGTCATACGAACTCTAAAGAGATTTTGACTTCTACGACTCCTCTGCTCTGCTTGCACGAGTCTTGTAGTTCAAGTAGCGCAAACACCTTTGTTTTTCGTTTTTTTTTTGGCCAATGTATGAGCGCACTCCGTTTGGTTTTCGCATAAGTCTACTGTATATCCACATCCACTTGACGTGCGCATGTGCTTCTTAGGTAGGAGTAGTCTTAATAATAGTATAAAACCATAAATACACCCTTGAAATTCCTTCCACTAAGTTATTGCTTTCTATTCTTCCCTGAGCTTACTTCCTTTGCATGTTTGAAGCTCCATTCATGTCTGCTGAAATATCAATATTACCTAATATGTTCTTGTAGTAGGACCCCCTAAGCAAAATAATGTGCTTGTAGGACCCGGAGTTTATAACCTGTCAGAGTATTAAAATAAAGAAAAATTTCCATAAAAATCCAGTTGAATGAAGCTTAACGTGTATCCATTGGTTAATTGTGACTTTCCAGTGTTCTAGTTAATTTAATCAGTTGTTTTTTTAACTTTATGTTATTCTCATAATCATATGATGGGATAATATTAAAAAGAAGAGTATCATCTGTTTTCCGAAAGCTGATGACTGATTAAGAAAAAAAGATGCCTGTTGTTTATAAAGTTGTCATATGCAAAATTTAGTCTCAAATTCTAAGATCTTAATCCTCAGTTTTTCCTGCCATGTTAGCAATATAATATAGTAAAAAGAAAAAGTGAGTCAGGAGCAAACTGCTCTTTGCCGCCCCACTTGCCCCTTTGAGGTCGTTAAGAACCATGCACAGCGATGGTAACTATCCCCCCCTAAAGGATTATGACCCTTGGAAGATCCTAATGTACTATTTTGAAGCATGTAAATGTGAGTCCTCTTCTTCTCCGTCTTCTCCTCTTTCACTAGACCCCAAATACTAAAAACTCGGAGAATTGTTGCTTCTCCAAAACCAGCAGATTGATGGAGTTTTTTGAGCAGCAACACAAGCTAATGCATTCGTTGGTGTCTTGACTCTTTTAGTTGCAATACAGTATCTCTAGCTAGGCTCTATATGATCACGATCATAAAAAAGAGCGTGTCGATGAACTTTATGAGTGTGAATCAATGTAGCCTCCCTCACAGCAGACAAAGTTAAGCATAAAGATTCAAGAAGGAACCAAATTATTTTGGAAAGAAAAAAAAGAAGCATCGAGGACTTCAAAAGTCTTCATCTTTTTGACAAATTAGCAGTCATTGTCCCATATTTTTGATCAGTCAAATTTTGAGTTACAGTAACATGTCAAAACAGTTGGGATCCTAGTCAAATTTTTTATCGTTTTATTCGTGTACGGTTGTAACTCCGAACCCAAGACGCGTATTATGTGACATTTCCGGATTATTCGCGAATCGTTCACGAACTTTACATATTCCGAATGATACGTCCGCTTAATTCGCCAGAAATTCTTTAGCTTTTATGTTTTCAAAGGCCCTATTTTTTTGGGCTTTACTGCCTCCCAAGCATACACGGCCCAATATTAGACGCTGTTGTAATTTTTATGAAACAAAAATGACAAAAAATATTTGAAGGTGAAGGTGAAAAGATCTAAACCACTATACCACGTCCTCTTTGATGACTAATGTTGTATATATTACTAATATCATCATATTAAGTTTATTTTTTCTTTAAATAACTCACATGTATGCATAAAAATTAGTTTATGACCTTATAAATACCAATTATTTATTATATATAGATACCGAATTTTCAGATCCGAACTCACATTTATAAATCGAATTTTCGTCAGTATGTCGTTCCGAATTACTGACGAATCACGTTCCGTTGACCGAATTTTAGACCGAGTTTGTATTTTACAAAACCGTATAATACTCGTACGTTTGCCGTTCCATACGTTTGCCGAATCTCGAATTGCTAACTAGGGTTGGGATGTTGAATGCTCTTTTAAGTTAGTAGTAGGTTACCCTTGATTAATAGCTACTCTACAATTATATTCCATTTGATCACATAATCTATATATAGAAAGACAAATAAATAAAAGGATGTGAAAGCCAGTTGAGTAATAACATTATTATTATCATTAGACTGTAATAAGGATTACAAACTGGACACTCTAATCTTATATAAATGCAATCCACATTCTCCATTGTCAATCTTTTTTTTTTTGTCTTCATACTTCCAATCTTATAAAAGAGACTAATACTTGGTCCTTACAAATTTATATAACACACACACACTCACAAAAGACTACTAGTATTTTGTTAACATCAACCTCCGTTGGTAATAAGTAAAAATAACTACACTTACACATTACAGAGTCAATCTTTTTTTTTTGTTCTTCATACTTCCAATCTTATAAAAGAGACTAATACTTAGTCCTTACAAATTTATATAACACACACACTCACAAAAGACTACTAGTATTTTGTTAACATCAACCTCCGTTGGTAATAAGTAAAAATAACTACACTTACACATTACAGAGATTAAGACCAAATAAACACACTATAATTTCAGTAAAAGGTAATTAAGATCATGATGATAATAGTTATTAGGTGGTGGTAATTAACCTCTATTTTAAACTGTTGCAATGGGTGAGATACCAACATTGTTTTGCACTGTCTTCATGGCTTCAAACCTTGGTTCCTTTGCTTGAAATTTCACTCCAGCATAAAGTTTCATGTAATCTTCAAAAACAAATTTTGGGTACACTTGATTTTTCTCTCCTTCTGTTTCTGTCTGGGTCAATGTGGGTGCAGGGTAGATCACCGCGTCGCTGCCAGGGTTGTAGAAAGAAGCGATGGACATCCTAGCACCGTCAGTTTGTGCAATAACCCTGTGCATCACACTTTTGTACTTCCCATTCGTTATCACCTGCAACCAGAAAGACAAATTAGTAACAAATTTTGAAAAATTAATTGGCACTAATCTGGATTATAAGGGGTGTTTTAAAAATTATTACCTCAAGTTGATCACCAAGGTTGATAACAATGGAGTGTCTCATTGGAGGAACATCAACCCATTCACCATCTTTGAGAAGTTGAAGACCACTAACTTTGTCATCTTGGAAAAGCAAAATGAGTCCACCAGCATCAGTGTGAGCCCTTAATCCTTTGATTAGGTCTGGTTTAGGACAAGGTGGATAGTTACTAACTTTGGTCCCAAAAGTTGGACCATTAGAACCACATAATGCCTTCTTAAGGTAACCCTTTTCAAGTCCAAGGTTCTCACAGAACAAGTCTAAAACCTCCTCAGCTAGTTTCTCCAATCCTAAAACAAATTCCTTCATGATTTTCCTGTAATCACAAACATACAAGTTAGAGAGACAAACAAGAAACAAGACATTTGAGAGAGGGAGAGAGGGAGAGAGATGTACCTGTAACTATCTTCAAGATCAGGGATCTCAGACATGTTGGAAGTTGGGAGGTGGCGCAAAAAGAAAGTGCTTTCCCAATCCATATCAGTGATTTCAGATTGGACTCCCTCTAGAGCTTTACTAGCAACCAATTCCTTGAATCTTTGTTCCATACTTTTCTTGTAATGTTCTTTTGTAAGTTTCTCTACTTTGTCCATCATTTCATGAGGAATTCCATGATTCACCAACTACAAAACATACAAGCAGAAGATTTTCATATGATCTCTAAACCAACAAAAGCAAAGCCATACGAGAAAACAACAAGAAGAAGAAAGAGTTAAGATGGTACCTCAAAGAAACCCCAGTTTTCACAAGCATCTTGAATAATGTTCATGGTGTTTGCTCTTTCTTCACCATTGAGTTTCTCCATGTCAATGACGGGGAAAGTTGCCATTTTCTGTTGAAAGAAAGGTAGTGGTGATATTGTAAAGGCTTTGTTTTCTGGAAGTATGAAAACTCAGTCTCTCTCTCGCTCCTTCTCTCTCTCAAATGTGCTTAGTAGGGAATTGTGTAATGGTGGGGATTGAGGTACTTGGGCGTTGCAATTTATAGGCAAACTTTTGTACACATAAATGAATAATAATATCCGTGGGGATCTATGAACAAATAAGTGACTTGATGATTATCTTTATGGGTTTACATTTTTTGATAAATGGTCTAGTGTGGGGATGCATGGGAATACATTTTGATGAGCCCCCACCTGAATACTAATATGTGTGTGTGTGGGGGGGGGGGGGGGGGGGGGGGGGGGGGGGATCTGCGAAGAAACGTATAAGTTGATCTTTATCTCTAACCATAAACAGTGTAGTGTGGGATGTATGTACATACATTTTGATTAGCCCCCACGCACCACATGCATGACAAATGGGTTCGTTTTGTCTTTACTATCTCAATTGGGTAAGCTACCCATTACAAAGGTTTTAGATTAGTTCGTTTTAGTTGTTTCTACGTTATTTCTCTCACCCCCATAATTACTTATTAGAACTTCTCAACTCCACAATTAGCAATAAAAGCTGTCTTATAACCTAACTCATTTTGGTTGTTTCTAAATCATTTATGTTGTTATGGAATGGAAGAAACCGAAAATTTCTCTTTAGTGATACGTTTAATCTCAGTTAAGAACTAGGTTAGCGTACTGCAAACGATGAATGAATGGGATAGCATTTGGTAGAGAGTCGAGTCCTCCTCACACCACACTCACAGTCTCATGGATAAATAAGCACCTTTGCCTTATCATGGCGGGTATCTATTCCTCTCTTTTAATTACTTCCTTTCTCTACATTAGATTTCGGGTCCTCCAAAAAAAATTATTGATATTTGAGGTGGCTGCAGTCTTTTATAGTTTATTTGTTAGTTTTCTGAACCCACGAAGGTGATGGTATAAACAATTGTAAATTCTCATGGTTTCTTCATTGCATGCGACATATTTTTGGAATGGCTTGTATGTTTGGATGCTGATTCCAACGAGGGAAGCTAGTTATCCATTTTATTTCTTTGACACATTTTAGTTGGCCGAAACCCACCACATTTGAATTCCTTCCCTTCGACAAAGACTTCAAAACTTTTCAAATTATTGACACCGATAATGTAATTGTTCTGTTAAACTAAAGATTATCTATGCATTAGTTGTTATCTTGGGATTTTGATTCTTCAAGTTATCATATTATTATCCATTCAGCCCAGGGGCGAAGCCAGGATATGATTAATAAATGGGCAAGACACCAACCGATTTATATGTGATAAGTGCAAATAGGTTGAATGGCTCAAAAGTTATTAAAATTCCACATTCCAATGTGGCTCCGTCCCTGATTCTAATTGATCTATTGTCACGACACAGACAAAACATGTAGCAACTCGTTGTTTCTTTCTCTCTACAAATGTGATAATTTTTATTAAAAAAACTTACAAGTTGTAAACAAAACATAAGCTCAAAAGAAAAGAAAGAATGTTGATGTAATTGTATTTCCATAATAAGGTTATTAGGGATAAACAATAATAGACTATACATTAGTCTATCCGTTACAGCCCAAAAGATACCTCATGGCTACCATTGATTGGTACACGCCATGTCAGCATATCTCAGCAACAAGCTCGGTGAGCTCACAACCCCAAGTACTCCATTTATTTTTATGAACCAAAAAGTTAATTTTCTTTTTTTAAACCTAGCCTATCAAACCTTAATAAATTGATTATCACTGTGACCCTTATGAAGCTGCATAACGACATCAATATTTCTAAGTTGTTGAAGAGCATACGATTAAAACTACCACATCCTTTATCACAACTTCCTTCCGAGAACATCAAGATTTTTGTTAGTACTACAACTCCCCCCCTTTAATGAGTCGGCTCCCATAAAATTTAGTACCACCGTAATTTATTGAGGTTTTGCAACAAAATGCTATAAGAGAATGGAATATCCACTACTGGTGAGTTACTAGTGGAAATAAAATTAAACCTCCACCACAAGCTTTGAATCCAATTTGATCATAACAATACGATCAACCTCTTTCATCCACCCATATTCAACTAGAAGAAACTCCAGCCACCTCATATCATTACCATTGCGTTGTTCTAGCCATCAAATAGACAAGATTCATTGACCATGGCCATCTCTCTCTATATAGCTGAAAAAACAGGCTCAATGCCTAGTACCATTTCATACCATCATCAACAAAACAAAACAAAAAGGCCATTAAATCCACCAATACCGGTAATCTGCACAAGAAATACCAAAGATTAACCTAGATCTAAAAAAATGTGATGAAAACAAAGAAGATCACTAGAAGGGAGAAGTGGCTAAAGAGAGATGGTTCTAAGGAAAAAGAATAGCTTTCCATTTTTATTAAAATTTCCATATTCTTCAACCAAAACCGCTAAGTATACTTCCAAAATACTACTTAGGTCAAGTGTTTGACGCGTTCATGATGATAACAGAGAACTTTTCATTTTTATGTTGATTTTGTTGAAAATTTGATATACAATTTATTGATTTTGGTAAAAATTCATCAGTTGGATAAAGGGTTGAATAATTTATTATTACTTTGTTGTCGTGGTGAAGAAATTAATGTCACGGTCTGATTTATGCAAAATCGAGTTTACATATTCAAAAATTAAGATTGTTTATCGATTATTAAGAATGTTAATGGTAAAACCTCAACATATTTAGGAAATAAAGAGTTTGGCTAGTGAGATTAGGTCATGGAATAACCTCGGTAATAAAGGTGGTATTGACAGAGATATTGTTAGTGGTACTAGAAGATGAATGTTCAGTAAAAATAATTAAATAACAGCTTGTTTGGTGCATCTATATTGACAAAAGTCAATTAGTCTGAACAGACAAGAAAATAATCTCTTTTATTTGAATGATAAGAAGATGATTCATAGTTATGATAGAAGGGTACAAAAGAATTATATCATCCATGAGAGAGAAGAGGGATCCGAATAATGTACACTGTATTTTTTTCCTGGAGTATATGCAGTGGAGAGGTCACTACTTTTGATTTCTTTCATAATTTACAACTTCCAAAGAGATTTAATGTTCAAGCAAGAAGTTAGTGTGAGAGTGAAGCCATTTCCAATTTATTGACAACATCTTACAAAATCAGGATTAGAATATTTAAAAATGGTTAATCACATTTTTCAGTTCAGTCTAGCAGAATAAACCATATAAGGATTCGAAAAAGAAGTTTCTATTTTTCCATAATGACTTTCACTGTTAAATTGAGATTAGATGACACAACCACATCCAACCTGTAATCATTACTTAGAAATAAAATGTTATAACCACCCCCTTGTTCTTTTTCAAATTTTGTTTTCAATTAAATTAACTATGTGATGTCGGGGTTTACTTTGACTAATATTAGAGCAAATTTAGATAAATTAGAATTAGGTTTTATACTTTCAACAAAACTTATCCTTACTTTTTAGAGATTGTGTATTTAGGTTTTGTGTCTATTATTATGATATTATAATGGTTGGTTATTGCTATACTAAAAAAATAAAACAACTTAATGGTTTTTTTATTAAAGCATTGTTGTGATGTATTTGGCACAGTTTCTTATAGACTTTATGCCTGGTTGTTGACTTGTGATAATATATTCATGTTTATTTTCCTGTGCGATTTATTTCGGCGGTTCCAATTTGTGGTATATTATCTAATAAAAAAATGCATTACAAGAGTTACTGATTTTGATCGTGACTAGTGTTTTATATGCTTACTATTACTTTATACAAGAGTATCAAAAATTGAAGAAAATATCAAAATGGTTTGAAAAAGAACTCTAGAGAGTATTTGTCACAAACCATCAGATTACTTGGCTCATCCATTACTTGAATCAGCTGATATAAATAGGGAAATAAAAAGTCAAAAAACGCCTCTCATACTTTGTTGTTAGATGATGCATTTCTCAAAAGCAACCATATTGATGAGAAAGGTGCATCGTTGAAGAAAACAAGAAAATTCCTCAGTTTTGATGTTGCAGTCTGAAACCCTCCAACTCCTCAGAAGATATCAGGTTCCTCTTTGAATTATGTGTAATTAGTTCTTTTAATAATCTATTAATTATTTTGTTTTAATATTTTTCGTTAAATGTATTTTTTACTGTTAATGATGTATGAATCGGATGTCACTTGTCGACATTGAATATTTATTATTTTTTAAATAATATCAGTGCCATATTGAATTTCATGGGTGTTATAGAAAGTCAGCAAATTCCATCGGGAATTACCAATCAAATTGATCTAACGGCAAAACTTATTTTTTTTATATATATTTGGTAAACCATGAAATTGGGTAACATCCCTGTTGAATTAGTTGCACGTACCTTTTGACGCCTTTTAAGATAAACATACACACTTTTATCCCGGCGGTTATTAGTGAAGCTAATAGTATTTTTGGGAAATTTGTGAGTGTCACCTCTGGAGAGCACACCAATACACATATGAGACTTGCAACTAATATTTTCCATCGGAGTCCACCTGAAACTAGTACTACCAAAGTTAATGTTGATATTGGGTGTAAGGATGGCTTCAGTACCACTGATGTTGTTGCTAGAAGTAATTCTAGAGCTTTTACCGATGGTTCAACTAAGTAGAATAATCCTCTGGTTGCAGAAGCTTTGGCTATTCTGCATGAAACTTATTTTGTGTCGGATAATCAGTTGGGTAGCTGTGTGATAGAAGGTGATGCTTAGGATGTTGTTGATGCTATTAAAGATCCCCCTAAGTTTCCTCACTGGCTAGTCAGATCAACGTTGGCGGATATTAACAAGCTCACTCCTAATTTCATAAGTAACGACTTCGCTTTTATCAAGCGAGAGGGTAATAATATTACGTATTCCCTAGCTTATTTCACCCACACCAATAAAATGTCAAGTAGTTGGTTATCTTCGAGGATGTTATATGGGTTCCAAGATTTTGGGTTTGAGGGCTCACGTCATCAAATAGTAATATCCAAAACGCCTTATGTTATTAATTTTGTTAATGTCTAGAATGCACTCGATTAATTGACTAAATTAAGTAAGGTTAGTGATTACATTAGACTAATAATTTGATTTATAATTAGTTTTTAAATATCAAACTGAAAATCGGGACAAAATATTTCTTGGGAACGCAACTTATGATTAGGTTTCCTAATCGTAAATACACTATACATATTGGAGTTCGAATTTTTGGTAGAAATTTGTTTTTTTTTTTATTTTATGAATAACATACGGTTAGGTTTAATTTTCTAACCGTAAATGCAATATACGGTTGAGAGTTCATATTATCCCAACCATTAGGCCTGTCAACGACACTTAACGTAACAAATAATGGCTCTGCCGTTACCGTTGCCATTAAAATTAGCGGTTAACCTATATCCGTTAAGTGCCGACGGAATTATGAAATTCAAAACCATTGCCGTTACGTCGGACTTATCGGTTAAAGGTTAATTTTACGGTACCAACCGGTATGTCACAGGACAACACAAAACAGGTTTAAAACACAGACCAAATTACACATAATAACTTCTAAATCCAAGCAAACAAGTTCTAAATCCATTCCACACAAAAAAAACATACAGATGTTCATGTTCTAAACCAAATTACATGTTCTGATGTTCTAGCAAAAGAAAAAAATGTTTTTGCAAAAGAAAAGACAACGGATTAAAGGAACTGCCAACTGCATCTGCTGATGCAAATGCTTCCTCCATCTCTAGATTCTTCACTGCCAACTGCATCTGCAAATGCATTTCTCCTTACTCCTTAGTCCTCAACTTCTGCATTTTGAAAGAAAAATCAAAAGTGTTGGACAGTGAAGGAACTTAAGCTGGCAGTGTCAATGCAATAAGGCAATGGCAATAAATATAAAAGCAAGTAAAAGATTAAGGTGTAAGGAAACTTACCAGTAACATAACTATCACTGTCACTGAGAGTAAGATCTGGCAGCCAATCACCCAAACAAAGCAAAGCTTCAACAAGATCTGGAGCTAATGAACTCATGTGAGATGTGAGAACTCTGCCACCAATACTAAACATAGATTCTGATGCTACACTTGTCACTGGAACTGCCAATACATCTCTTGCAATCCTTGAGAGAATTGGGTACTTAGGAGCATGATTTTTCCACCAACTTAAGATATCAAACCTCATTTCTTCAGTGGATGTGCCTTTAGGAAGAACTGGTTCTGCTAAGTATGTCTCCAATTCTGACTTCTCAACCTCAAACATATTGTTTTCCATAATGAAATCATCATAACCAAATTCATATGATGTTGTTGTACCTGCAGAGCTCTCAATTGCAGTTGAATGCATTCCAGTATCAAAGTAATCTGGAGCTGTAGTGTTAGTTTCATAAGCACAGAAAAGAGCATTGAGTTCAAGCTCAAATTTTTTATAGTGACTTTTATAGTGTTCCATACCATATACTCTCTTCATAACAAACTCCACACATTTAGCTTTGTACCTAGGATCTAAAAACACCCCAATGCCATTAAAGTGTTACTTTCTTTCCAGTAGGCATTAAATTTCATCCTCATATTCTTGGCCATGTCTCTGATATACTCATGCTCACTTGATTCCGAGATATTAATGCATCTATTAACTTCTTGCACCCCATTATAATACAAATTTGTTGTGGGATACTTAATCCCAGCAAATTTGGTTGAAATGACGTCAAACAATTCCAAACATTCACATACATGTATTCCTTGTTGCCACTCCTTAGCAGTTGGTAGTATCTTGAAGTCATTATCCAAATCAGCTAGCCTAACAAAAGCTTGTCTCAGAAAGATTGCATCCTTTAGCATCTTAAAGGTGGAGTTCCACCTGGTATCCACATCTAAACCCACAGACCTTGAAGCAGGAAGCTTGACTTGGGCAATAACACATTCAAATCTCTCTTTTCTAGCCTGACATGCTTTGACATATTTTACACACTCTCTAACTGCATCTATAAATGGAGCAACCACTCTCATTCCACACCACACAATCAAGTGCAATACATGATTACTACACCTCATTTGGAACATATCCCCATTAAGAACTAAACAGTCTTTGGTATCAAGCCATTTCTTCAGATGGTCCATCATAACATTGTTGGAGCTAGCATTGTCAGCAGCTACAGCAAAAAGCTTAGTGTCTATGCTCCAATCTAGACATATTGATTTCACTACAGATGCTAGAACTTCTCCAGAATGTTGATGACACTAAAGTATATGCTAGTGTTTTCTTAATCAGTTTCCACTCATCATCTATGTAATGCATTGTCACACAGCAATAACCATCCTTTGTATGCTTACATGACCACATATCTGTTGTTAAACTACACTTAGATCTAATTGTCTCAAATTGTTCTTGTAATTGCAGTTTGAACTCAGTTCTTAGTTTCATGATATCTTCCCGAACTGTATTCCTAGTGTAAAGCTTAGCAGTAGGATTTAAAGACTTCACAAACTCAACAAAATATGGATGCTCAACTACAGTGATTGGATAACCATGTTTAGCAATCATCTTGGCAACAAGAATCCTAGTAGCGTCAGCATCATATTTCCAATTAGCAAGCTTAGTTTGTGCATTACCTGTTTTGATTGTAGTAATCTTTCTTTGTCCTTTCTTGTTTGCAGGCTTTTCTTTGCAGGTTTTAGCATGGTAATGCAATTTGCTGGTTCCTTGGCTACTGGGTGCAGGCATTCTCCTCTTACAATGTTTGCATTCAACTATAAGTATCCCAATCTCCTTACCTTTTACCATCTTCTTTTCAATTAACCTTTCAAAATCATTCCAAGCATCGGACCTTACTGCACGTAGTTTCTTTTTTTCTTCGACTATAATTGGATCTTCATCTACTTCTATTTCTGCTACTGCTTCTTCTGTTGCAACAACATCAGGTGTTGTATGAATTCCTGAACCTTGAACTGGGTTTGATGCAGAAGGTAATTGAGATGCAACTGAAAGTGATTGAGAGGGATTGCTTCTGCTTGATGAACCAACATAATTGGATGCTCCTCTTTCGCTTTGGGACATGATTAATTTCACGAATTGAAAACCCTAATTTCAGAAACCCTAAATTGAAAATTTAGTTTTTAGGATTGAAATTAAACTCGAAAGAAAAAGAAGAAGATAACCCTATTTTTCTAATCAGTAATCACAGATGATTTGTATAGAGAAGATAATGATTTTGCTCGAATTGAAAGGAAGGAGATGAGGGTGAGGGGTGAGTTTTTCTTCTCTCGTTTGTGTTACTGAAGAAGAACAACAGAAGAAGTGAATCAAGTGATTTTGTCGAGTATAATATCTAGGTATAGCGAAATTTACACGTGCTAGTCACACGTTAGCGGTTATCGGAACTAAGGCTAACGGAAATAGCCCAACCGGTACCGTTACGGTAGGATAAAATTATCCGCTACATTATCGGTTACGGTTAACCAATTACCGGTATAACGGAACTAAACCTAACGGAAACCGGGTAATCGGATTCGGCTAATGGATAACGGTTATTCATTGACAGGCCTACCAACCATAGAACATTTATACGGTTGGGAATATGAGAAATATTAATTTCCGGTTCTCAAACTAATTCCTGAATCCATAATTTAATCAAATTTAACCTATTCATGTAATCAAAGCAACAAAAAATGACGGGTTCCTCGATTCCTACCCTGTTAAAATCAGTACCGACTGAGAATCGATTAAAGAAGAAAAAAAATGGAAGAAGAACCAATAAAAGGGTCGAAAAGAAGAAAAAATATAAGAGGCGTGTTTCATTCGATTTTAGGATTAATTTTTTATTCTACTTAGATTAATTACCCGCGGATATTTTTATATTTTTGATATAGATTAGATCTTTTATTCATATTTAGAACATTTGAATGGATACGAAACCTCAAAACTAAAACCTTAGACCCCTTATAACAGGTTTCTACTAGTATTGTAGTGTCGGGCACAAATTAAGTGTGGAGTCTGGACGGTCCATAGTTCCTAGCAGTAAAGGGGCACATTAGAGCTGTTGCCTGCTGGGAACACGTACACACACGCTTTGCGTAAAGTCCCTGATTTTGTTGCTTCAAAAGAACGTAAGAAACTGATACCAGCATTCACAGAGAGTTACATAGGCATTTGTGCTAGTTTTTTGGGTTATAATTAAAGTTGTGAAGCAGCGACATGGATTTGAGTTGACTTCGCCATGATTCTACGGTGGTCAACACGTACCTTAAGTGAATAAGTTAAGTGTGGTTTAAGTAAAAAAAAAGTACAACGCCGACAAGAAGAAGTTATAACTTATAACTAATCTGAATAGTGATTCATGAATGCACAAAGTCAAGTGACCGAGTAATCTTTAATTAATGTAATCATAACATTTTTTTTAAGTCATAGGTCCTCCTCCAGACCCTAGTTAGTAAGTTCGCGAATGATTCACGAATCATTCGCGAATTTTTCCGTATCACGAATTTTACCGTCTTATTCGCGTACGTTTGCAACTCCGAACCCAAGTCGCGTATTATGTGGCATTCCCGGATTATTCGCGAACCGTTCACGAATTTTACGTATTCCGAATAATACGTCCGCTTAATTCGCCATAAATTCTTTAGCTTTTACTTTTCAAAGACTCCACTTTTTGGGCTTTACTGCCTTCCGAGCATACACGACCGAATATTAGACGTGTTGTAATTTTTATGAAACAAAAACGACTGAAGAGATTTGAAGGTGAAGGTGAGAGAGATCTCAAACTCACTAACCAAGCATCTAAACCACCATACGACGTCCTCTTGGATAACTAATGTTGTATATATTATTGATATCATCATATTAAGTTTATTTTTTCTTTAAATAACTCACACATATGCATAAAAATTGGTCTATGACCTTATAAATATAAATTATTTGTTATATATAGATACCGAATTTTCAGAGCCGAACTCACATTTATAAATCGAATTATACACGTACGTATGCCGTTCCGAATTACTGACGAATCACGTCCCGTTGACCGAATTTTGGACCGAATCTGGATTTTACAAAACCGTATAATACTCGTACGTTTGCCGAATCCCGAATTGCTAACTAGGCTCTAGACTCTTATTGTTTGTTTTATTTGTAGCACCTTCAGTAAATTATGATATCTCATTGCCGACGAAGATTTGCCAACTAAGTCAGTAAGCTCGATTCCATAAATCATGATAACAAGTTCATTCGTAAGCAATGTAGGCGTTTCAACTCCTTGATCAATTTGCATCCCAAAGAAATGGATAGAAACTTTGTCTTACTTCACAGCCATGCCATCGCCAATGATGTAATGGAAAATGCTGCTAGCATCACTTACCTCGGCCTCCTATAGTTTTCACTCTAGCTTAATCTAAGATTTTGCCTCAAATTCTTTGTAGATGATTTTGCCGACACATGGGACAAAACGGGAATACGTAAGCTTGTGTTTACTCTCCATCAATATCTGATACGCATTTTTAAGATTTTATCTTGGATTATGATGTTTGTTCGTGTATTTTACTTAATTTTGGATTAGGATATGTTGCCGCCGTGGGAAGAATCAAAAGAAGTCCCTGTTACATAATGGGATTTTTTCCATTGTTAATTTACACCATATAAAAATGAAAAAGAAGAATGAGTACACTTTCATTTGCATTTGGACAATTGGCTAGAAATCGTAAGGAATATATGTAAGATTCTCTATATGTACGAGATAAAAATAGATTTAGCTAAACACCAAAAGAGAATTCCGAAACCAATTTTAAACTCTGCAAGTTGTTAATTTAACTACAACTGCATACCTAAGATTTCTAACAAGGGGGACGTTTCTCTAAAGCAAAACATTGTTACCTGTTAATAACTATATTATCAATCATAAAAATAATAGTATAATGTAGAGTATTATATTAATTATTCTAAAATGATAATAATAAAAATACAAAATTAGTAAGTAAATGTAAGAAAAATAATATACTATTATTAATTTGTTCCCAATGCAGTACAGTTACAAGTTGTCATCATGTCGCATCTGTTTGATCTCTGTTTCTCCCAACGAAGCTGCTAAATAAGTTAAAGCAGGGGCGGAGTAAGATTTCTCTCGAGGCCATGTAGAAAACAAATGTCACAAATAGTAACCAAACCACTGAATAAGTGAATATAGTGGCAGGAGCCGCAGAGATCAAATCATCAAAGGGTGGACGCGGCCTTAGCTGCAATATTGCGCAACACCGATGCTCTTGCAAAGTTTTTCTGACATTGCAAAGAAGTACAGTATATACTTTTGCAACACAAATCAGAGTAAACATGCATGTGTTCTTTTTGGATCAATAACATGCATATGTTCTTCTACTTAACTTTTTTCTTCAGTGTGTCTAGTATTTATCTCCTTGTTACCTTGCCTAGTTGAGAAGGCCTGCCATGATGCTTAGTTAATATATTGCATGGTTAACCTTTCAAGAACGTCTCCAGTCTGCGCCGTAATAAGACAAGTTTGCAAGAACGAAAATTACTGACTCGTTAATATTTTTGTATTAAGTCTGATCTGTGTTAAAGGGGTTTTGTGTTTAACATAGGAATAAGATTCCTTACATACAACAAAGATCTCAATAATGAGTAGTCTGATAAATCAAAAAGTTCTAAAAAGAGAAAAACATGTGACTCTGCAAACACATGGCAGACAAACTCCACCAGTCTAAATTGTCTAAATGCAGGATTATGCACACAATTATCAATTAGAGTTCATCATAACACTGATGCTTAAACGTAAGTTCATATACTTTTCTTATCTGATAACTCATTTAATAAAATACTTTATCATTGTTATTAAAGAGTATCATGCCAAATTAAGATATAGAGCCAAGAAAGGATGTGGTGGTTTGGTTCTTTATTTCAGAGATGAGAGGGTTGCATATGCCTTCAATAATTTATTTATGCTACCTTCTAAAGTTATGGGTATGTGCATGTACTTTGTATACAAGTGGAACCCCTGATTTATACTCTAAACCCCACTTATTCTTCTATGGGTGCTAAACCATTTCTATTAACTCAAAATAAACCCTGATTTTGGGCATACCTAAATCTTTCTAGGCATACAAAACAATAATCCCATCTTGGGTGACCTTATAAGGGGTACCCTATGGGTAGTTCAATTACCTATATACCCTTAATACAAAAATCTAAAATCAGTTTTCTAAAAAATCAAAATCAATTTCCCTTAACATATCTTCTTCTTCCTCCTCCTCTAGCCGAACTCTTCCCCCTCGAAAAAAAAATTCATCATCGTGATTAATTGTCTATTCGTAAAAATTTGATCGTCGATTAAACTCAACCACATAATGACTCGTACAAAGAAAAGTAGGGACTAGGCAAACCAAATCGTCTTCTAATCCATCAATTGAAGAAGAAGAACCAATTGAAGATGAAGGTGTAGAAACTGAAAATCAACCACTAGTTGAACCATAAATTGAACCAACTGCATTTCCAACTCCGGAAATGAGGATAAGAAAGTAAGTTTTACAAACCCAATCTCCTATTTGCTGTTTTTCATCGATTAAATGACGGTTACAGTGTTGGGTTCGGCTCAAAATTGAGTTGCGTTTTTAGCCGAACTGTTCTTCACAAAAGCTTCCTGTAAGTGTATATGAACAGTTCGGAAGCCGAACCTAGTCACAGATAGAGATGCATAGGGGTTCGGCGTATTCGATAATCATAATATGTGCCGAACCTAGCACATTTACGAGGTTCGGCTATTACGATATTCTCAATTTGTGCCGAACCAATAACAATATTTTAACCCAAAAAATAACAAATTGATGTTCAGCTCATACGATTTTCGAAATATAAGCCGAACCAGTAATTATTTTCTTTCCGGGCTATTCAGGATGTTGTTCGGCTTACTATGAAACTTTCATATAAGCCGAACTAGTGTCTAGCAAAAGGGTTGGAATTGAAAATTATAGGTTCGGCGCATGCAGTAAACAGATTCAGTGAGCCGAACCGTTCATCAATTGGTAGATTCGGCTCATAGATGTGAGCCGAACCTCAACCTGTTTTGCCTAGCCATGATCCAAAAAATCATCTAAACAACCTTTATAATTCTGAAAATTATCTTAATCACTAAACAAAATATTGAATCACTAATCAATATTACTAACACTAATACGTAAAGGGCAGATTTGTCATTAAAAAAACTTGGATTAAGAGGTAATCTGATTTTGCTATTTCACAACCTTTTTTTATCTTCATGCAATATGTCTAGTAAGATTTCAGTATGACCAAAATCTGGGTTCCTCAAAATAGCCTTGAGAGCTTGAAATCGTCGTGTTGCCCACTGGCAAAGACGGTAACTCCCAACCTTAAACACGAAACTTCCAGCGGGTATTAAGGGAGCATTGGATGCTCAATTACCAACCAAATTAGCTTAGCGAGGAAGGTAGAAAGGTGGGCACCTTAAATTTATTATGCCTACAAAAAGGAAAAAGAACAATAAAAGCAAAGCAAAACAAATTCGAGTATTCATTTGCCAACTGCAATAAGGGAGTGAGTGTTCTAAACCATGGTATTACAGCTCTCTTTGATATTGAATGAAATCAACAACTAAATACTATTACTGTAAGCCTTTAACTCTGCTTTCTTTTTCAGTCATTAAATTTACGTCCGCTTCATGTGATGCATTACATGATTATTCCTAATTTTCCTAACTGAGAACGAATCTGAAATATTAATACTGCTTAATTGATGTGAGTGGGGAGTTGAGATTTATTGTTACAACTTACGTGTCAATGCAAGCCTACTTGCGATAATTTTTCTTAAAAAGGAAAAAGACCCTGTCATACCGTGGTTAAGAATTTCCTAAAAAATTGTGGTTGTAGAATTCACTTGAAAGGGAGTAACTGCTAGCATATTTTCGTAGAAATGAGATCAACTTCTTTGTTCACCATAACATCATATGATCTCATTTACTCCAAAACGAAAAAGGAAAAAAAGCTAACCAGAGTAAAAATGTTGATTTGAAATTGATTTCTAAAACCAAAACATTATACTTATTACACTACTGTTACCAAAATAATGAGTTGGTAACCTTTAATTTGTCTTTGTCCTCAAGTAAACTCACCTTCTTCTTTTTTAGGAAAGGAAATTCATTAAAATTTAAACTTCTGGTATATAAAGTTTCTCCTTTATAAGAGATTCAAACCACTTAGGGGATTCATTAGACCAATAAGTAATGAATGCCATATTAATAGCATCTTTTGCTAGTAAATCTGCAGCAGAATTTGTTTTTGTGGGTACATAGGTGATTATCCATTTATTGAAAACTTTTAATAACTCAAGACAATCTCTAATTATGACATATATTATGACAAGTAAACTCACCTCAGCCTGAAGAATTTAGATATATGTGGCCGAGACGTTCAGGTAGAATAGATCCGGTGCATGTGTCCGCTATACGGAACAATGAGTGCATTTACTTTATGGACTTGGGCCTCACTTTGGAAAACGCTTTAGATTATTACATTGGTCGGGAAAAATTCCAACTACGCTTTAGATTATTTTTATTTTATTTTAAGGGCAAAAGGGCTCAAAGGAGCCCAAATTTATTCAACTACGTCAGAAGAATTGAGGTTTGAAAATATACAAAGAGGTGGAGAATTAGCATTCCACCAGCTATTTACATTGTGATGCATTGCATATTGGCACAACATGAGCCATATTGTTTGTACTCTTAGGAACTGACTGAAATTTTACATGAGCAAAAGCGTTAATCAAATCCCTGATTTCCAGAGTTACAGAATGTATAAACCAAGGTATATTATGAATGTCACCTAGAACTGCACCCGTCACATTTATTGCATCACCTTGAATGAAAATTCTGTCAAAGCAAAACCTCTTTCCCAACTCCATTCCAAGCTTGGAGGCGATTGTTTCAGCTAGCAAAGATGAAGTTGCATCCAAGGTGATAGTACCACAACCAAGGAAAAAACATTGTGATCATGAGCCACAACACCAACCGCTCCATTATTTGGAAAAAATGCTGCATTTAAATTTATTTTAATATACGGAAATGTCAGAGGATCTCAAAGTTGATTATTCCCCACCTGAGTAGGAGGAATTTCATTAACGACAATTTCATCCACACATAGTTTGAAATCCAATTGTGTGTTTTTGATAACCATTGATCCTGAATAGTCAGCCTGAGAAAAAAAACGTCTCATTACGCAATTTCCACGAGTTCCAGACAAATTTCAATTAGAATAAGAAGTTAACAACCAAGTTTATGTTACTTTTTGAAACAATGGTATGACATGTTACACCATCCTCCTATCGAAACAGTATATTGTTCAAAACAGAGCCAATCTGATACAGGGTGTATCCCTACTTCTTTAAGGAACGTAGCAATCCTCAAGCTAAGTTAAGGGTAGAATCCTTTATTAGGAAGAAATCCTTATTTAGGCAGAATTTCTAGTTTAGAAAAGAATACTGTTTTGAATAGTATTTTTAGTTTAGGAAATAGATTCCTTAGGAGGTTTGGGATACCAAGAAAATGTATTATTCTTATATAAGACATCTAGATAGTGTGGCTTTACACCTAGAAAAGGAGGTTTAACACATAAACCTAGAGAAATCTTGTAGAAAAATACTTATGTTATTGTCACAACAAGCTTAGTAAAACAGTTTAAGGGTATCCACTGTTTAGAGAGACTGTAAGCGCAATAAAGAGAGAATTGTAATTGTTTTCTTGTTCATAATCTAGAGAAGGTAGTTTCTTCAAGTCTGTTTTCTAGTTATTCGTCTATTATTATTCTGAGTTCCGCCTCTATAATGATAGTCACTAAGGTAAAGAGATCAAGTGTAACAAGTTGGCAGCAAGAACAAGGTTAGTTTCTTTAGGTAGGATTCCTGTGGTTTATGGTTTTCAATAGATCTCTCTACAAAAAGCTTGGTAAGGTACTCGAGAAGAAAAAAGACGTCAGGAGAACACGACGACCAAGGATGACTTAGTCATATTATGATCCTAAGCATAGCAAACCATAGACTCGGGGTCATCTTAGGCCTAGGCGAGATGGTTGACCGCCCTAGGCCCAAATTTTTGAGGGGTCGAAGTCCAAATTTTTGAGCATTTCCATTTGATTGCCTAAGTTATTAACATCCGGTCAGTTTGGATGTATGAAAAATTTTTGCACCTTAATTTACATGAATAACGAATGTATGTTAGTAACTTGGATGATATGTGCCATTTAGACATATATTAACCTTGATGATATGGCCGTTTAAATCAACAATGATGAATACTTAAAATTCATGGGCGACTTCATTCAGAATAGTATTTCTTAACAAGAATAATTGGTTTATACCTATAATATTATTTTTTGTTAATCCTATCGTCCGTAGTATTTGCCGATGAGATTACAAAATTATCGTAAATCACTGAGTTTTATCTATTTAATTTTTAAATATTTTGCAGCTTTGGTGATATATATATATTTTTTGCATAAAGCCAGATAAAAATGCTAACATAATGTAGACGGCCTTCGGCCCGTATTTTTTTTTACAATAGGTTAGTTAGCACTGTGCCTTTTTATATATAAAATTTTGATTATTTTTGAACTTTTGTTGAAATTTTATATGGATGTATCAAATGAATTGTGGTTCTTCAATTAATTTAATTAATCATTAATCATTTATGTCCATGTACTTTAGAAAAAAAAAGGTCCACCTTTGGAAGTTCGTCCCGACCCTCTAAAACGGTAGAGTCGACCCTGCACAAACTATGGAAGAAAAGGTGGCTACTCTACAAACACACGAAGTCGATTCAAACTACCTTTAAAGAATTGACGGAATGTATTCGTTTTCATACACCCAAGTCGAAGACGAAGAAAAGACTACGTCTTCGTTTAGGGTTTCGGAAGATGGGAAGAAGAAGAAAAAAAAAAGATAAAGGAAAAAGAGGACGAAAAAGAAAAATAAGGTGTCTCTTAAATGTTCTACTTCAACTAAACTTCATGGTAAGAATCTGAAAATTAATTATTGTGTTAATATTCCACTTTACGGTAGGAGTGTCGAGTAGAAAAAATGGGTGATTGGATTGAACGTTTAGAGACATACTTTTCTTTCTTTGATATGGTTCAAAGGAAAAAATTGTTTTCACGGCATTGAAGCTACAAAAGTATACTCTAACCTTGTGGAAAGCTTATCAAAGACAAAACCTATGTAAGGGAGTATGGCTCAATATAGAGAAACCTTTAGTAAAACAACTTCTAGTGAAACTAGGTATATACCAGTATTAGAGTTGTTCATCAACTATATTAACTTACATTCTAAGTTTTGTGATCACTTTTTGAGGTTTGGTCACAAACAAAATAGTTGTGCAGTTTTACAACACCGGCCTTTAGAGGATATTTACAATATCTCAACTGACTTTCCTTTTCCTAGTGATGATTTTTTATTTATCGACGACATCCCAGTTCAGATTTGGAATCCAAGAGACAACTTCAAACATAGAGGTGAAACCAAGTTCGTGGATGATTTCCTTCAACATCCAGGGGTTCAAGAAGCTTATGATTCAGTGTTTGGAAGAGTTTCAACTCCGTTCTCCATTACCTGTCGTTCTCCATTGCCTGTCCTGATGAAATTGAGACTATTTCAAATCCATATCATATTATAGATTTGGACTCTGATATGCCTTTTGTTTCTGAATCCATCTTAGGAAAACGCACATTACTTTTTAATATGTCGGAAAATTTTATCTTTCCTGCTAACTAGGTTTTTAAGTCAAATCGGTTCATTAACTCAAACACAAACCAAGTGAAAAAGCGGGGGTCTAATAACCACACCCAATATTTCGCTCGGCAATCTGTATGGACTAACTCCAATATAATTCCAAGAGAATCAACTAGACAGTCAGGATCAATCAAGGAAATATATCCAAGAGTTATATCTCAATCTCTCAACACAATCTGCAATCGAATAGATAAAGATCTGTGAGCCTGATTGATATGGGAAATAAATTGAACGGTACCAAAGACCAATGTTCAAGTGTCAATCAATTTCAATTAACAACTAAATGTTGGATTTACCAATTGATTGAACTACGCACAACCTGTGATATTTCAATTATATAAACAAATATAATGCGTAAAAAAAATAACACAGACACCAGAAGTTTTGTTAACGAGGAAAACGCAAATGCAGAAAAACCCCGGGATCTAGTCCATATTTGAACACCACACTATATTAAGCCTCTACAGCCACTACCGTAATACAAGTTAACTTCAGACTGGAATGTAGTTGAGCCCTAACCAATCTCGCAATGATTAAGGTACAATAGCGTTCCTTTTATCTCTGAATCCCAGCAGGAATCTACGCACTTGATTCCTTAGCTGATCTCACCCAAAACTAAGAGTTGCTACGACCCAAAGTCAAAGACTTGATAAACAAAATCTATCTCACACAGAAAAGTCTATTGAATAGATAATTTTGTCTTCCACATAAATACCTACGAGTTTTTGTTCCGTCTTTTGATAAATCAAGGTGAACATGAACCAATTGATAAACCGATCTTATATTGCCGAAGAGCAGCCTAGTAATATCAATCACCTCACAATAACTTAACTATATGGTAGTAGAACAAGTTATTGCGGAATCACAAAGAATGAGACGAAGAGATTTGTGATTACTTTTTATATCTTACCTATCAGAGATAAATCTCGAAAAAATCTTAGAGAAGATAGTACTCAATAAGATAGAACAAAGTAAGATCAAAACACGCAACTACAAAGAAAATAGTTGGGTCTGGCTTCATAATCCCAATGAAGTCTTTCATTCGTTAACCTATAATGGTTTTAGGAGAACCCTAGGTTAAAGGAGAACCGACCCTAGTCGCAACTAGTATCACACATGAGGTGTGGGGATTAGGTTTCCCAGTTGCTAGAGTTCTCCCTTATATAGTCTTCAAATCATGGTTTGATAACTTTGGAACAAAGCAATCAATATTCACCGTTATATGAAACCTGATTTAAGATTCAAGCTAATATATTTCCACCATTAGATGGTCTTTAGCTTATTACACAGAAATAAAATATACCTTCATTTAGATATGGGTAAGCCTACCTAAACGTGCATATTGAGTTGGCTCAATAACAGTTAACCGAAGTTAGCCATATGAACACTTTTCTCTTAACCATGTTCATCTTAACACTTCTAGATTAATTGATAATCAAATGAATCTAATTGTGTTACTTATAGAGTTGTTTAATTGTTTATATCCTCATAGAAGTACACAAGACACAATTAAAGAAAAATCGGATTGATTCAAAAGAATCAATTCATGAACATTTTAGCCACGGTTTGCAAAGATTGTATTCCTTAATTTATAAATGTATTTATTCATGAGTATGAAATCATACTTAACCAATTTAAGAACTTGAACCACTTAAGTATTCGAATGGGTACGCGAACTTAAGTTCCGAACATTGGTCACAAGCCGACAGTTTGCAAACGGGTATGCAAACTTTAGATCCGGACCGAACTCAGTTGAAACCGTTTGTGAACGGGTACTCAAACTTGGTTCCCGGACTTCAACAGTTAAATCAGTTTGCGAACGGGTATGAAAACTTAAGTACCCTGACTTAAACAGTTGAATAAGTTTGTGAACGGGTATGCAAACTTCCGGTCTTGAATTCCGACAAAACAGTCCGTACACTAACTACACAAACCGTGATGTATCCAGACATAGATTTTAGCTCTTAACTCCCATTTCAATGATTGAAACATTCTTAGAAGACAGCAATAGCTGTCTCACACAAACTATTATCTTATAAGCAATTCTCAAGTGATCGAGTGATCAATACGAAACATTCCGAGCCTACATCAGATGATTGTCTCACACAAATCATGTAAGATGTTACCAGGTGATTTTCACATGATCATCTTTTGAATTTTGTCAAGAATAATGATGAACGTAGTTAAAGCAAAAAGCTTCCCAACACATAATTCGAGAAAGATATAAGCGAGTTAAACTCAGCTTGAAATATCAAATGTGTATAAAGTAAAGTCTATATAGCTACACGACTTTTGTCTCAATAGGAGATAAAATAGAAGAGACTTATGAGTGACAGATGAGTTCAAGTCTCCACATACCTTTTGTTGATGAAGTTCCACAATCTCCCCTTAGTAGTTCTTCGTCTTCAATCGATGAACGCCGTGAAGTCTAAAGCTCAAGTACACATTCTATCATAATCCGAGACATAGTTATAAGTAGACTAGAAATCAAGAATTATAGTTTTGACAACTTAACTTGACAAACAAGCTTGAGATAACAATGCTTGCGAGTTCGACCGAGTACTGCTCTAAAAATCTCCTCCTTTTTTAATTTTAGTGACAGAACTATCAGTACATATAGACTACAGGATAAATAAACTTTGTAGCTTCTCATCCAAATGCTTTATTTCCTTGGTTCTTCAACATTCCTTGAATTCTTCGTCACTTCCAAGTACTCCAGTGATTCCGAACGTGTTCAACTCAGCATCATAGTTGTTGAAGATACGTAGCCATAAAAATACGAAAACATATGTTCTCAGTTATTGTTATACATTGTCATAGTATTATTACACAACGTCAAAGTTCAATTGTATCACAACTTTCACAATAATATTACGGTGATATGTATCACTCCCCCTTAGTCAATACTTCGTCCCACAATGGAAACCACTCCCTCTTCCATAATGATCCATAAACCATATGTATATGTAGTGTGAACTACAAAATAATTCTCCCCCTTTTTGTCAATATAAATTGGCAAAGGTACGGAAACTAGCGGGATCATAATGAAATTCTCAAAGAGATACTTCATGACTAATGAAAATGCGGGGGTCTAACAACCACACCCAACAATTTGTTTAGAAATCTGAGAGGACTTACTCCAATATACTTTCTAGAGAATCAACTAGACCGTCAGACTCAATCTAGAGAAAAGTATATCAAAGAGTTTAATATCTCTAACTCTTAATTTAATCTTCAATCAGCAAATAGAAATCTGCGAGCCCGATTGAATATAAGAGGAGTAACTTGAACGGTACCAAAGACCAATATTCAAGTGTCAATCAATGTAAATCAACAACCAAAGGTCGGATATTCTAATTGATTGATCTTAACGCACAACCTGTGATATTTCAATTATATAACAAAATATAATGCGAAAAAGAAATAACACATACACCAAAAGTTTTGTTAACGAGGAAACCGCAAATGCAGAAAAACCCAGGGACCGAGTCCAGATTGAACACCACACCGTATTAATCTGCTACAGACTCTAGCCTACTACCAATTAACTTCAGACTGGATTGTAGCTGAACCCTAATCAATCTCACACTGATTCAAGGTACAGTTGCATTCCTTACGTCTCTGATCCCAGCAGGATACTACACACTTGATTCCCTTAGATGATCTCACCCACAACCAAGAGTTGCTACAACCCAAAGTCGAAGAATTGATAAATAAATCTATCTCACACAGAAAAGTCTATAGATTGAATAAATCTGTCTCACACAGAAATACCCAAGAGATTTTGTTCCGTCTTTTGATAAATCAAGGTGAACAGGAACCAATTGATAAACCTGTCTTATAATCTCGAAGAACAGCCTAGTATTAGCAATCACCTCACAATAATCTTAATCGACTAGCGAAACAAGATATTGTGGAATCACAAACGATGAGACGAAGATGTTTGTGATTACTTTTATCTTGACTATCGGAGAAATTAATCTCGAGTCAATTATTTCAATTGTACTCAATACGATAGAATCGGGCAAGATCAGGACAAGCAACTACAAAGAGAATAGTTGGGTCTGACTTTACAATCCCAATGAAGTCTTTGAATTCGTGAACCTACAGAGTCTGGAAGAAACCTAAGGTTAAAGGAGAATGGACTCTAGTTATGCAACTAGTAACACACAAGGGGTGTGGGGATTATGTTTCCTAGTTGCTAGAGTTCTCCTTTATATAGTTTTCAAATCAGAGTTTGCAATCCAAGTTACCTTGGTAACAAAGCATTCAATATTCACCGTTAGATGAAAAACCTGATTCAACCAAGCTAATATCTTTCAACCGTTAGATCGAACTTAGCTTGTTACACACAAATAAAATGTAACTTCGTTTAGGTTTATGTAACCGTACCCAAACGTGTACACCATGTTGGTTCACAAATGGTTAACCGAGGTTAGCCATATGATTACTCTTATATCAGCCTTATTCATCTTAACTGTAACTAGTTCAAATGAGTCAAATGAAACTAGTTAAAGAGTTGTTCAATTGCAATATTCTCATAGAATTAAAAAAAAACACAATTGAAGCAAAATCGTTTTGATTCACTCGAATCAATCATGAACATTATAGCCACGGTTTGCAAAGATTGCATTCCTTATTATATAAATGTTTAAGTTCATGTACACAACCGATTTTAGAACTTTAACCTTCAAGTATGCAAATGGGTACGCATACTTGAAATACCCAGACCAAGATTGGGTTTCCCCAGTACCCAAACGGGTATGCGAACTTTCAATCCCAGCAGAAATTCTCGGACATGAACTTGTACGCCAGTACGCAAACGAATACGCATACTTAGGTTCCCGGATTTCTCAAACCAACAGGTATGCAAACGGGTGCGCATACTATGGTTCCCGGACATGGATTAAATATGTGCAAGAGTGCACAACATGACATATCCAATAATGGTTAAGTGTTCTAAACTCTTATTTCAATTATCGAAACTTTCTTAGAGGATGATAATAGCCGTTTTCACACACTGTTAGCATCAAAGCAATTTTCAAGATATTGAAATAATCATAACGAAGCATTCCAAGACTACACCAAATGATTATCACACAAATCATATAAGATATTACTCGGCAATTTTCACATGATATAAGATGAACTTTGTCGAAACGAAAGCTTGCCAACACATATTTTGAGAAATATATAAGCGAGATAAACTCATCTTGAAATCTCAAATGTGTATATAGAAAACTATTTCGTAATACGACTTATATCTCAATATAGGAGATAGAGTAGAAATAACCTTTCCAAGTGATATATGAGTTTCAGTCTCCACATACCTTTTGTCGATGAAGTTCCACAAGCTCCCCTTAGTAGTTCTTCGTCTTCAAATGATGAACACCGTGAAGTCTAAGCTCAACTACACAATCTATGTCCTAGTCTGAGACATCTATAAATAGGCTACAAATCAAGACTTATAGTTTTGATCACTAACATTGACAAACATGCTTGAGATAGCAACTCATGAGAGTTCGACCGAGCAGTGCTCTAACAATCTCCCCCTTTGTCAATTTTAGTGACAAAACTATCAATACATATGCATTACAAAATAAATAAAAATTGTAGCTTCTCATCCAAATGCTTGATCTCCTTGGCATCTTCAACACGACTCGAAAACTTCGTCACTTCCAAGTACTCCATGATTCTAAACGTGTTCAACTCAGCATCATAGTTGTTGAAGATCCGTAGCAATAACAATGAAAAAGCAAATGCTCTCAATCATTATTATACAGTGTCATAGTAGTATTACACAACATCAAAGTTCAATTGTACTACAACTCTGACAACAATACTATGGTGATATGTATCACTCCCCCTTATTCAATACTTCATCTCGACATGAAAACCACTCCCCTTTACATAATTATCCGTAAACCATATGTATTTGTAGTATGGAACTACACATTAATTCTCCCCTTTTTTGTCAATATAAATTGGCAAAAGTACGAAAACTAGTGGGATCCTTATGAAATTTTCATAGAGATACTTCATGACCAAAAGAGAATAACATACCAACTAATTTAGATGCAATCATAAATCCGAAGCTAAATGTTTTCATCAAGGAGTTTATAAAGATACAAGATAACCCCTATAATATTCCATACCCGCACTCTCCACAAAGATTTGGCAATAAAGCACAAGTTCAAAAAGAACTCTCCCCCATAATATGTCATTCTCGAAAGAACAACAAAGACGACCTTGCTTTTACAAGAAAAGAAGGATTTCTTTGGATATAACCAAATAACATGAAAACATGGATTTGAATCCAAAAATCTCAATTGAATCAACCACAAAAATGATCAATTCAATTGGTCATGATCGACATAAGAGAACTTACGGAGCAACACAATATATGCACAAAAATGTGGATCGGAGATCGACCAATACTGCAGAATATACAAGGATTCATTCTATTTTTCATCACTATTTGCACAATGACATATAATAGATTTAATCCTTGTAAACAAAAGTGTATCCTTTCTTTCATCAAAATTTGCATAATGACATAAAAGGCTTAACTTTTGTATTCAAAAGTTCATTCTTTCTTTTATCAATATTTTCATACCGACATAATTTTGAACGAGTATGGGAAAGTCAAGGTTCATGGACGTAAACAACATATCCCATAACAATTTGCAATATATGAAATCATAAAGATTAATACTGCAAAAATCATCTTCCAAATAACTTAGAATTTAAATAAATAAATATAAAAACATTGAAGATGAAAATCGTTGGAAATAGCTATATGTACTCACAATAATGGCTATTCCAAACCCTAGTAATCCTTCTAAAAACACAAGAAAGAAGTTTCCTAGACATTGAGACCTCTGAAGAATTCTTTATCGTCCCCGAACTCCTTGTCGTCAACAGCCATAGGTACATAGGGTTCGTGAAGAAATGAGTCAATTCTAACAAACCTTCTAGGCTGATGATGTCGAATCAGGGCCTTCTTAATTTCGAGAGTTCTCATAACAAATGCCTTTATTTTCTGAATCTCCTTCCTTGTTTCATTCAACTCTTCAAGAACACCAGAAAACTTCTGAGAATTTGAAGGAACAACTCTTGGCTTCCTCACATTCCTTCATTTTATTTTCAAAGTTGGAGGTAACGGAGATTTCTCTTTTTCCTTCATGATTGATGGCTTAAAAATCATATTAACATCTTTTCCATCAGAAGACATTTTGCTTGGAGTATCCATACGTGTATGGGTTTGTGGGAGGAAATCACAATTTAAGCTCAACAGACAGTCTTAAGATGAAAAGAGTTTCAGAGAAGGAAAAGGAATGTAGGGTTACGGAACCTTTAACCACACAGGTTCACGCACGCACAATTCACAACCCTAAATAGAGTAGAATAATCGAGAATAACCCTTTTTTTTTATTAAACAGGGAAATCCTTTCCAATATGAAAGAATTCCAATTTTTTAATACATGGCAAATCTAAGAAAGCAAAAAAATATTTTTTTTCTTAAAGCCTGAGGTGTGCACAATCTTGTCTCTTTTAATCAGGCACATGAGACAAGATGCACCAAAACAACACGATTAATTTGTGTTGCGGTGAACAACAATTTGTCCATCATAACCTTTTTGAAAGGAATTCATAAAACCATTTCTATCAAACTGTTTATACCATACTCTCTTTTCTAGTGGTCTTGTCTTCTCTTTGGAAACTAACTTCTTTGAAGAGGATAAATCTTACCTACCTCAGCGGTTTCTTGAACAAGTTTGAGCTTGTTTGCTAGCCGATTTGCTCTTCGTTGAAGTTTATTGACATATATCATATTGTGTTTGTACTTGAAACACTTTGAAAGTTAATGACCTTTGAGTGAACAATATGAGCATGTCAACGGATAAGATGATTCAGACGCCCGAGATGTGCAAGCTGCTAGACACAGAGTGAAACCTGAAAAATCATACAAAGAGTTTCCAACAGAAAGGTCAATTTTTTCTTCCAGATTGGTTGAGTCTTATTCTGAAAGAATATCAAGATTGATGTATGTATTGCTACAATTATCAAAATCAATATCTTCACAAATAAGTGCAACACTTGATTTTTCGTCTTCATGGGAATCATAGTGATCATACATTTCATTAAGAGTTGCAGCAAGACCTTTGTTCCCAGTGTATTTTCTACGGTTCGGACACTCATTTGCAAAATGACCAAAACCTTTACACTTAAAGCAATGTGGCATATCCTCGTCATCAGCCTCGTCAGCATCCCTGTTTTTAGGAGGAATGCGATTGTGAGGTTTACCTGATCTGGGTTTGTCTCTAGAGAACCATTTACTTCTCTTCAATAGAAGATCTCTAAACTGTGTTGTGATCAAAGAGACTGACTTGTTCAAGATCTTCATCTGATGAATCATCCTCAGAAAAATCATCCTCGGAGACATAAACACTTTTACTTTTGTCAAGTAATTTAGTGTTCTTTGTGCTTTGAAGGCAACATCCTTTCCGATTTTGGATGTATGCTCATGATCAAAGATCTTTATCTTTCCAACCAACGTGTTTCTGGAGAGAGCATCAAGGTTATTTCCTTCAACGATGGCATGCTTCTTAGAATCGTATCTAGATGGCGGCGATTTGAGAATTTTCATCACAATGTCCTTTTTAGGAATAGTCTTACCCAATGCAAAGGATGCATTAACAATTTCAGACACTTTGTGATTAAACTCATCAAATGAATCTTAATCTGTCATACGAAGGTTTTCCCAATCGGAATTCAGGTTTTAAATCCTAGCTTCCTTTTCACTAGTATTCCCTTCGAATACGGTTTCTAAGATATCCCAAGTATCTTTAGACCGAGTGCACGTAGTCACATGGTGCTGAAGATTTGGGGTAATGGCATGTATGATGCCATTCAAATCGTCGGAGTTTTGCTTTGCAGCAAGTATCTCAGCAGCGTCATATGCACCAATATCCTTAGGAACGGTCGCGTTCCCTACTGCCACAACGGGAGCATCATAGCCATTAACTACATAAACCCATGACTGAAAATCACGCGCTTGACGAAAGGCATGCATAGAAATTTTCCACCACAAGTAATTTGAGTCATCTAAGACTGGTGGTACATTTATAGCGATAAGACTTCTGTCCATATCAGATCGCTACAAACACAGACTTATGAGGTCTTTAATGTGTTTGCCTGCTCTGATACCAATTAAAAATGCGGGGGGTCTAACAACCACACCCAAAAATTCGTTTGGCAACCTGAGAGGACTTACTCCAATATACTTTCTAGAGAATCAACTAGACAGTCAGACTCAATCTAGAGAAAATTATATCAAAGAGTTTAATATCTCTAACTCTTAATTCAATCTGCAATCAGCAAATAGAAATCTGCGAGCCCGATTGAACATAAGAGGAGTAACTTGAACGGTACCAAAGACCAATGTTCAAGTGTCAATCAATGTAAATCAACAACCAAAGGTTGGATATTCTAATTGATTGATCTTAACGTATAACCTGTGATATTTCAATTATATAACAAAATATAATGCGGAAAAGAAATAACACAGACACCAGAAGTTTTGTTAACGAGGAAACCGAAAATGCAGAAAAACCCCGGGACCTAGTCCAGATTGAACACCATACTGTATTAACCCGCTACAGACTCTAGCCTACTACCAATTAACTTCACTGGACTGTAGTTGAACCCTAATCAATCTCACACTGATTCAAGGTACAGTTGCGTTCCTTACGTCTCTGATCCCAACAGTATACTACGCACTTGATTCCCTTAGTTGATCTCACCCACAACCAAGAGTTGCTACGACCCAAAGTCGAAGACTTGATAAACAAATTTGTCTCACGCAGAAAAGTCTATAGATTGAATAAATCTGTCTTCCACAGAAATACCCAAGAGATTTTGTTTCATCTTTTGATAAATAAAGGTGAACATGAACCAATTGATAAACCGGTCTTATATTCCCGAAGAACAACCTAGTATTATCAATCACCTCAAAATAATCTTAATCGACTAATTATAGATGGGGAAAAACGAGTTGCTGGTTTTTAAGGAATAGAGGAGACGACCGTACAGAGGAAACTTCTTGAACCGAGCGAACTGTCTAACCTCACACAGATGCACTGCAAAAAGGGAGTGCTTTGAATTCGAGAGATCAATCTATAGGACTCTGGCCTAAACCAATACAACGGTCGTTCCAGATTCAATTCGGTCACAAGAGATGATGGGTCGATCTGTAGGAGGGAAGCTGAGAAATGTGTGAGATCAATGGTGATCGAAATTGTAGGTGTGTTGTGTATTCTACGTGAAGAAATAAGATAAGTTCTGATTGATTGAATTTGCTCTGTTGAGAGTAATTGTTTAGATGATGAGTTCGTGTGCTTTTGTTGTCTGTTTGATGAAAGAGTGTCTTATTTTACGAAAATTGTTTGTTGTTTCAATCATGATTCAGAGACTTATTTATATTGCTAGAATTGTAAACACCCTGATCCCATGAAGTGTGATAGTTGCTGAAGTCAAAAAGTGGGGAAGTGGAAATCGTGTTTAAAACCAGTTGCTCATCGTGCGGAGACTTGGTTGATTTTCCATCCACTAGTTTGCTAACTCCTCCAACTGATTGCACAACGTGCTCACATTCTCATCGTGTGTATGAACACACGTGCTGTAGACCGCCAGAGCAAAACCCTAGTTAATATCCCCCCATGTAACACTATTGATGTCTCGTGAGTCTGCAAGGCAGACATGTATTTAGTTAGTCAGTTGCTGACTTCATGGGACGATGAGTCCTTGTATTGCTGAGTCGAACGTGATTTTCAAATGTTCTTAGACTCATGAAGCGAACGTGTCTGTTGAGACAAAGGTATAATTCTCGAGTAAATGTTGATAGTTAAGGTGAGCAAATATTGCTCATCCGATGGATTGTTGAATATTAATAGTTGAACCAATATTCCTTAGTCTGAGCAAATATTGCTCATCTGAGCAAATATTGCTCGTTTGATGAATTATTGGTAACAGAACCAAATAAAATATTAATTTAGAATACTAGAAACTGAACCGAGTATAATTAATTAAAATGTTGATCACGGGATGAACGTAAAACTATTAGCGTTTGAATCTAGAATTATGAACGTTGGATTCGAAAACCCTAATTTCGATCAATTGATAATCAATTGATGATTTATTGAAAATAAACCACTGAGTGAAGGAGGGACCGGATACATGGGATGATGAGTCGACCATGTAACGCCTAGATGCTCTAGTGAGTAAAATACCAAAGTCTCTTGAAGACCAGTTGGTGAAAATATGATCAAATGCTGGTTTAATCATTTATTGAAATAATGCTCGTCTGAACCTTAGGTGATAAAACCTAATTAATTACGAAGAGATGAAGGACCGACCAAGGGGTCATGAAACCGTCCCTGGTTGGTCACGGGACCAAATGACGATCGTTTCATGAAATTCCAAGTTGTTTGGAAGAGTTTGAACCTAATGTGAACAAATTAGGTCAACATGATGAAAATATGCGGTACCGGCCTCTTGCAAGCCAAAGAGCCAACCTTGGTCGGTCAAGGTAATATGCCATGTCACCAAAGTGTTTGCGTCTCAGTTCTGAGAATTTTGATATTTTCTGGCGTGCATTTGAGCAATCATTTGAGAAAATATGAAGAAATCAAGGTTTTTGCTCAAACTGAGGAAACTGCATAAGATGAAGGAAATAATAATAATAAAATAAAGGAATCATAAAGTGTGGGACCGGCTATGGCCAAGGCATGGATGGACGACCAATGAGCCCGGTCCCATGGCACTTTTCCTAATTTTATATTATTTTCATGATTTTAGGGAAATACTATGAAATCAAGGAGTTTGTTGAAATAAAGGAGTTTTCCTTAAAGTGAAGGAGTTTCCATGAGATGAAGGAAACAATGATAATAATAATAAAATAAGGGCATGTGTGACCGGCCATGGCTAGGGCATGGTCGGACGGCTAGTGGCCCGGTCCCGTGAGTCTTCCCTAATTTTATATTATTTTCATGATTTGAAGGAAATATCATGAAACCAAGGAATTTCATGGGATGAAGGAAATAATAATAATAAAATAATAAGGAATGCAAGGTGTGGGACCGGCCACAACTAGGGCATGACCGGCCGGCTAGTGAGCTTGGTCCCGCGACACCTTTCCTAATTTTATTATTTCCTTGATACGGAGGAAACACCAAGAAACTGAGGAGTTTCCTTAAAATGAAGGATATTTATTCAAATGAAGGAATTTTCATGAGATGAAGGAAAAATAATAAAATGTGATAAAATAAGGAATTAGGCATGGGACTAGCCACGGCATGACTGGTCGGCCGGTGGGCCCAGTCCCCTAGCGCCTTAGCTTAATATTTTATTATTATTATTACTATTCTTCCTATTTTGTATAGGTTCATCGTTCCTTCGTATCTTTGAACGCTCGTTCGTGCATTCGGGTGCTCGTTAGTGTATTATTGCTGAATACACTTGCGCCATTTTGGTCGGGGCTTACTCGATAGCGGCTCAGATGCCCGTACATTGAATATTTATCACTAACCCATGGAATTCTGCTGGGAAGAACCACGAATTGAAGTAATGAATTACGAAGAACGTAAAATATTTCTGAATATTCAGTTAATGAATTTAAGGATTAGAGATAATTAATTGATGGCTTTATACTAGCAGGCATGCTGTCTAAGAGCATTAATTATCTGAGAGTCGAGTAATATGAGCTTCTTGAAGCGTCATATTTCTTTTATATAGTCAGGGAAAACATTGTTACCTCCTGAAGACGTTATTGCTCTATACTAGCAGGCAAGCTATCTAGGAGCCGTCCAATCTTTCGATTCTGTATAGAAATAATTACTGAAATTGCTCAGTATTCATGAGATATGTCGTTGCCTTTGTTGAGAGACTGCACATCTACATATGCTCTGAGAGACAGTATTCTCAGTCAGAGGTTCTTGCGGCATGAGCTTTCATGCTTCGGTGAGAGACATGAGCCTCAATACTCATCTGATTGCTGGATCAGGAGTATGTACAATTATGGTTTTACGATTTTAGCCTTTATCGAAAATCCACCATCTACACTAGCGAAACAAGATATTGTGGAATCACAAACGATGAGACGAAGATGTTTGTGATTACTTTTATCTTGATTATCAATTATTTCAATTGTACTCAATACGATAGAATCGGGCAAGATCAGGATACGCAACTACAAAGAGAATAGTTGGGTTTGGCTTCACAATCCCAATGAAGTATTTGAATTCGTTAACCTACAGGGTCTCGAAGAAACCTAAGGTTAAAGGAGAATCGACTCTAGTTATGCAACTAGTAACACACGGGAGGTGTGGGGATTAGGTTTCCCAGTTGCTAGAGTTCTCCTTTATATAGTTTTCAAATCAGGGTTTGCAATCCAAGTTACCTTGGTAACAAAGCATTCAATATTCACCGTTAGATAAAAAAACTTGAATCAACCAAGCTAATATCTTTCAACCGTTAGATCGAACTTAGCTTGTTACACACAAATGAAATGTACCTTCATTTAGGTGTATGTAACCGTACCCAAACGTGTACACCATGTTGGTTCAAAATAGTTAACCGAGGTTAGCCATATGATTACTCTCATATCAGCCTTATTCATCTTAACCATAACTAGTTCAAATGAGTCAAATGAAACTAGTTAAAGAGTTGTTCAATTGCAATGTTCTCATAGAATTATACAAGAACACAATTGAAGCAAACTCGGTTTGATTCACTTGAATAAATCATGAACATTACAGAAATGGTTTGCAAAGATTGCATTCCTTATTATATAAATGTTTAAGTTCATGTACACAACCGATTTTAGAACTTTAACCTTCAAGTATGCAAACATGTACGCATACTTGAAATACCCAGACCAAGATTGGGTTTCGCCACTACCAAAACGGGTACGGGAACTTTCAATCCCAGCAGAAATTCTCGGACATGAACCTGTATGCCAATACGCATACTTAGGTTCTCGGATTTCTCAAACCAACAGGCATGCAAATGGGTGCGCATACTATGGTTCCCGGACATGGATTACATATGTGCAAGAGTGCACAACATGACATATCCAATAATGGTTAAGTGTTCTAAACTCTTATTTCAATCATTGAAACTTTCTTAGAGGATGACAATAGCCGTTTTCACACACTATTAGCATCAAAGCAATTTTCAAGATATTGAAATAATCATAACGAAACATTCCAAGACTACACCAAATGATTATCACACAAACCATGTAAGATGTTACTCGGCAATTTTCACATCCTATAAGATGAACTTGGTCGAAACGAAAGATTGCCAACACATATTTCGAGAAATATGTAAACGAGATAAACTCATCTCGAAATCTCAAATGTGTATATAGAAAACTATATCGTAATACGACTTATGTCTCAATATAGGAGATAGAGTAGAAATAGACTTTCCAAGTTATAGATGAGTTTCAGTCTCCACATACCTTTTGTCGATGAAGTTCCACAAGCTCCCCTTAGTAGTTCTTCGTCTTCAAACGATGAACGTCGTGAAGTCTGAGCTCAACTACACAATCTATGTCCTAGTCCGAGACATCTATAAATAGGATAGAACTCAAGACTTATAGTTTTGATCACTAACATTGACAAACATGCTTGAGATAGCAAAGCATGCGAGTTCGACAAAGCAGTGCTCTAATGACTAAAAGAGAACATATCAACTTTGTTTCGATGATTTCACATAGTCGAAACTTAGTGTATTCATCAAGGAGTTTATAAAGATACAAGATAATTCCTACAATATTCCACAATCGCACTCCCCACAAAGATTTGGCAACCAAGAACAAGTTCAATTAAGAACTCTCCCCCATAAGATGTCATTCCCGAAAGAACAACAAGAGCGACCTTACTTTTACAAGAAAATAAGGATTTCTTTGGACATTAACAAATCACATGAGACATGAATTTGTATCCAAAAAACTCAATTAAATTAACCACAAAAAAGGAACCTTAATGATTAATTTAATCGGAAATGCGCAATATAAGAAAACTTACGGAGCCATACAGTATTTTCACATAGAAGTGGATCAGGGAAAGATCAATACTGCGGAATATTCAAGGATTCATTTTATTTTTCATCAAAATTTTCATATTAATACCATATACTTAATCTTTGACATCAAAAGTTCATTTTGTTTCCATCAATATTTGCATAATGACATAATAGACTTAACTTTTGACATATATGGGACAATCATAATTCACTGACATAAACACGCATATCCCATAACATTATTTGCAATATATGAAACCAATAAAGATTAATACTGCAATATCATCTTCCAAATAACTTAGAATTTAAATAAATAAATCTAAAAACATTGCAAGATGAAAATCGTTGGCAATAGTTATGTGTAATCACAATATATGCTATTCCAAAACCTAGTTATCCTTCTTAAAACACAAGAATAGATTCTCATAAGAAGTTTCCTATACATTGAGACCTCTGAAAAATTCTTTATCGTCACCGAGCTCCTTGTCGTCAACAACCATTGGAACATAAGGTTCATGAAGAAAGGAGTCAATTCCAACAAACCTTCTTGACTGATGCCGAACCAGGGGCTTTTGAATTTCAAGAGTTCTAGAACAATATCCTTTATTTGTTGAATCTCCTTCCTTGTTTTCTTCAACTCTTAAAGAACACCAGAAAACTTCTGAAGATTAGAGGGGATAGCCCCTGGTTTCTTCATATTCTTCCTTTTTCTCTTTAAAGTTGTAGAGGAGTGAGATTTATCTTTTTCCTTCATGATTGATGGCCTAACAATCATATCAACATCTTTTCCATCAGAAGACATGATGCTTGGAGTCTCCATTCAAATATGGGATTGTGAGAATACACAATTCAGACTCTACAAGCAGTCTTGTGATAAAAAGAGTTTTCAAGGAAGGAAAAAAGAAATGTAGGGTTATGGAACCTATAAACCGAGTAGGATTCACGTACGACCAATTTATAATCCTAAAGAAGGTGGAATTGTCGATATGAACCCTCTCAATGGAAAAGGAAAAACCTTTTCAATACCAATTTATGATATCGAAAAATCAATAGAATTCCAGAAAACCAAAAATAAAAATAAAACAAAAAAATTCTTTTCCTAAAGCCTGATTTGCGCTCAACTCTTGTCTCTTTGACCAGGCACATGAGACAAGATGCACCTTCAACACGGTTAAGCTGTGTTCGGGTGAACAATAATCTGTCCACCATTCAATTCTTGTACGGAATTCTTAATACCCCTTTTCACGGAATTTTTAGACCTTGTTCTTTTACGTAGAGTCTAATCTTTTCTTTAAAAATTAACTTTTTCGGAGAAGAATTGAGTTTACTTACCTCAGATGAATTAGACTTCTGAACAAGTTTGAGCTTTTTTGTTAATCGATTTGCTCTTCATTGAACAAAGGGAGTAAACAAGGGTGGTTCTATATGAACCGGGATTTTAGACAAAGGAAAAACTGCCCACTCACAGTGGGTGGGGCCTGCCGGATGGAGAAAACAGGGGTGCAATCTTTGGGCCCACCTACTGTGAGTGTGTTGTTTTTCCGTGGTTTAAAACCACGGTTCATACAAAATTTTCGAGTAAACAATTCTGATACGTTAGACAATCGGTTCAATAGTGATCAAGTACACAACCACAAAAACGATGCACCACTTAGCCAACACCACATGATCGTCTGAAAATCCTTTCCTTAGTAGGCCCGCTTTATTTGAAACCAATCAAACATAGCCACATAGACGATGTAAAAGAAGCTGTAATAAAATGGGTTCATACTAAATATAATCTCAAGCACAAGAGTCTTCTAAGTGACATATCTAATTTTATATTTGTACTTGAAACACTTAGAGAGTTCATGACCTTTAAAAGTACAATAAGAACATGTCAATGTGGAGGATGGTTCAGACACCATAGCTGAGCATGCTGCTAAACAGATTGAGGTACCTCAAACATGTGAGATAGAATTTTCAGTAGACAGGGAAAAATCCATTTTATCCTCCAAGGTGGTTGAAGAAGTTTCTCCAGGAAGAATATCAAGATTTATGTACGTATTGCTACAATTATCAAAATTAATATTTTCACCAATGAGCGCAACATTTGACTTTTCATCTTCATATGAATCATAGTGATCAGACATCTCATCAAAAGTTGCAGCAAGACCTTTGTTCCCAGTGTATTTGCTACGATTTGGACACTCATTAGCAAAATGACCAAAACCTTTACACTTAAAGCACTGTGGAATATCATCATCATCAGTATCGACGGTGTTCTTGTTTATAGGAAGAACACGGTCATGAGGTTTGACTGATGACCTAGGTTTATCTCGGATGAACCGTTTACTACTCTTCAAAAGAAGATCTCTAAGCTGTCTTGTGATCAGTGAAACTGAGTTGTCAAGATCTTCATCTGATGAATCAGTCTCAATAGGATCAACAACAGAGTTGCCAACACTTTTGCTTTTGTCAAGCAATTTAGTGTTCTTTTGTGCTTTGGAAGCAATATCCTTTCCACATTTGGATGTATGCTCATGATCAAAGATCTTTAACCTCCCAACAAGGTTATTTCTGGAAAGTGTATCAAGGTTATTTCCTTCAATGATGGCATGTTTCTTAGAATCATATCTAGCTGACAACGATCTGAGAATTTTCATCACAATGTCCCTTTTAGGAATAGTCTTACCCAATGCAAAAGATGCATTAACAATTTCAGACACTTTGTGATTAAACTCATCAAATGAATCTTCATCAGCCATACGAAGGTTTTCCCAATCAGAATTTAGGTTTTGAGTGATAGATAAGTTTTAGTATCCGCTTACCTTTTGCTTATGAAGTTCCTCCAATCTCTCCTTTGTAGATCTTCGTCATCAATCGATGAACGCCGTGAAGTCTAAAACTCAACTACACATTCTATCCTAATCCGACACATAGATATAAGTAGACTAGAAATTAAGACTTATAGTTTGATCACCTAAACTTGAGATAGAAACGCTTGCGAGTTCGACCGAACAGTGCTCTAACAATCTCCCATTTTGTCAATTTTAGTGACAAAACTATCAATATATATGTAGTAGTGTGAACTATAAAATAATTCTCCCCTTTTTGTCAATATAAATTGGCAAAGGTACAGAAACTAACGGGATCATAATGAAATTCTCAAAGAGATTATTCATGACTAAAATATAACATATCAACTTGGTTCCGATGATTTCACATAATCGAAACTTAGTGTATTTATCAAGGAGTTTATAAAGATACAAGATAACTCCTACGAAATTCCACAACCACACTCCTCACAAAGATTTAGCAATTAAGCACAAGTTCAATTAAGAATTCTCCCCCATAAAATGTCATTCCCTAAAGAACAACAAGTGCGACCTTAATTTTACGAGAAAAAAGGATTCCTTTGGACATTAACAAATCACATGAAACATGAATTTGTATCCAGATAACTCGAATAAATTAACCACAAGAGAACCTTAATGATTAATTTAATCGGAAACTCTCAACATAAGCAAACATACGGATCCATAAAGTACTTACACATAGAAGTGGATCAGGGAAAGATCAATATTGCGGAATATTCAAAAGTTCATTCTACCTTATATCAATATTTGCATAAAGATATAATAGACTTAACTTTTGACATATGAGATAATCATAGTTTACGGACGTAAATACACATATCTCATAATATTTTTGCAATATATAAAACCAATAAAGATTAATACTGCAAAATCATCTTCCAAATAATCTTAGAATTTAAATAAATAAATCTAAAAAATTGCAAGATGAAAATCGTTGGAAATAACTATGTGTAATCACAATATTTGCTATTCCAAACCATATTTGTCCTTCTTAAAACACAAGAATAAATTCTCGTAAGAAGTTTCCTAGACATTAAGATTCTTGAAAAATTCTTTATCGTCCCCGAACTCCTTGTTGACAATAGACATCGGAACATAAGGTTCATGAAGAAAGGAGTCAATTCCAACGAACCTTCTAGACTGATGTCGAACCAGGGCCTTCTGAATTTCAAGAGTTCTTAGAACAATGGATTTTATTTGTTGAATCTTCATCCTTGTTTCTTTCAACTCTTCAAGAACACCAGAAAACTTCTGAATATTTGAGGGGTTAGCCCTTGGTTTCTTCATATTCTTCTTTTTTTCTCTTCAAAGTTGTAGAAGAATGGGATTTATCTTTTTCCTTCATGATTGATGGCTTAACAATCATATTAACATCTTTTCTACCAGAGGATATGATGCTTGGAGTCTCTATCAAGATATGGAATTGTGAAGAAAACACACAAAACTAACTCCACAAGCAATCTTTTGATAAAAAGAGTTTTAGAGAAGGAAAAGGGAATGTATGGTTATGGAACCTATATACAGAGTAAGTAGGATTCACGTACGACCAACTCATAAACCTAAAAAAAAGGTAGAATTGTCGATTTTAACCCTCTTTTAATAATCAAAAGAGGGTAAACCTTTTCAATATCAATTATGAAAATATCACTATAATTCCAGAAAAAAAATATTCTTTTCCTAAAACCCGATTGTACATAAATCTTGTCTATTTTTAAATTCGGTCACATGAGACAAGATGCACCTTCAACACAATTAAGTTGTGTTGGGGTGAACAATAATTTGTACACCATATGATCCTTGTACAGAATTCTTAATACACTTTTTCATAGATTGTATAGACCTTGTTCTTTTCTGTAGAGGTCTATCTTTTTCTTTAGATATTAACTTCTTCAGAGATGAGTTGAAATTACATATCTCAGATGAATTCTACTTCTAAACAGGTTTGAGCTTGTTTGCTAATCGATTTGCTCTTCGTTGAAGTTTGTTGATATATCTTGTTTTATGTTTGTACTTGAAACAATTAGAGAGTTCATGACCCTTAAAAATACAATAAGAACATGTCAATGTGGAGGACGGTTAATGCATCATAGTGAGCATGCCCCTAAACAAATTGAGGTACCTGAAACATGTGAGATAAAATTTTCAGTAGACAAGGAAAAATCCATTTTATCCTCCAAAGTGGTCGAATAAGTTTTTCCAGAAAGAATATCAAGATTGATGTATGTATTGCTACAATTATAGAAGTTAGTATTTTCACCAGGGAGTGGTACACTTGATTTTTCATCTTTGTTTGAATCATAGTGGTCAGACATTTCATCAAAAGTTGCAGCAAGACCTTTGTTTCCAGTGTATTTTCTATGATTTGGACACTCATTAGCAAAATGACCAAAACCTTTACACTTGAAGCATTATGGCATGTCCTCATCATCAGTGTAGACAGTGTCCCTATTTTCAGGAGGGGCACGGTCATGAGGTTTGACTGATGACCTGGGTTTATCTCTAATGAACCGTTTACTTCGCTTCAAAAGAAGATCTCTAAACTGTCTTGTGATCAGCGAGACTGAGTTGTCAAGATTTTCATCTGATGAAACAATCGTAATATGATCAATTACAGAGTTGCCAACACTTTTACTTTTACTTTTAAGGTGTAGATGGTGGATTTTCGACAAAGGCTAAAATTGTAAACTCATAATTATATGAAGCTCTGATTCAGCAATCATACGTGAGTACTGAGACACGACTCTCTCATCGAATTCTCAACAGAGAGTACTTTCTCTCAGAGTACATGTGGATATGTAGTCTCACGACTGGACAACGGCATATCTCAGGAATATTGAATACTTTCAGTGATTATTTCTATATAGCATCACGTGATGGACGGCTCCTAGACATCTTGCTCTGCTAGTATAAAGCGATAATGTCTTCAGGAACAAACAACGAGTTTACCCTGACTATATAAAGGATATGACTTACCGACAAGCTCATATCGGGATGATTAATGCTCCTAGACAGCTTGCTCTGCTAGTATAGAGCCACAAAGTTAATTATTCCTAATTACAGTCGCTCATATTCCATGGTCGAATCCACTACCGGTCCCGTGGAATGGCAATAACAATTATTCTGATTCTATGATCGAATCCACGGCTTGATCTCATAGAATAGCAATAACTATATTATCTCATTATTCCGATTTCATGATCGAATCATCAACTGGTCTCATAAATGGTAATAGATAAATCTCAATTACTCCGATTCTATGGTCGAATCTACGATCCCATGGAATGGTAATGCTCACTTTATTTTTATGAATTCGTAGTCGAATCCTCAGCTGATCCTATGAATTAATAATAAACATCTTATTACTAAGTTTTGTGAATTATTCTCCATTGAATTCCATAATTAGTAATAAATAATCAACAACCGGGCGTCTGAGCTACCTCTAAGTAAGCCCCGATTCGAATGGTGAAGGTGTATTCAACGATGATACACTAACAGTCACCGCACGAACGAGTATTTCAAAAATACAACGAAACGACGAACCCGTGCAAAATAGAGAAGAAAATAATAAATAATTAAAAATATTGACCAGGGTGTTGGGAGCAGGGACACACGACCGACCGACCGTGTCGCGGTCAATCCCACGCCAGTTTTATATTTTTAATGCATTTTATTATTTTCCATGATTTGATGAAAATTCTCTCATTTTATCAAATCTCCTTCGTCTTGAGGAAACTCCTCGGTTTCATGGTACTTCCATAAATATATAAAAAATAATATAAAATTAAGGAAAGGAGTATGGGGCGTGATCATTGGCCAACCGGCCATGCCTTGGTCCCAACCGGCCCCACACCCACGGTTCCTTATTATTTTATTATTATTATTTCTCTAATTTCATGAAAAAACTCCTTGATTTCATGGTATTTTGCACAAATCATCAAATAATAATAAAATAAAATAAATTATGAAAACTTGTGGGACCGGGCCTTGGCCGGCCGGCCATGCCCTAGCCGGTCCCACACGCCCCTTTGTTTTATTATTTTATTATTAGTTTTCCTCGAATTCATCAAATTCCTTGATTTCATGGTATTTCTCTCAAATTAGGAAAAATTCCCTCAAATCATCAAAATACCTAAAAATATTAAAAAATTAGAAAAACCCGTGGGACCGGGCCAGCCGTCCATGCCTTCCACGGTCCCACACGCCCTTGTTTTTTATCATTTTAATATTTTTTGCTTCCTTGAACTCATGAAAACTCCTTAAATTCATGGAAACTCCCTAAATTCATCAAATTTCTCAAAATTCATGAATTTTTCATAAAATCATTATAAAATTAGGAAAACTCGTGGGACCGGGCCCTAGCCGGCCGGCCATGCCTTCCACGGTCCCACACGCCCTTGTTTTATTATTTTAATATCTTTTTCTTCCTTGAACTCATGAAAACTCCTTCAATTCATGGAAACTCCTAAAATTCATGATTTTTTCATAAAATCATCAAAATATTATAAAATTAAGGAAAAGGCACCACGGGACCGTGGTCACGACCGACCGACCATGCCTTGACCATGGCGGTCCCACGCCTCCTCATTCCTTATTTTCTAATTATTTTTCATCATCTCATGGTGTTTTCCTCAGTTTCGTCGAAACCCTAATTTTGGCATATTTTCTCGAATGGATGCTCAATTGCACGCCAGAAAATATCAAAATTCTCAAGACCAAGACGCGGACGCCTTGAGGACACAAGCACGCTCTTGACCGACCAATATTGGCTCTTTGGCTCACGGAAGCCGGTCCCATCAATTTTCACAGTTTTGACCTAATTTGCACAATTGCTCGTATTAGGTCCAAAACTCTTCGAAACACTTTGGATTTTCATGAAGTGATCGTCAGGCGGTCACGTGACAACCCAGGGCCGGTTTTATGACTCCATGGTCGGTCCCTCGCCTCGTCATAATTAATTAAGTTTTCTCACCTAAGGCTCGGACGAGCATTTTAAATAAATGATTAAGGCAACATTTAATCATTCTTCCACCAACAAATCGTCAACTCTTCAGGAGTTCTTTGTATTTGCTCACCTGAGCATATGGACACTACATGGTTGATCCACGGTACCATGTAGTCGCTCCCTCCTTCGTCCCATGGTTAAAATTCTGACGAACCATGAATTGATCATCAATTGATCAAATTAAGGTTTCTGAATCCAAGGATCATCATTCCAGATTCCAACCTTAATAATTTTAAGACGACCTCATGGTCATTAATTTTATTAATTATGCTCGGTTCAACGACCAGTATTCTAATTAATATTTTTGGTACGTTTCCAGTAATCCATCAGACGAGCAACACATGCTCAGACGACCAAATATTCAACAATTCATCACATGAGAAGCACTTGGTCAGATGATAAATATTTATTCAAACCAAGGAATATTGGTTCAACAATCAATATTCAACGATCCATCGAATGAGCAATACTTGCTCACTTCATCGTAAGAACTATACCTCTGTCTCATGACATGTTCAATTCACGAGTTTCAGAACATCATGTTCAACTCAACGACTACATGGACTCGTCGTCCCATCAAACCACGAGACGTCAATCGTGTCACTTGGGGGGATATCACTTAGGGTTTTGGTCTGGCGGTCTACGACACGTGTGTTCAAACACACGATGGAATGTGAGCAAGTCGTGCAATCAGTTGAAGGAATTCACGAGGTAGTGGGTGGAAAATCGACCAAGTCTCCACACGTTGAGCAACTGGTTTCAAACACGATCTTCACTTCCCCACTCCTCGATTCCATCAACTGTCACACTTCATGGAATCATGGTGTCTACAATTCCAGCAATATAAATAAGTCTCTAAATCATGATTGAATCATCATCATCAATCTCACGTCTCATCGACAACACGAGATCATCAACTCATCAATTTAGGCCGGAGTACTACAGATTGATCTCTCGAATCTAAAGCACCCCCTTTGCAGCGGTGCATCTGTGTGAGGTTTAACATTTCTCTCGGTTTGAGGAGTCTCCTCCGTACGGTCGTCTCCTCAATTCCTTAAAACCAGCAAATCGTTTTTCCCCATCTACATATTGGCAACCATAGTGGGAGATTAATCTCTCGGTTGCAATCTCACAATTTCACAAGATGGTTTATCTCAGGTCAGGTTCAGTTACGAATCCTAACACAAACCGTGCTAGCACTAGCAACAACAACAATCAGAATATCCCGGAGATAATTCCGACCTCCAACACTGATGGTGGTGACACTACTCCTCCTCACGCCGAAGGTCATCCACTGTCCGGACGACACCTTGAAGAAGTCAGAGGAGATCCACCGCCTACTATTGCTGATCTTATCAAAGCGCAGGAGACTCTTGCAAAGAACCGGACTGACATGGCTGCTACACAGAAGGAGCTGTGTAATTATCTCAAAACTCTTACTGACAAGATGTCAGAGAAGACTCAAGAGAAAGGAAAGGAGAAGGAGAAATCCTCGTACGACGGTCCTGAAGTAATTCCAATCCATACAGTAAAAGACGACGAAGTCCACAAAACTGCTGCCGACAACTCATCAGCGAAGGGATCACCGAATTTCATCACTCGCGGGGATCTGGAGCACCTCTTAAAGAACCATGGAAAAGTCAAGACATCGCATGACCATCGTCATCAACCTCCTTATCCTGCCGCTACGCAGAGGATTGCACTCCCCAAAGGTTACGTTTCTCCAACTTTCACCTTGTATGATGGAACTGGCAATGCTCGAGAACATGTCTCTCGTTTTCTCGAAGCCTTGGGAGAACATGAACATAATCATTTCGTCCGTCTCAAGGAATTCTCAAAATCTCTGAAAGGTAGGGCATACACCTGGTATAACAGCATCACACCAGGGACCATCAACAATTGGGGAGAAATGGTTAACGCATTTTACAAAAAATACTTCTTCGTGTCAGAACAAGTCACCCTCTCCGACCTTGGAAGAATGTTTCAGAGGGTCAATGAAAATCCCAATGATTATGTGAAAAGGTTCAGAGTCCAAGCCCTGGATTGTCATGACCCAAACGTCACGGAGCAAAAACTTGTGGACTTGTGCATCAATGGCATCCTCCCGGTCTACAGGGCCTTGCTAGAAAACCTTCGATTCCAGAATTTCTCAGAGCTTCACGCAGCTGCGAAGAGGTCGGCAACCACTGCACCCGCTTTTTTGAAAAGAGCAAAGTCAACAAAGACTGAAGATTCAAAAGACACTCGAGGAAGCAGGCGTCTGATCAACAAGCAGTATAACCTGCAACCTTCAACAAATGCTGTCGCGGAAGGGAGTAAGCGAAAAGAAGAACCACAACACAAGCAGACTTCCTCCACCTCTTCAAAGACACACAAGAAGGAGAATTCGAAAATCCCTCCTCAGCATACGGAAGATCCAGAAACACCTGATTTTTCCTGCTCAATGGAAGAAGTTAATGAACTACTCGATGCCTGGATTCAAGATGGCGCAATCAAATTGCCTTATGCCAAGAAGGAACCAACTGAAGAGGCCATGGAAAATCCTCGGTATTGTCGCTTCCATAGATACGTCAGCCACCCCACGAGTGATTGCAAAATTTTGAAGCGCATATTCAAAGAAAGGTTCGAATCAGGAGAGCTCAACCTGGAGACTGAGGGGGTGCACAAAAAACCCCTCCCAGTCAGAACTTTTACCATCTCCGAACCTCCTGTCAAGGAAACGGTCCAATCTCTGATCGAACATGTCGGCGAGCTGTTGTATCTTTCGAAAGCTCAAAGGAAAGTCATGTTTGCTGCACTGAACCACATCGTGTCCGGAAGACGTCCGCTGATCAAAGAAACTATCACCGGACCTTCATCCACTGACACAGAAATGTATGACTGGGGACTGCTCACCACAGTGCACATTAAAGGAAATGAGTTCAAGAGGGCGTTCATCGATGTTGGTACTGCCGTCAACATCATCCCTTTGAAAACTCTCAGAGCTGCTGGTATTACTCGACGGGAAGCCGCCCACGCTCCCATAGCAATCAGGGACCACGAAGGAATCTCCAGAAACGCATACGGCTTCGTCACTCTAAAAGTTACGGAAAGATCGATCTGCACTGAGGACAAGTTTTTCATAATCCGGGAAGACCCTGGATACGACATGGTCCTTGGGAGAACTTAGATTCATGCTGAAAGGACAACGATGCCTTCAACACATCCTGTCATCAACAAAGATTCTGAGTCGGAAGACGAAGCAGAGGACGCACCACCGTTTGAGCATCTGGAAGAAGTAAAAACTCTGATGGGACTTACACAGGAACTTGGAGATAATTCGCACAACTTTTTCAGAAGGTTTCGAGATCAGGAAAGTATTATTCCTCCTCCTGCTCCAATATTACCAATGTTCAAATACGCTACTATGGTCCAAGGACTTATCCCCATGAATAATTTAGCAGTCATCAAAAGCTACGAGTGGGTGACTTCACCTCAGCAATATTACACTCAATGGTTGGGTTCAGAACTTCTTCAAATCGGTCACTCCATCGAGAGGTTTATTGCTGAAGACTTGGCTAAGCTTGATCAACACTATGCTGGATACTCTCTTCCGCGCGAGTGTCCTTACGGGCCACAATCGAGGAATTCCATCAAACAGGGAATTCCGAATCAGCAGAAGATATTCAAGGCACGATCGACCAAGCCTAACAAGTTTCATGAAGGGGACCTGGTTCTCAAAGCAGTTCAGCGCGATCTCCATTCTACAAGGAACTCCAATTGGGAAGGACCATTCATGGTCACTGAATCCGTGGCTGGAGGATACTACAAATTGACCAACACAGATGACATAACCCTACCAGTAATTCACAAAAATTGGCTCAAGGCGTTTATCTGAAATTATTGGACATTTAAGGTATTGGGCGTTTGAAGCACTCATGGTGTTTGGGTTTAACATTTAGGATTTTATTTCATTTGTATTTCAATTCCTCCAAAACATTTGCAATACTTGCAATCAGTATTTCAATTCAGCAATTTATCAAAATTCAGTTCATATTTCATAAAAGAAAATCTCTATCAAATCTACAAGAAAATCCTCAACCATCAGTCAATCCAAAAACATCTAAATATCAAAAACCCAAGTATAAACCTTACATATCTCAGAAGTTCAGGAGTTCAAGAGATCAGCAAGAAAAGGCTTTCGCTCATCAACATCCTTCAAGATTTGCAAAGCCGCCCTCTCCTTGTTCAACTCCTCGGTCAGCTTGGAAATCTTGTCTTCCTTCTCCTTCACAGCATCATTTGGAAAGGGTATGTTCTTCTCACATGAATCCTTGATAACTTTTATTTGCTTACGAAGCCATTTCATGTTGAGGCCAAGTCTTTCTGAATTCTCCAAGTTAAACTCCCTCAAAGAGTATATCTGGAGTCACGGTATTCCTGGGTCTCGTATGCATATCACTCACGACACGCAAGATAACGCCTACTTGCATGATTAAAGCGTAAGCACGCCCAGGGTTCCTGTCAACGATCATATGGCCGAACTTCTTCCATATCGTCTCATACAAGCGTGCATGTCCAATGGGAACACTGAATCCACCGACCAGTTCATGATATGGGAGTGAAGTGTTAAAGGGAGTATCGAAAGCGACCCCTGCAGTTGGATATTCATACATTATTATAAGGTTCTCGGTCACTAGAGTAGCTCCCACGACTAAAGCAACAGTTCCTTCGGTATTCTCCGCTGCTGTCTCGGTATCTTCTATCACTGAGGCAACAAACATCTGGGTTTCTTTAACAACAGTAGCGACCTTCTCATGGCCTTGAAATACAGTGATGTTTTTCTCCTCATCAATAACTCCGTAATGGTTAGGGTTATCATCGTTGGCTCCAGTATCCTCAACTTCGGTATTTAGCACCTAATACGAAGATTACATGAGTTTAGAGTCACGAATCCAAAGGATATTATGAAACATAGTATACCATCAAGGCAACATCATCAAGGTTCATCATACTACATTCAAGGCACGAGAAAATAACATGAAAGTCATGAAAACACGTTTTACGATGAGTCCGTCTGAAGAAACTGAACTCTTCCCTGTACTAAGAGACGAACTGGAGAAATCTACAAGGAATCCTAGGATGGATCATATGACATTCTATTCGTATGGATGTCCTCTATGACATGTAAAAATTTCATGACAATCCTATGAACGAGCGAGTAGATGTGGCCAAAATATCAAGTGACGCAATCTGAAAAAGTTCTGGAAGTCTCCTGGAAGTTTACTATTTCGCCTTTTTCAGGCTCTGAACGTGCTCAAAACTTAAAATTCTTTGATAAAGCTTGGAAATTTTCCGGGCTTGAATTTGCACATGCAGATCATCAAAATCCGACTCCGGACGAAGATTCTACAGCGTTTTACTAAAAAGCTGGGTTCTGAATTTTCTGACGACGAAAATTCGACTAAGTTTTCATATATTCACATGGGTTCTCATTCATTCATCACAAGTCAGCACTTTTATACTTCTATGAAGAATGTACAGGATATATACTTACTTGAGGAGTCTCCAAAGTGTCCAAGGGGTTGGAATTGTCCACATCAACGACAAGAGGAACATCACTTCCATCCGGCTCCGAATCTTGGGAATTACCTCCATTCCTATTCCCAGAGGATGATTGAGTTCCAGAATTCTCCATCTCCATGACGACATCCTCCTGTACACGTCCTTTACAATCAATATTTTCATCTATGAAGCACCCATTTGAACATGTGAAGAAATACTTACAGTTTCTTCGTCACTCAAATCAGCGATTGCTTGTTCAGTAGCAGAAAATTGAAGACCTTCAAGACTTGATGGAGTAAAATTCTGCAACAAAATTAACAACGTTGGCTTCATGATTCTAATGCTAATAGCAATGAAAGTCACGTGAGAAATATTGGGAACTCACCAAAGCACCAACTGGGGACTTTACGGTATTAGGTAACAGCTTATAACCTTTATGCCTGCCTTCTCCGCCATGAATAACCGCCTCAGTCTCTGAGAAATCTACACCGATTCGAGGTCGTATATTACGACCGTCCTGTGGTGAAATCCAGTAATATAATCAGAATACAGTTCTTATAATTTCGTGAAGATTATATGAAGAAACATACCTGAGAGCATCCTGGAGACGACTTTCGTTTATCACCAGAAAGATACTTCAATCTTGGTCGACTGGAAATCATCTCAGCCGAAGGAAGATCCTTGAATGGAGGTCTGGGAAATCTTACAAAGCCACGCAAACGCCCAAGTTGCTGATCCCAGAATTCTACATAACCTGGGGTTACATAGGCGAATCTATCAGAACCAGGAAACCAGTAGCTACTCCCTTCCACGTGAGTATGATCCAAATGAGTCCTGAGTTGCTCAACTGATGGCTTCCTTCTCCGTATGGTTGGAACACACTGATCCATACCCATTTGTCGAGCTGCTCTATCAATATTATACTCCTCCACTGAAAGCTCTCCAAACGTGACTGATAGCAAATGACCAGGAGTGCAACTCAACATGAAAGATCTTTCGCCATCACTCAGATGCGCACCAGACGTCAAACTCGTGCCTTCTCCAGTATTGAAAGTCATCGGCTGAGAAACATAATCAGGGACTGACACCCACGGGCGAAAATTGAACTCAGATTCTTCATCTAACACATCAATAAAACGTATTTTAGAACGAGGCTGCTTGGTGGACCAACGCATGATCCTAGCATTATCTTTCTCAGGGAAAGTATGGGCGCATCAGTATTCGGTCCTTGCAGAACATTACGTGGAGTAGGTGCATAATTCTTAAAATGCTCCCACATCAAAGCTTGAAGAAACATCGTGTTGGCATAACACTCAATCTTCATAGAGCCGTTCGACACACTGGAGTCTATAATCAAGGAGTCCAGGTTGTAATACAAGGAGCCTAAGAATAAACTACCTATCGGAAGTTGCTCACCTTGAGCCATCTTAATAGCAAAGGGAATCACAAAAGGCTTCAACAAGTTTCCACTGTCTTCAAAAACGTCTCTGGACAACCATAAACATAAGAAAGCAGCAATGGGTAACATACCGTCGATGGGTTTATCAGAAACCTCGTCTTTGGGCCACCAGTGTGTCAACCAGGAAGCATAGCATCCTTTACTACCAGCCTTATTCGCTTTCTCCATTGCAGCTGTCAAGACATGAGAAACGACGGTCTCCTCATCTGAAAGATCCCCAGGAAGATTGCCCGTGATCGGGAGATGCATCAGAGCCGCCACGTCTTCCAAGGTAATGGTAAACTCTCCCCATCTACATATGAAAGTGTGAGTGGGAATGCACCAGCGAGCAAACAGAGCCACAATACCACTTGCGTCATGATAAATGAACAACTCTCCAGAAGCTTGAATAGCTCTCGTCACCTGCGCCTGGTCGAGCATAGTCCTCACATGAGGAAAACCCAACATATGCCTCGCCCAGCCGGCAAATTTCTCCAAAGGTCGTCGAGAAAGCTTAAACTCTATGATTGATGAGGCGAAGACCCCTCGTTCAAGACAAAATCGAATCACTGTCTTAGGAGTCACCAATTTCTTCTGAGTAACAGTTCTGGGATTTATCAAAAGACGATACACTGGGGATTTCAAATGTTGCTCAGCTCCTGGGATATCTTTTTCAAAGAATGCATCATCTATGTTCGGGACATTCTTAATCCCAGGGATTTCGTCTTCGTCTCCCCCAACGGAAGTTTCATCCATGCATGTCTCATCTCTGGAGATACCATCATCAACACATCTCTTCCCTCGAGGCGTCGTCAGCTTGGGAATTGGACATCTTTGCTAAGTAGCTGAAAAGGTTCACACTACATTCTACTTCAGTATGCCGTCCAGATATAAATCAAGGAAATACAAGCAAAAATGGTAACTCTTAACTCTTACCTTTTATACTTCCACTAACAATAGTGATAGTAATGCTAGAGTTAACACCCAAAATCGTTCGTCTCTTCGAAAACTGCAAAAACGAACGAAACTTTATTTAATTTCCGAAACTGATTTTTCATGAAATCACGGACACAATTTCATAATGTGAACATTCACACAACTGACCTATGAAGTTTACAACAATAAAATATTTCATCATAAATATATTGTCTATCTTCGAAGGTTCCTCAAAACCCACGTTTCTGATTTTTCGAAAAACACAATTAATGCAACTTGCATATATAAATTCTCAAGAATTTTATCTAATGAAAACAAATTCATGCAAATAAAATATACATCATATTTTACACAATATGTCACGGCTACATAATATATAAAAAAAAATTATTTTTCCTTCGTATCGTCGTTATTTGTCTTTAAAACGAAGGTTTATTTCAAAAATATTGTGAAAGCTCACATCTCATACATATGATAAAGTTTTGTATTTACATGAAAGCTCATAAGCAAAATTTTATCACTGGACACAAGTTCATCATACATATTTTCCTTCGTGTCATCGTTATTTGTCTTTAAAACGAAGGATTATTCCGATTTCATGAAAATTCACTTCTTTTATGATAAATTGGTACACATGAAAGCTCATACACTAAGTTTTATCACTGGACCTAGGTTCATATTAAAAAAAAATCTCTCCTAAATCAGGGATTATAGTTAGTTTTCAAAACTAACGATCGAACGAACATACGTTTTCAAAAACGAGGGTTTTTCATAAAACTCACACTAATATCACACATGTATATAACTTCATCATGATCAAACATGAACAACTCATGAGGATCATAAACATCAGCAAAAAAAAAAAAAAAAACCTACCTGACGGCCGGAATTGGCCGGCGGCGACGCTGATCCCGGCGGTCTTCTCCTGCTGCTGGCGTGAAGGTGCTGAGGCGGTGGAGAACTATCGTGAAAAAAAAAGGATTAATCCCTTTTATATCAATTTTATTTCCAAAACCTAATTTTCTAAGGATTTCCTTATTGGGCCCGACCCGCGAATCCTAACCGACCACGGACTCGTCGTCCAAACCAGCGGTTCAACACCAATTTATGCTCATCAAACGACGCTCCAATCATGACATTGAAGCTTCATCAAGTCGTGGTTTGCATGCTCTCTAAATCCGGTAACGTCTCAACTTATGACTAAGTTCAATCACTGGTATTATTTATGGTTGGAAAATCACCATTTAATGTGACTGAGGAACACAGCTTTCCTCAGTAAGCAGGGGACTTAATGTAGATGGTGGATTTTCGACAAAGGATAAATTCGTAAACTCATAATTATACGAACTCTGATTCAGCAATCAGACGTGAGTATCGAGACACGGTCTCTCATCGAATTCTCAACGGAGAGTACTTTCTCTCAGAGTACATGTAGATATGTAGTCTCACGACTGGACAACGGCATATCTCATGAATACTGAATACTTTCAGTGATTATTTCTATATAGCATCACGTGATGGACGGCTCCTAGACAGCTTGCTCTGCTAGTATAGAGCGATAACGTCTTCAGGAACAAACAACGAGTTTACCCTGACTATATAAAGGATATGACTTACCGACAAGCTCATATCGGGATGATTAATGCTCCTAGACAGCTTGCTCTGCTAGTATAGAGCCACAAAGTTAATTATTCCTAATTACAATCGCTCATATTCCATGGTCGAATCCACGACTGGTCCCATGGAATGACAATAACAATTGTTCTGATTCTATGATCGAATCCACAGCTTGATCTCATAGAATAGCAATAACTATATTATCTCATTACTCCGATTTCATGATCGAATCCACAACTGGTCTCATAAATGGTAATAGATAAACCTTAATTACTCCGATTCTATGGTCGAATCTACGATCCCATGGAATGGTAATGCTCACTTTATTATTCTGAATTCGTAGTCGAATCCTCAGCTGATCCTATGAATTAATAATAAACATCTTATTACTCAGTTTTGTGAATTATTCTCCACTGAATTCCACAATTAGTAATAAATAATCAACAACCGGGCGTCTGAGCTACCTCTAAGTAAGCCCCGATTCAAATGGTGAAGGTGTATTCAACGATGATACACTAACAGTCACCGCACGAACGAGTATTTCAAAAAAAAACGACGAACCTATGCAAAATAGAGAAGAAAATAATAAATAATTAAAAATATTGACCAGGGTGCTGGGAGCACGGACACACGACCGACCGACCGTGTCGTGGTCAATCCCACGCCAGTTTTATTTTTAATGCATTTTATTATTTTCCATGATTTGATGAAAATTCTCTCATTTTATCAAATCTCCTTCGTCTGAGGAAACTCCTCGGTTTCATGGTACTTCCATAAATCCATAAAAAATAATATAAAATTAAGGAAAGGAGTTGGGGCGTGACCATGGCCAACCGGCCATGCCTTGGTCCCAACCGGCCCCACACCCACGGTTCCTTATTTATTTTATTATTATTATTATTATTTCTCTAATTTCATGAAAAAACTCCTTGATTTCATGGTATTTTTGCACAAATCATCAAAATAATAATAAAATAAATTATGAAAACTTGTGGGACCGGGCCTTGGCCGGCCGGCCATGCCCTAGCCGGTCCCACACGCCCCTTTGTTTTATTATTTTATTATTAGTTTTCCTTGAATTCATCAAATTCCTTGATTTCATGGTATTTCTCTCAAATTAGGAAAAATTCCCTCAAATCATCAAAATACCTAAAAATATTAAAAAATTAGGAAAACTCGTGGGACCGGGGCCGGCCGGCCATGCCTTCCACGGTCCCACACGCCCTTTTTTTATTATTTTAATATTTTTGCTTCCTTGAACTCATGAAAACTCCTTCAATTCATGGAAACTCCCTAAATTCATCAAATTTCTCAAAATTCATGAATTTTTCATAAAATCATTATAAAATTAGGGAAACTCGTGGGACCGGGCCCTAGGCCGGCCATGCCTTCCACGGTCCCACACCCTTGTTTTATTATTTTAATATTTTTGCTTCCTTGAACTCATGAAAACTCCTTCAATTCATGGAAACTCCCAAAATTCATCAAATTTCTCAAAATTCATGAATTTTTCATAAAATCATCAAATATTATAAAATTAAGGAAAAGGCACCACGGGACCGTGGTCACGACCGGCCGACCATGCCTTGACCACGGGGTCCCACGCCTCCTCATTCCTTATTTTATAATTATTTTTCATCATCTCATGGTGTTTTCCTCAGTTTCGTCGAAACCCTAATTTTGGCATATTTTCTCGAATGGATGCTCAATTGCACGCCAGAAAATATCAAAATTCTCAGGACTGAGACGCGGACGCCTTGGGGACACGAGCACGCTATCTTGACCGACCAAGATTGGCTCTTTGGCTCACGGAAGCCGGTCCCATCAATTTTCACAGTTTTGACCTAATTTGCACAATTGCTCGTATTAGGTCCAAAACTCTCCCAAACACTTTGGATTTTCATGAAGTGATCGTCAGGCGGTCAGGACAACCCAGGGCCGGTTTCATGACTCCATGGTCGGTCCCTCGCCTCGTCATAATTAATTAGGTTTTCTCACCTAAGGCTCAGACGAGCATTTTCGAATAAATGATTAACCAGCATTTAATCATTCTTTCACCAACAAATCGTCAACTCTTCAGGAGTTCTTCGTATTTGCTCACGTGAGCATATGGACACTACATGGTTGATCCACGGTCCCATGTAGTCGCTCCCTCCTTCGTCCCATGGTTGAAATTCTGACGAACCATGAATTGATCATCAATTGATCAAATTAGGGTTTCTGAATCCAAGGATCATCATTCCAGATTCAACCTTAATAATTTTATGACGACCTCATGGTCATTAATTTTATTAATTATGCTCGGTTCAACGACCAGTATTCTAATTAATATTTTTGGTACGCTGCCAATAATCCATCAGACGAGCAACACATGCTCAGACGATCAAATATTCAACAATTCATCACATGAGCAACACTTGCTCAGATGAAATATTTTTCAAACCAAGGAATATTGGTTCAACAATCAATATTCAACGATCCATCGAATGAGCAATACTTGCTCACTTCATCGTAAGAACTATACCTCTGTCTCATGACATGTTCAATTCACGAGTTTCAGAACATCATGTTCAACTCAACGACTACATGGACTCATCGTCCCATCAAACCACGAAGACGTCAATCGTGTCACTTGGGGGGATATCACTTAGGGTTTTGGTCTGGCGGTCTACGGCACGTGTGTTCAAAAACACGATGGAATGTGAGCAAGTCGTGCAATCAGTTGAAGGAATTCACGAGGTAGTGGGTGGAAAATTGACCAAGTCTCCACACGTTGAGCAACTGGTTTCAAACACGATCTCCACTTCCCCACTCCTTGATTCCATCAACTGTTACACTTCATGGAATCATGGTGTCTACAATTCCAGCAATATAAATAAGTCTCTGAATCATGATTGAATCATCCTCATCAGTATCATCAATCTCACGTCTCATCGACAACACGAGATCATCAACTCATCAATTGAGCAACTACTCTCAATTGAGCAATTTCAATCACTCAGAGCTTATCGTATTCGGAATTCACACACCCAGAATCTTTGATTACCATCGATTACACACATTTCTCAGCTTCCCTCCTACAGATCAACCCATCCTCTCTTGTGACCGAATTTACTCTGGAATGGTCATTGTTTTGATTTAGGCCGGAGTACTACAGATTGATCTCTCGAATCTAAAGCACCCCCTTTGCTGCGGTGCATCTGTGTGAGGTTTAACATTTCGCTCGGTTTTAGGAGTCTCCTCCGTACGGTCGTCTCCTCAATTCTTAAAAACCAGCAAATCGTTTTTCCCCATTTACATAAGGGAATCAAGTGCGTAGATTCCTGCTGGGATTTAGAGGCGTAAGGAACGCGAGTGTACCTTGATCAGTGTGAGATTGGTTATGGTTCAACTACATTCGAGTCCGAAGTTAACTTGGAGTAGGCTAGTGTCTGTAGCGGCTTAATACAGTGTGGTGTTCTGGACTAGGTCCTCGTTAACAAAATTTCTGGTGTATGTGTTATTTCTTTTACGCATTATATTTTCTATATAATTGAAATATCACAGGTTGTGTGTAGTTCAATCAATTAGATAATCCAACCTTTGGTTGTTGATATAAATTGATTGACACTTGAACATTGGTCTTTGGTACCGTTCAAGTTGTTTCACATAATAATCAGGCTCGCGGATTTCTATCTGTTTGATTTGTTGATTACATTGTGAAACAGAGATACAACTCTTAGAGATATTCTCATTTATTGAGTCTGACTGTCTAGTTGATTCTCTTGGAATTATATTGGAGTTTTCCCATACAAATTTCCTAAACGAAATATTGAGTGAGGTTGTTAGACCCCGCTTTTTCAGTATAGCTATGCATAAAGTTGGTTTAGGTTTCAGAAATGCTCACAACACTGACTTAGCAGTGATTGCTAAGTTATCTTGGAGACTCTTCACTGAACCAGATTTCCTTTGGGCTTCTCAACTAAAACCCAAAACTTTCGGAATAAATCAGTTTTTAGAGTTAAGGATGTCCCAACTAGATCTTGAATTTGGAAATGCATTAGTAAAGGAATCAATTTAGTGGAATAAAATAGTATATAAGAGATAAGGGATGGTAAAAGCATAAATATATGGGAGGATAACTGGATACCTAACTTAGGGGATATCCTATCTCAACTAAAAACAATCTCATCAACCATTTAACACTTGTGATTGATCTTATTGATCCAATCACAAAAAAATGGAATATGCCTTTGATAACCTCGATGTCCAACACCAATATAGTTGGAAGAATCTGTAATATAAGGATTTTCCCAACTAGGACACACAACACAAAACCAGATAAATTAAGGTGTTTGTTGACATACTCAGGAGAGTTCACTGTCAAATCTATGTATGCAAAACTGAATGAAAACGGAATGAATACCAATAATCTGAATATGCCCGATTCTTTCTGGAAAAGTATATGGAAACTAGACGTGTCTCAAATAATTAAATTCTTAATTGAAAATGTCTACAAAATACAGTTTCTACCAATTCAAAACTTTCAAAATTTCGTAGAGATATATCTCCAAAATGTAATTTTGGTTGTGAAACACACGAAACCATAGAACACCTGTTCTTTCATTATAGTTATGCTAAATCTGTTTTGGCTCTAGCTCCTAACCCAGCAACTTTCAACCTGGATAGCACTGCAATTTTTTTAAACTTATGTAATTCTTGGTTAAGAAACCCCAATAGTTCGATAACCTTGGAGGTATCTTAACAAAAATATGGTTCATTTGGAAGAAGAAAAAAGGTTCAACAGAGTTTATCAAGATAAGCATAGAACAACTAACCGACTAGCATTAGATGGTCAGAAACATGTCACATTTTAGAACATGAAGGGACTGATAGAGTACAAGGACAGAACCTGACCAAACATCATACGGAAGAATGGAAACTACTAGGAACAAACAATCTTAAAATTAATTTGGATGCACTATGGTTATCTATTGACAATCCATTAGGCTTTACCTTAATTATTAGAAATAAAATTGGTGAATTTAAACAAGGAAGAGTCGGACCATCAAGAACATCCACCCCGGAAGAAGCAGAAGCAGTAGGTATATTGCAGGCAGCAAAATGGGCTAAGGAACTTCAACTTTTAAATTTCAGTATTGAAGACGACTTTAAGAATCTTTTTGACTACCTCAACGGAATTGAATCTTCTATGTCTTGGAAAAATCAAGCAATCATGGAAGAAGTTAAACTGGAAGTTAGGGACTGTCCAAAAAAATTTAGGTTGTTCCTTAGTACCTAAGACGGCAAATGGTGTAGCAGATATTTTGGCAAAAGAAGCAAAAAAATTTCACTATACTTTATATTAGGATATTATTCCCCCATCTTGTATTGTTAATGCTTTAGAAGTACATAAATCTAATGCGGGGAAGTCTCTCATCACTTCCACATTAAATGGATCTACTCAATGTTTAATTAGGGTTGCTAACTCTAGGGATGTCAATGGGTACCCATCACCCGGACGTGGAACCGGACCCATTAGATTTGGGTCCGGTTCTGAGTCCTAAATTTAGACCTATTAACAACTTAGGAACTGGCGGGTAATTACCCGATTCGACCCGAATTTAAACTGGTCCAAATAGGTAATACCCGATGGGTACCCGCGGGTATCGGTCCCCGGTTATTCACTCTTTTATTCATGTTTTTAGCAAAATTACAAGTATTTTGCTAGTTTGATTTTTTTTTCATTTTTCATTTTTTTCTTAAATTTAATCTTTATTTAATACATTAACAAGGAAATAATAACAAATTTTTATAAAAATAACCAAGCCAAAAAGAGAAAGATTTTAAGTTTTTGAGATTTTTTTATAGTTTTCTTGATACCCAATGGGTACCCGGAACCGACGGGTATCCGAGCTTCTAAACGGGTCCGGTTCTGGGTCCACAAATTTAGGAACCGAACTCGACCTTTATAAGTAGTGTCCAAGTCTGGGTCTAGTGATACCCGGAAGGACCTAGACCCATTGACAGCCCTAGCTAACTCCTAAAAAAAACCCTACAATTCTTCTTCTTTATGGCCTCACGAAAAGCTGGAGTGCATGACTCAGGCTTATTTATTTGTTTTTTATTGGAAAGACGCTCTTTATTAAATATTAAGAAACTACATGAAGGTTTTGTCCTGCTGATTTAGGGAAGAAATCCATTCAGGACCAGAGTTCAACCACTAAAACCAAATTACTTGAGATCTTGCAAACTGAGCTAAGAAGTATGCTAAATGTTTAGCTTCTCTATGCACATGGCCAAAAATTAAAAGTACTTAAAATATCTAAAGCATCTTTTATAAGATTGTATGAAGTTCACTTCACTGATGTATGTTTTCCTTTGAGAGCTTCAATCACATTTAAGCAGTCACCTTCAAGTTGTATCCTTGTTAACCCTTTCTGGTTTGCCCACAAGACTGCCTCTAGTAGTGTCTGAGCTTCATCTTGCTTCGGATCTATTGCAGGAGATGCACCTCCTAGAAATCCATCGCAGTCACCTGTAACATTTCTATAAATTAGATCCCATCTAGCTAAACTGTTATCATCAATATAAGATGCATAAAGTGAATTTTGATCATGTCAGAGCAGGGGGAGCCCAATGATGTTGAATCTGTCTAGACTACTGGTGTTGCTGGTTCTAAAAAAAGAAGTGTTCTTTTCAAATCATTCATTTGTATGATAGTAGAGTTAGAAATAGCCTCAGCATTTACATATACATTATCAAATATTTTTGCACATCTGGCTTTCCATATGTACCATATACAGAAAGACGTTGTTTCATATAAGGAGAAATCAAGAGTAGTATTTTTGTTTCCAACCTTAAAAAAATCAGAAATCCAATCGTACAAGTCATTATTCATAATCCGATTCAACAAAACATTATTCACCTTGTTCCAAACATTTTTAGCTACATTACATTCAAGAAATAGATGTTGTGTACATTCTACATTTTGGTCACACAAAGGGCACAAATTATTTTGGTGAACTGTAAACCTGGCCAATCTAGATCTGGTAGGTAGACAATTATGTAAAAACTTCCACATGAAATGTTGAAATCTAGGTGGTAACTTGTGTCTCCAAAATTGTTTCCATTTTATGGACATGTTATTTTTGCTAGGTTTAGCACTAAGATTTTCCTGTAGGATAACTCTGTATGCTGACTTAACAGTAAACTGGCCATTATTGCTAGGTATCATCTTAGTCTATCCTTCCCATTAAAAGGAATTCTAATTTTCTTAATCTTCTCAACAGTTTCCTGTAAAAGAGAGTTGTAAGAATATTCATGTTCCATTGTTTCAAATCCTGGTCAATTAACTGACTGACATGGACCATATTTGAAGAATAAAAATTAGAAGGAGGTGGTTTATGCATATTTGGGATCCAATTGTCTTTCCAAATATGCACAGAATTCCCATCTCCAATCTCTCAAACATAATTTTTTTTAACAAAAACCAAACATGTGCATATCCCATTCCATATCCAAGATCCATGTTTAGACACACTCCCAGTCAGAGGATTAGAATTAGCAAAATATTTACCTCTAAGAATGCAATCTCATTTATCATCAGGATTTTCAATCAATCTCCAAACAAGTTTGGTTAAAAGGGCCAGGTTTAGGATATCAGTTCTCCTAATATTTTGTCCTCCTAAATCTTTAGGCAGAGTAATGTCTCTCCTCCCTTTAGGATAATAACCTTTTTCATTATCTTTTTCCCCCACCAAAATCTCATCTGTAAACTATCCATTTTATCAGTCAGTTCTCTTGGCATAAGAAATACTGCTAGGTGGTAACTTGCAAGACTTCCTAGAACAACTTGGTTCATTACAGTTCTTCTCGGGGGTTCTAGATAGATAGGTTTCCAATGGGATAATCTGCTTTTGGTGTTGTCTAACAAGTGATTAAAAGAATTTATTTTTTTTTTGTAAGAAAAGTGGGACTCCTAGGATTAAGAGACATTCTCTTAATCCTAAGAATATTGGAGATTTCAATCTTGACACTAGGGGGAACCCAAGCACTAAAAGCAATAACAGATTTTTCAAAGTTCACTGCTTGACCAGCGAACTTACTTAATTGGTAAATTAAGGATGCCAGGTTCCTTGCATCTCTACTTCTATCCTTGTTGAAAATTAGGTAGTCATCAACAAAGAACAAGTGAGTCACAGAAGGTCAGAATTTATTAGATTGAAATCCATGAATTAGTTTATCATTTTCAGTTTGAATCAAACCTCTAGATAAGGCCTCCATGCAAAGAATGAACAGATATGGGGACAATGGATCTCCTTGTCTTAACCCTCTTTGAGGATAATAAAATTTACATGGAGCATCATTCAGCAAAATGAAGTAGAAACTGTGGAAATACATTGATTAATCATGCTACACCAATCATCTGAGAAACCAAGTTTCTTAAGACTATCAATAAGAAAGCATCATTCAATCCTGTCAAAATCTTTTGACATGTACAGTTTTATTGCCACACAACCATCTTTGGCCTTGGTATTTTTCATGGAGTGAATTAATTCTTGTGAAATAACAACATTATCATGAATGAGTCTTCCTGAAATGAAAGCAGTTTGAGCTGGAGAATTTAATGATCTTATCTAACAAACATTTTAGTGTAGATGCAAGTAGTTTAGATATAATTTTGTAAGTGACATTACAAAGACTAGTGGGTCTAAAATCTACAACACCTTTAGGAAAATTACTCTTAGGAATCAAAGTTTTAAAGTTATGATTCAATTGTTTTAACATATCATGTGAGTGAAAGAAAGATTTAACCATTTTTACTACTTCGGGACCAACTGTATCCCACATCAGTTGATAAAAACCAGGTGGGAATCCATCTGGTCCTGGAGTGGTCCAAGGCTTCAAAAACTTTTTTTTTTTTAATTTCATCATTGGAGGGTATAGCAGTTAACATAGTATTATCCTGAACACAGATGCACGCATTTATGTTACTAAGAAAGGGATCAAAACTAGGAGGATGGGAAGCTTTACTCATACTACTAAAGTGTCTAAGCAATTCTTCTTCAATGTTTTTCCTATCATCTAACCAAATTCCTAGGTTGTTTTGCAGAGACTCAATTTGGATTTTTTGTCTCCTAGAATTTACCTTTTGGTGAAAATAAGCAGTGTTCCTATCATCTAAAAGCATAGCATCATCCTTACCTATTCTCCTCCAATAGTCCTCTTCAATATCATACCAATGTTTAAGTTTCTAGTCAGCTCATCCACCATAGTAACATTATGAGTGCTATTTCTCCTAGTCATGTTAGACAACTGAGCTTCAAGATTAGAAATCCGAGAATTTATGTTTCCAAAATGAAGATAATTCCAATTTCTATGATAGTGCTTAGTAGTATGCAAGCAATTAGCTAATTTATAAGCATCAGATCCATAAACAGTATATTTCCATTCAGTTTTAATAAGCTCAGAGCAAGAAGGATATCTGAACCAAGCCTTGTTGACTCTGAAGGGTTTTCTAGTACTGCAGTCCATTTTACTAGTGACTAGTATTATGGGGCAGTGGCACTTCCTAGAACAATAATATGATATAAGACAAAGGTCATTCCAATCATAGGAAATCAAAGCTCTATCAAGTCTTTCTAATATGAGTTCATCACCATTCCTTATATTAGTCCAAGTGAAAGGATTACCTATATATGACATGTTATTAATAAGACCATGATTAACCAGCAAGTCATTATTGGCATCAATGTCATTTTGAGTTGGAGGGTTACCACCTTCTTTTTCACTACAGTTAAGGATGAAATTAAGATCACCAATAACAATCCATGGGTTGTTATTGGTTTTCCTGATCTGTCTGAAATGATCCCATTTTCTATCTTTGTCAATCTCATTCAAAGCCCCATAAATGCAAGTCAATAAGGAACTATTGTTCTGGATATCTAACTTGACTAAGCAATTGAATATATTTAGCTGAGAGTCAATGATTTGAATATCAATTCCGTTTTTCCATAGCGAACATAACCCTCTAGAAAGACCAACATGATTAAGAAAAACAACATTAGTATACTTAAATATTTTTAACATGAAGCTCATTCTTTTTTGTTCGTTCTTAGTTTCGGATAAGAAGATAATGTCAGGACTCTGGGATCTAATGAACATGTGTAGGTGATTCCTAGTATTTTTATTACCAAAAGCACAAACATTCCAAGATAAAAAATTTATGATGCAATTAATATTGGGAATGAAATTCAGATATAAACTCAGGAAGGTATCAATCAAATGTTGGAAAGTAAGTGGATGATCACCTAAAAGTAAAACCAGGTAATTTAGAGAAAAATAAAAGTAATAATCAGAATTTTTATGTGAATAAAATACCTTGAGCTCCCCCTTAGTGTTTTTTGGCATGCTGTCCTCAGTTGTGCTCTTGGCTGTTGTTCATGCATCACAGGACTTTCTAGAATGCTGAGAAGAAGAACATGAGCTGCTTGTACCTTGTATAAGCTGATCAGTTGCACTTCTAGGTCTTTTCCCCAATCTACCATCTTCAAGGTTGTCACCTTCTTGATCATAAAATGTTATTTTTGAGACAACTCTTGCTCCATCTTGAGGAGGGATAAAGCTATTTTTCTTGGTAGTATCCTTCTGAACTGATTTTGGAATCACATATGATGTTCTCATCCCTTGAGTAATCCTTCTTCCCCTAGTACCAGCAACCCAAAAGAAATGTGATTTCTTGTGAGCCTTAACCATAAAATCAGCAACAGCTTTACATGCACCTTTAGCATGTTTCAGAATATAAAAATCAGGACAGATCTTATGAGGTTGCTTCTCATATAAAAATCTAATCCATCTTGTGCAACCAGAGTTAATGAAAGCCATAATACCCCTTCTTAGAGGATTGCTTAAGTCAATCTGAACACAAACTTTCACAGGATAACCAGCTGAAGAAATTGCATCTTCTGGTTCAATAGTAATGGCACCACCCATTATTTCACCAATTTTCTTCACAACAAGAGGATTCATGTGTTCTGGTAACATTTTCTTCAATTGAATCCAGAAAGCATTGGTGTTCCCAGTCTAATTCTTGATGAAAAGACGAGGGTACCCAAATACACCACAATCTTTAATTTATCCACCTATAAGTCCTCTTACCGAAAGTGATTTTCTATGGACAAAGTCGAGACAATACTACAAATCGGTATTCACACTTTGTGTGATTGTCTATGGATACAAGATCGAGATAATACGACTACCAAAGTGTGATTACTTGATAATAGGTTCGGACTTAACCAAACTCTATAGGATCACTATCAAGTAAAGCGGAGTTAACGTTTGTGTAATTTACTTTAAATTATAATGATAACAATTATAATTGCGGAAAGGAAAAGTAAATGACACATCAAGATTTTGTTAACGAGGAAAACTGCAACTGCAGAAAAACCCCGGGACCAAGTCCAAAAATGAATACTCTCAGAATCAAGCTGATATACAAAATCTAAACCAACTTCGTATAGTTGAGACCAAGCAACTAGCCCTAGTTAGCTTAGTTTCCTCAGTATCCCTGCGCTTCCGACTTCGATAAGTGCACGCACTGGAACAATTCCTTTGGATCGTATTCCAAAAAGTAAAGGAACAACAAATCTGTTTGGTAACAACTCTATTGATTCTTTAAGATACAAGATATCCCAAATCATACACAAAAGGCTATTCTGTTTAAACTAATAAACTCCTTTGCCTGGTTAGATCAATCCAATCTCTATTACCTAAGTAATAAGATTCGGATTTGTAACAATCAAAATAGATCTCAAGAGAACTATTAGGCGTTACCGATCTCACACAACTAATCAATCGAATAAATCTGATTCTAGTTGGTTCCCAGCCGATCAAGGTTTGTGCAACACAAAGATATGAGAAACCAATAAGAAATCTTCTTCGTGTTCAAATCTTCTTTAATCTTCAATTAAACCTGCACAACACCATTTGAATCTCTTGTGATCAATCACGCACAGAACAGAGGCTATTAATGATGGATTATCACATGATGTCTTTAGATCTACAAACAGTTCTAAAGATCCCATCAATACTTCGATCTAATTTGAGTGAATCTTATATCAGAAGAGAAGATACTCAAGAATAAACAAATTAGGTGCAATCAAAGTTTCAACAACCTTTAGTCAATCAAAAACTAATAACACTGTTGTTGATGGTGGTATTTGGCTTAGGGTTAAAATCGTAAAACTATGCATCTGACATGACGTCACTATAACCACTGGCACATTTATTGAATCAAACAGCATGCCTACGTAAGAATTACCAGGGCACATTTTTTTAATACTAATTAGGGTTTCGATAGGCCAAACCCTAATTCCCACACCACATGTGCCAATGGCATGCCGTGCCAGCCACACCTCCGCGCCAAGGCATGCCAGCCATTGCCAGCCGCACCACCGTGCCAATGGCAAACCATGCCAGTCACATCTCGCGCCAAGCATGCCAACCATGCCAGCTGCACCACCGTTCCAATGGCAAACCATGCCAGCCACATCTCCGCGCCAAGGCATGCCAGTCATGCCAGTCGCACCACCGTGCCAATGGAAAACCATGCCATCCACGTCTCCACGCCAAGGCATGCCAGCTATGCCAGCCACACCACCGTTCCAATGGCAAACCATGCCAGCCACATCTCCGCGCCAAGGTATGCCTGCCATGCCAGCCGCACCACCGTTCCAATGGCAAACCATGCCAGCCACATCTCCGCGCCAAGGCATGCCTGCCATACCAGCCGCACCACCGTGCCAATGGCAAACCATGCCAGCCACGTCTCTGCGCCAAGGAATGCCAGCCGCACCACCATGCCAATGCAAACCATGCCAGCCACGTCTCTACGCCAAGGCATTCCAACCATGCCAGCCGCACCAACGTGCCAATGGAAAAACCATGCCAGCCACGTCTCTGCGCCCAGGCATGCCAGCCGCACCACCGTTCCAATGGAAAACCATGACAGTCACGTCTCCGCGCTAAGGCATGCCTTCCATGCCATCCGCACCACCGTGCCAATGGAAAACATACCAGCCACGTCTCTGCGTCAAGGCATTCCAACCATGCCAGCCGCACCACCGTGCTAATGGCAAACCATGCCAGCCATGTCTCTGCGCCAAGGCATGCCAACCATGCCAGCCAAACCGTGCCAATGGAAAACCATGCCATCCACGTCTCTGCGCCAAGGCATGCCAACCATGCCAGCCGCACCAACGTGCCAATGGCGAACCATGCCAGCCACGTCTCTGCGCCAAGGCATGCCAACCATGCCAGCCGCACCACCGTTCCAATGGCAAACCATGTCATCCACGTCTCTGCGCCAAGGCATCCCAACCATGCCAGCCGCGCCATCGTGCCAATGGCAAACCATGCCAGCCGCACCACCGTGCCAATGGCAAAACCATGCCAGCCACGTCTCTGCGCCAAGGCATGCCAACCATGACAGCCGCACCACCGTGTCAATGGCAAACCATGCCAGCCACCCCTCTGCGCCAAGGCATGACAACCATGCCAGACGCATCATCGTGCCAATGGAAAACCATGTCAGCCACGTCTCTGCGCCAAGGCATGCCAACCATGCCAGCCGCACCACCGTGCCAATGGCAAATCATGCCAGCCCCGTCTCTGCGCCAAGGCATTCCAACCATGTCAGTCGCGCCACCGTGCCAATAGCAGACCATGTCAGCCACGTCTCTGCGCCAAGGCATGCCGACCATGCCAGCCGCTCCATCGTGCCAATGGAAAATCATGCCATCCACTTCTCCACGCCAAAACGAAGGGTTGAAATAATCAACGGCTACCCTTCTCTTTGAGATTCATATCTCTACCACCCAAGTTCGCCACCTAACGCATGGCAACTTGCGGCCCAAAGCCAAACACCACGGTTTGCACTAAACCCTAGTTTTGGTTGCGCCTATACCATGCCAGCCTTTCCTTCACGTCACTGGCTGCCAAAACGAAGGGTTGCAACGATCAACGACCACCCTTCCATCTAAGATGCAGATCTTAACCGTCCAAGGCACCAGCTAACGCGTGGAAACTTGTGGCCCAACGCCAAGCCTTAATTGTGGTCGCGCCCAAACTACGCCAAGACCCTAGCTTTTGGCCGCGCCTAACTACACCAAAATCCTAGTTTTCCGGCCATACTTTCATGCCGCCAGCTACCAAACGAAGGGTTGCAATAATCAACGGCTACCCTTCTCTTTGAGATGAAGATCTCGACCACACAAGTTCTCCACCTGACGCATGGCAACTTGCGACCCAAAGCCAAACATCATGGTTTGCACCTAAACCCTAATTTTGGCCGCGCCTACTCTATGACCAAGCCATGCTCAACGCTGGCTGCTATAAACGAAGGGTTGCAATAATCAAACGGCTACCCTTCTCTTTGAGATGCATATCTCGACCACACAAGTTCGCCACCTGACGCATGGCAACTTGCGGCACAAAGCCAAAACATCACGGTTTGCACCTAAACCCTAATTTTGGCCGCGCCTACTCTATGGCAAAGCCATGCTCAACGCTGGCTGCTAAAACGGAGGGTTGTAATAATCAACGGCTATCCTTCCCTTTGAGATGCAGATCTCGACCGTTCAAGTTTTCCACCTAACTTGCGGCCAAATTCAAAACATCACGGTTTGCACCCAAACCCTAATTTTGGCCGCGCCTATTCTATGGCAAAGCCATAACGACTCTACCATGGACACTGGTATGCCATCATGCCACACGTGACACCATGCTACACGTTTTCCCATGAAAACACTCGAGACATCTAACACATGTCACAAACTGGGAGATGCTCATAAAGGGTATTGGTTTGGCGGTTTACAGCGTGCGGCGTACACTACGCCCGTTACATGAAAGTGTCATAAGAATAAGACGGTTAGTAAATACAGGGAGTAATGGTGAAACGCTTTCGTTCATTATGGAACATCAATTCCAGGCGTTACCAGTTACCACCTCCTCCCATTTACTCATCCGTTTCTATTTTTTACAAGACCAGAGTACGTTTCACTTCGACTTGTATAAATAGGTCTTACCTATTTCCACCAAACAACAGGTTTTTGTCAGGAGCATACAACACTCAGAAATCACTTGCTAGCTTTCCCATCTGTTAGCTTTCACTTTCTGATACAAGTCAAACAACTACTCTTCCAGAATCAACTATTCTGGTCTCAACACTTTCTTTGCTTCCCTCCCTAAAACCAACCCTTCTCCTTCAATTGGAACGTCCATTTTTTGGTTTAGGCCGGATTTGTACAGATTGATCTCTCGAATCTAAAGTACTATCTTGCAGTACATTGTTTAGGGTCTAGACTCGTTTCTCACCCGCTCACGCGAAATTACCGAAATCAGCAGAAACCGTTTTCACCCTCAAAAAATTGGCGACCACAGCGGGAGGATTGATCTTTCGGTCACGCTGTCAATTATCAACTCTCAATCTCATCATTTGACTTAGATCTCGGAAAGGTAGCAACAAATGATCCGCTCAGGGATCAACGACCCAGTTGCCAGTCGTAACAGTTACCAGGCGTAATACAACAAAAGCTGACTGGGGACTTCTAAAGTGGAAAAAGCAAACGATCCGCCCAGGGATCGACAAATCGATTATCAGATGACTCAGGGACGACTGACGACTTTCCACGATCACGATGACGCTTCTCAAAAAACTCAGACTTGCACCCGGAAGATCCATTTTTCATTAGGAGATCCAAAAAACCGAGTAAGTCTTGCTAGACAAAATACATGGTCTACTACTTAAAATCTTCACATAGATGATAAAAAACGATAGCCATATTGTTCTCATGTTTCATTTCATGCTTTCTACTGTCGCACAACATTCACAATTCCATGGCTTTCTTGGGATACTTATGCTACTTATAGTCATAACCAAAACAACATTATTCTAAAATAATTCATTCCAAAAGAATAATCCAAAACCCTCATAGATAACAGTTATCTATCATTTCAAATCAAACCATAAACCAGGTGCTTTGTTTGCCTTTCAAAAAAAAAAACAGTCACCTACCTGTACGTGCCTACTTTGCATAGTAATGATTAACCGTCACTATTCATGAGGTAGCCGACGTTACTACAGTGATATTCGAAGAGGAATTGTTTATGATGAAGTATTTATACAAGTTTATGAAAGGCATACCCATGGCTATGGTTTACACCAGTTCAGAAGAAAAATATTTCTACAGATTTATGGAAGGCATACCTATGGCTAGGGTTTGCACCAACACAAGAAAACAAGAGAACAAATTGAAAGAGAAACGCTGGAGTACATAGCTGGAATATGCTTGCCCACTTTATTGCTACCACGCTACCGCTAACACTAGGACGTGATAACAAAGATACGAGATAAAAAGGAGAGCCAACCCCTTTCATAAGCATAACACTTTTGGAATTTGAATAAGGAAAGGATTTCCTGTTTGAGATACGTATGGAAAGAGGCAACTAGGCCCGCAAGAACAAGTCCGCGCCACGCCAAGCCAGCAGTCCGCGCCATGCCCAGCCAACAGTCTGCGTCATACCAAATCCAAGCCAGCGTCCACGCCAAGCCAGCGCCCATTCCAAGCCGATCCAGCGCTAACAGCTTGCATCTTTCCAGCGCCAGCAGCTTGCATCCTTTCCAACCCTAACAGCTTGCATCCTTCCAGCGCTAACAACTTGCATCTTTACAACATCTTGCATCCTTTCCAGCACTAACAACTTACATCCTTCCAGCGGTAACAGCTTGCATCTTTACAGCAGCTTGCATCTTTCCAACGCTAACAACTTGTATCTTCCCAGCGTTGCTATTGAACGCCCAGTAGAAGGGAATCAACAATCTAATTTCATCACACGTAAAGATCAGGAACGACTTCTCCAAAATCGAAGCAAAGAAAATCAGCAACCCCCTGAGTTCACAAAGACTCTTTTCCTGTCAGGAGATGCATGATTTCTGGGGACTTCGCCCGCAAAATCGTACAGTCTATGATGAAACATTTATGTGAGATTATATATTTACCCAAGGCACAACGTCAAGACATATTTTCAGCCCTCAACCGCACTGCATCAGGAAAGCAGCTGTTTCCAGCCAGGAAGCCGTTCCCAAACCCCAACCTCTCTTGGAAAGCACGATTGATATGTGGAATTGGGGACTCCTAACCACTGTTCGCTTGAAGGGTGTCCAATTTGACAACACACTGATTGACGCAGCCTCTCCGCTTTAACGTTCGCTCCAGCAGCCGCTCCGCTTCAGCATTCTCTCCATAAGCTGCTCCAGGATCCGAAGACGAAGCTTTAGCGTTTTTTTCTCTATAAGTTTCAACGTCCTCTCCAAGAACCGAAGCCGCTTCAACGCCTCCTTCCCGCCAAATCTTGTGGTCATGGACAGTTTGCTCGCTTAGCATCCAGCCAACCTACTTTGTTCCCATGACAATGTAGTCTCTTCTGATCACATCTGCTGCCAAAAACCGGTGCCGCTCGTTTGTTGATACCAACGGGAGCTTCACTAAAGCACGATCACTACGAAAATGGAAACATGTAAGCCACATTTGGGGACTGAGGATCTACATAGAATCCCTTCACTGTCAAAGCTCAGAAGACGCGGTCAACCAAAAGGTCATAGTCACGACGAGGTCATTTACTTTTCAAGGGTGCAGCGTAAGAATATCATCACCTCTCTGTCTAGAAGACGCCTGCAACACTTTACAAGGCCGTGGTGGATCCCAAGCCTGCTCAGAAGAAACAACTTCAGAAACTAAAGAAGAGTGTGACTGGGGACTGCTCATCGCAGTCCATCCCGATGACCATCAACGATTCATGAAATAACCCCAGAGACGCGGTTGAAACATTTTCCTGAAAAATCAGAGCGAGCCACGATAAACAACATAACTCTCTCATTTTACCACTTTACTATCCATAGTATTTCATCCATGTGATATTCTGAGCATCCCAGTGTCACATCCAGAAGAGTACAATAAGCTTGTATCAAATCCCGTGGACGTGGATTCAAGGTGATGCAATGAAAGTAGGCTACACATGGGGACTACCAGCACGGGGAGATTTCACCCCCCTCAACCAGGTTATTTCTGATTTCAACATCATCACTGTCGAAGTTTTACGAGCCGCAGGAATTTCTCAACACGAAGACGTACATGTGCATCGAAGACTCCAAAAGCACGCCAGAGAGATACATTCACATGTTCGGTCGTGCCATCAGATATAACAGAAATATAACTGGGGACTGCTCACTGCATCCCATTCCATACGATAGTCCAAGATTCAGAAGATGGTTCAAAGGATGTCTCTTTGAACAAAGTCCTTGAAGACTTGATAGCAGCATGTCGGCAACACAACGTTTCCCGACTCATCTATTTCATCCAGTGGCCGCGGAAGATTTCGACCATACAAGCATCCACATCATACTATCATCGCGATCAGAAGGTCCAGGAACTGAACAACCTAAAATCAAGGATGGACCGACAACGCAACCACATCCATCCGTCCCAAGAATACAATGGATTTTGGTCAATTTTGGAATCCACTGGAGAGACACTGCAGACGAAAGCACGGATCCGGACGAGTAACAGAAAATAGAAGAAGGTCAATACCTCTTTTCATACGGACGGAGTTTCTAGAATTTGCACAGAATAAAGTTTCCTTCTTGCTCCATGAACGGGAATAGATAACTCGGCGCGACTATGCTACCCCGGGCCCGCAACATCCCTCCTGAATTCTTCCTGAGTTTCACTGTCTGGCCGTTTTAACCTCCTAAACGAGCTCAAAACCTAAATATTCCCACGTGAGAAGATAGGAAATTCTTTTACGATTAAAATGGAGGGGCGGACCGTCAAAATCCGAGTTCGTACGAGAATTCTACAACGATTCTAGTCAGGGGCGCTAATTAGGGTTTCGACATGCTAAATCCTAATTTAGACAAAGTTGTCATTATCCCACGGAACTGAAGCAAGTTGTAATCTTCCCGAAGCCAGTCATCACCTTCCCACGGAACCTAATCAAGTTGTTATCTTCCCGAAGCCGTCGTCACCTTCCCACGGAACTGAAGCAAGTTGTTATCTTCCCGAAGCCAACGCTCAAGCCACGCCAGCGTCCAAGTGGCGCCCGCGCCGAGCCAAGCCTAGCCACGCCGAGTCAAGCTAAGCCGCCCGCGCCCGAGCCGAGACGCGCCTGAGCCGAGCCGCACCAAGCCAAGTTGCACCAAGACCGAGCCGAGCCGCGCCCGAGCTGCGCCAAGCCAAATCCCATTCCAAGCCACGCCAACAACTTGCTAAGCCAGCACCTCCGCGTTCCCTAGCCCAGCCAAGATGACGCGAGACCAACTCAAGCTGGCATCATGTGTCTCAACCAGCAACTGCCTCTACCATTTCACGTCTAGCCAATAATGATGCAAATAGAATTCATGCAAGGCCGCCAACGCAAGGATAACGGATTCTCAAAATACTCTCGAAAAAGGTTAGACGAATTTTCCTAGCCGTCTTTCATGACCCGCCGCTTTGGTTTTGTCCTTGTCTTTCACCATCTTATGCTTACCTCGCAACAATGCTCATGTTCCGAGCTAAGCAGGGGACTTAATGTTGATGGTGGTTTTTAGCTTAGGGTTAAAATCGTAAAACTATGCATCTTACATGACGTCACTATGACCACTAGCACATTTATTGAATCAAATAGCATGCCTACGTAAGAATTACCAGGGTACCTTTTTTTTAATACTAATTAGGGTTTCGACAGGCCAAACCCTAATTCCCACACCACATGTGCCAATAACATGCCGTGCCAGCCACACCTCCGCGCAAAGGCATGCCAACCATGCCAGCCGCACCACCGTGCCAATGACAAACCATGCCAGACATGTCTCCGCGCCAAGGCATGCCAACCATGCCAGCGGCACCACCGTGCCAATGGCAAACCATGCAAGCCACGTCTCCGCGCCAAGGCATGCCAGCCACGTCTCCGCGCCAAGGCATGCCAGCCATGCCAGTTGCAGCACCGTGCCAATGGCAAACCAGGCCAGCCACGTCTCCGCGCCAATGCATGCCTGCCATGCCAGCCGCACCACCGTGCCAATGGAAAACCATGCCAGCCACGTCTCCGCGCCAAGGCATGCCTGCCATGCCAGCCGCACCACCGTGCCAATAGCAAACCATGCCAGCCACGTCTCTGCGCCAAGGCATGCCAACCATGCCATCCACGTCTCTGGCCAAGGCATGCCAACCATGCCAGCCGCACCAACGTGCCAATGGTGAACCATGCCATCCAAGGAATGCCAACCATGCCAATCGAGCCAACGTGCCAATGACAAACCATGCCATCCACGTCTCTGCGCCAAGGCATGCCAATCGTGCCAGCCACGTCTATGCGCTAAGGCATGCCAACCATGCCAGCCGCACCACCGTGCCAATGGAAAACCATGTCGACCACGTCTCTGCGCCAATGCATGCCAACCATGCCAGCGCACCACCGTGCCAATGGAAAACCATGCCAGCCACGTCTCTGCGCCAAGGCATTCCAACCATGTCAGCCGCGCCACCGTACTAATGAAAAACCATGCCATCCACGACTCTGCGCCAAGGCATGCCGACCATGCCATCCGCCCCCACCGTGCCAATGGCAAATCATGCCAGCCACTTCTCCACGCCAAAACGAAGGGTTGCAATCTTCAACGGCTACCCTTCTCTTTGAGATGCAGATCTATACCATCCAAGTTCGCCACCTAACGCATGGCAACTTACGGCCCAAATCCAAACACCACGGTTTGCACTAAACCCTAGTTTTGGCCGCGCCTATACCATGCCAGCCTTTCCTTCACGTCACTGGCTGCCAAAACGAAGGGTTCCAGCGATCAACGGACACCCTTCCATCGAAGATGCAGATCTTAACCGTCCAAGGTCATCAGCTAACGCGTGGAAACTTGTGTCCCAACGCCAAGCCTTAATTGTGGTCGCGCCCAAACTACGCCAAGACCCTAGCTTTTGGCCGCGCCTAACTACACCAAAATCCTAGCTTGCCGACCATACTTTCATGCCGCCAGCTACCAAACAAAGGGTTGCAATAATCAACGACTACCCTTCTCTTTGAGATGCATATCTCGACCACACAAGTTCGCCACCTGACGCATGGAAACTTGCGGCCCAAAGCCAAACATCACGGTTTGCACCTAAACCCTAATTTTGGTCGCGCCTACTCTATGAACAATCCATGCTCAACGCTCGCTGCTACAAACGAAGTGTTGCAATAATCAAACGGATACCCTTCTCTTTGAGATGCAGATCTCGACGACACAAGTTCGCCACCTGACGCATGGCAACTTGCGGCCCAAAGCCAAAACATCACGGTTTTCACCTAAACCCTAATTTTGGCCACGCCTACTTTATGGCAAAGCCATGCTCAACGCTGGCTGCTAAAACGGAGGGTTGAAATAATCAACGGCTATCCTTCCCTCTGAGGTGCAGATCTCGACCCTTCAAGTTCACCACCTAACTTGCGGCCCAAATCCAAAACATCACGGTTTGCACCCAAACCCAAATTTTGGCCGCGCCTATTCTATGGCAAAGCCATACCGACTCCACCATGGCCACTAGCATGCCACCATGCCACGCGTGACACCATGCTACACATTTTCCCATGAAAATACTCGAGACATCTAACACATGTCAGAAACTTGGGGATGCTCATAAAGGGTATTGGTTTGGCGGTTTACAGCGTGCGGCGTACACTACGCACGTTACATGAAAGTGTCATAAGATAAGGCGGTTAGTAAATACAAGGAGTAATGGTGAAACGCTTTCCTTCATTATGGAACATTAATTCCAGGCGTTTACCAGTTACCACTTCCTCCCATTTACTCATCTGTTTCTATTTCTTACAAGACCAGAGTACGTTTCACTTCGACTTGTATAAATAGGTCTTACCTATTTCCACCAAACAGCAGGTTTTGGTCAGGAGCATACAACACTCAGAAATCACTTGCTAGCTTTCGTATATGTTAGCTTTCACTTTCTGATACAAGTCAAACAACTACTCTTCCAGAATCAACTATTCTGGTCTCAACACTTTCTTCGCTTCCCTCCCTAAAACCAACCCTTCTCCTTCACTTTGTGAACGAAGAAAGTCTGGAACGGCCATTTATTGGTTTAAGACGGATTTGTACATATTGATCTCTCGAATCTAAAGTACTCCCTTGCAGTACATTGTTTAGGGTTTAGACTCGTTTCTCACCCACTCACGCGAAATTACCGAAATCAGCAGAAACCGTTTTCATCCTCAAACAATTGCAATTATCTAGTTTCCCACCAATGGTACTCGTAGAGATTCTTGATCCCACAGAAGTCTTTAAATGAGCGGTCGTAAGAGATTTCGCCCAATTAGGGTACTTTCCTCTCCGTTTAGACGGCTCCACCATAAACAAAAAAAGTTGAAGTTTTCCTGGCTCGTAGGATAGTTTGCTAGAAATGAAAACTTAGGTGTTTATAGACCAAGGATGTTTGGACACCAAGGAATTTCCAAAACCGAAAGTATTCTCAAGATATGCAATAAATGCCCATTCAGTTTTCATAATCCCAGTAAATGCTTTGTCCAATATTTCCCGAAATCTCTCAATAGAAAATCTCCAATTAGTAAATACACATTACTATTTTTTATTCTCTAGAGATATGCATTTAATTGCTGGTAATTAAAGCATATAAAACAAATAACCTTAATTAAAAGATTCTTAATTTATTTCGCAACCGGATTTCCTTGAGTACTAAGGAATATCTTTGAACAATAAAAGATAAGAGTTAATGTACGTGTTCAAAGAATGTTGGCATCTCTTCGTTGTAAATCCTATTTCATATTTACAATCTTGGAATCGATTACCACACTTCCGAACAAATTTATAATTGGTTCATCCGTATTCCAAGACAACTATGTGATTGATCAAGTATCAAATCACATCCATGGGTTCAATCGGTTCTACCAGTCACTGGGATCGGTTATACCCTAATATGGAAGCACTTGTGATCGGACGCACAAGTTACCATGACAGGTTACATCAGTTACCAGGATCAGTTACATCGATTACCAGGATCAGTTACCATATACACATGGTATTGCTTGTGATCGGTCACACCAGTCATTAGGATCGGTTACACCAATTACTAGGACTGGTTACACCGATTACAAGGACCGATTACACAACTTCTCTGTGATCGGTCACACCAATTACAAATAACGAACATACCATCTCAGGTGATTACTTAGGATCGGTTACACTAATTAATTAAAACTAGTCATACCAAATCATAAGTCAGGCATTGTGATTGGTTGTACCAAGATACATAACAAAGTTTTGATCGGTTTTATCATCTCACACATATTGGTAATCCAAAGATTTGCAATGAATAACCTTACCAATAAGCCTAGCGATTTCCCTTTCAATCCATAAAACAAGTTCATGAATGTACTTCCTTTAAACAAATGTAAAACATTGTTTCCTAGGATGAAATCTTCACCTTTACCCATTCACATAATCATAACAACATTCATAAGATTATGTCGATGTCATATCTACGAAGTTCAAAAGATAAGCGTTATACTTCGTAGTCTAATTCCCTAATACTATGATCATGTGATCATGTCTCATTACTAGAGTAATATATCCATACACAGCTTCGCAGTTCTATTTCAATATAGCACGACTTGAAACATACGTTATGAATGAAACAGTGCAAGTCAATATTACTAATCTCAAGAGGAAGGATGATGTCGTCGTTGTAGCTCGTTACTTCTTCACGTTCTTCAGGTCTTCGAGTAATACTTGTATGTCTCAACATTTCTAGACTTTCTAGTCTAACCTACATAATCAAGCGACTCTTAGATGAGTTTTGACTCACTAAAATATTACGACCAAACTTGACATACCACCGCTTGATGGGTTCAACCGAGATATGCTCTAACACTTGATAAACCATTTGTCTATTATAATTGTTAGAGCATTGCTCGGTCGAACTCGCATGCGTTGCTATCTCAAGCATGTTTGTCAATGTTAGTGATCAAAACTATAAGTCTTGATTTGTAGTCTACTTATAGCTAAGTCTCGGACTAGGATAGAAAGTGTAGTTGAGCTCAAGACTCCATGGCGATCATCATACAAAGACGAAGAACTACTCAAGGAACTGGTGGAACTTCATCGGCTAAAAGGTATGTGGAGACTTGAACTTATCTTTCACTCAAAAGTCTATCTACTCTATCTCCTATCTTGAGACAAAAGTCGTTTTGCTATATAGACTTTGATTATACACATTTGCTATTTCTCTTTGGCCAAGTTCATCTTTACTAGTGACGAAAGTCATATTAAGTTTCAATTACTTGAAAATTGCTTTGACGAAAAATAGTGTGTGAACAACAACTATATAACGTCCTCTAAGAATGTTTCAATGATTGAAATGAGAGTTTAGATTAGATAACCATGGTTGGATATAAGCATTGTGTGGTAACTCATATATGTATAAGTTCTTATTCCTTGAACCAAGTATGCGTACTTTGCTGCTCAGGAAAACCGAAACTAGAGTCCGTGTACCCAGTCCGCGTACTGTCGGAGGTTCTCATCCTGAGAATTTCTGCTGAAGTTTGTGAATTGAAAACAAACTTATTTCGGGTGCTTAAGTCCGCGTATTAGTCCGCGTACTTACGTTGGTTATTTTGTAAAAACGATTATGCGTGAACTTAAACTTATATAAACGAAGGAATGCAAGTTTGCAAACCGTGGCTGTAAAGTTCATGAATTGATTCGAGTGAATCAAATAGTTTTTGCTTCGATTGTGTCTTGTATACTTCTATAAGATCTAAGCAATTGAACAGCTCTCTAACTAGTTCATTTGAGTCATTTGAACTAGTTATGGTAAAGAAGAATATGGTTGATATGAAAGTGCTCATATGGCTAACCATTTGGTTAGCTACTGTTGAACCAACTAGATGTACATGTTTGAGTACGGCTATACAAACCTAGATAAACGTGCATTTCATTTGTGTGTAACAAGCTAAGTTTCGATCTAACGGTAGAAAGATATTAGCTTGAATATAATCAGGTTTTCATCTAACGGTGAATATTGAATGCTTTGTTACTAAGCTAACATTGATTGCAAACCCTGATTTGAAAGACTATATAAGGGAGAACTCTAGCAACTGGGAAACCTAATCCCCACACCTCCTGTGTGATACTAGTTGTATTAGCTAGAGTCCATTCTCCTTTAACCTTAGGTTTCTACCGAGACCCTGTAGATTAACGACTTGAAGACTTCATTAGGATTGTGAAGCCAGACCGATACTACTTTTCTTGTAGTTGTGTGATATGATCTTGTTGTTTCTATCGTACTAAGTACAATCGTAAGATTGGCTTGAGATTGATTTCTCCGATAGGCAAGATATAAAAGAAGTCACAAACATCTTCGTCTCATCGTTTGTGATTCCGCAATATCTTCTTTCGCTAGTCAATTAAGATTATTATGAGGTGATTGATAATACTAGGTTGTTCTTCGGGAATATAAGTCTGGGTTATCAATTGGTTCTTGTTCACCTTGATTTATCAAAAGACGGAACAAAAACTCGTAGGTATTTCTGTGGGAGACAGATTTATCTATTACCGTAGACTTTTCTGTGTGATACAAATTTGTTTATTAAAGTCTTCGACTTTGGGTCGTAGCAACTCTTAGTTGTGGGTGAGATCAGCTAAGGGAATCAAGTGCATAGTTTCCTGCTGGGATCAGAGACGTAAGGAACGCAACTATACCTTGGATTAGTGTGAGACTGATTGGGGTTCAACTACATTCCAGACCGAAGTTAGTTTGTAGTAGGCTAGTGTCTGTAGCGGCTTAATACAGTGTGTTCAATCTGGACTAGGTCCCGGGGTTTTTCTGCATTTGCGGTTTCCTCGTTAACAAAACTTCTGGTGTCTGTGTTATTTCTTTTCCGCATTATATTATGTTATATAATTGAAATATCACAGGTTATGCGTTGAATCAATCAATTGGGAAATCCAACCTTTGGTTGTTGATTGAAATTCATTGATACTTGAACATTGTTCTTTGGTACCGTTGAAGTGATTTTTCTTGTATTCAATTAGACTCGCAGATTTCTATTTGTTTGAATAAGTATTGAATCAAGAAAGAGAGATATAACTCTTTGATATACTTTTATTAAGATTGAGTCTGACTGTCTAGTTGATTCTCTTAAAAGTATATTGGAGTTAGTCTATACAGATTGCTAATCGAAATATTGGGTGTGTTTGTTAGACCCCCGCTTTTTCAATAATCATAAAGGATTACCAGATAACTAATGACGCTCCATGGTATCTCTTCCCAAACTTTGTTTTGAGTAATCCAACTCTTAAAATTGAATTCCATTATATTAGTATCCAATTCAAACACCTTAACTTCATCTTCTTGGTTAAACGACCAAGTAAATTTGATGTGACTTTCTATTGATTTCAGATCCATTATTCGTTCAATCATTATTTTTCCAGCCAGCATAGCCTCCCAATCATCACCTTCTTTTCCTCCCACTTCCCCCCTCTTACCTCCCCCCTAATGTTATGAATCACTGCTTCATCAACATCACCTAGTTCAATCGTTGTATTTCTAAATTTTTCAGCAAAATTCACCACGGTTGTATCAGCATTATTCGCCATTTTGAGAGAACTAGGGTTCCAGTGGTAAATTTTTTTGATGTGTAAGGGTAATTGACAATCAGAGGATTTTTATAGATTAGAACGAAATTTAGGGTTTGTGGTATTATATTACGATGAATATGGGATCCTAGAGAATTTTTTGGAATGGAATTTCCAACAGAATCCTTTCAGCGCGACGAGAAGAAAAAGGAAAACTAATAAAATTCCACGCCAAAATGGTTGACCTTTTACCAATTTGAATTTGCAGAAGACGTGGCCTTTTCCATTTTGTAAACGATTCAATATAGTCCAGAACCGGTCCATATTCTTCAGCATATTTTGAACATTTCTTTGATACACAATAGCTTCCAAAAGCTTTTGAACAACAACCGCAAATGCATAAAACACAACTATACCAGTAGCAAACGCCATGACAACACTGCCTGTAAAAACATAGCGGAACCAAAGATTTTTGTTACACATTATCAAATAATTTTTTTAAGATAAAAATTACTTTTTAGAAAGAAATCAAAGAAAAGTTAAAGCAGTTAAGTAGAAAGAATTATGAGAGTTTATGATGAAATAATCCCTAATAATGATTTGAAGAAAGAAGAAACAAGAAACAAAAGAACAAAGATTGATCACAATGAAAGAAGTTTTTTTAAAAAACCGAGTTGACTTATTTTCGCCCGATCTGCAGAGCCCTCTTAAACTTGGGTTACTAACGTGCGCTAATTATATGGCTCATGCTTAGAGTATTGTGGAACAGAGCTTCTCTTGGACGAAAAAAAAAATCTAAATTAAGACTTAAAGGCCTAGACAAATAAAGCTCCCACGTTGAACGGTTAGAAAACTCTCGCTTCTTATTGGCCGAAATATACTATTTTTTTTGTGAAATAAGCGTTTTTGGTGAAGACACTTGGCAACATATGATTGATTTAAAAAGAATAGGAAAAGGATTAAAAAAAGGAAACCAAATTCAATTTGTTATTCATTATGTGACAATATTTAGATGAGAACACTTGACAACATATGATTGGTTTAAAAATTACAAACTTAAATGGAAAACCTAACTTACCGTGTTTAGAATTTATGAAAGTCCAAATTCAATTTGGAAATCGAGTAACTACTATATTATGACTCTTTCTTCCAAATTAATATATAAAGAGGCAAAAAAACCCACATATTTTATGCGAAAATGAAAAGAAAAAATAAATAAAATCTATTACACATATTCTCCACCTATTTAATGTATTTGTTCCGTGGACAACAAATCAAAAATGTCTTGCCACGTGGCGTCGTGAATCCCCACACATACCAAATCAAAAATTTATTGCCACGGGGCGAGGCAATGCCTCGCGCACATCAAGTTAAAAGGAAAAAAAATCTACACATATTCTCCACCTATTTAATGTATTTGCCCTGCCACACCAAATAAAAAATACATCACTTCGCCCCGCGCTCACCAAATAAAAAATACATTGCCACGGGACGGGACGAAGCCCCGCGCACAAACCAAAAATACATTTTTTATTTTTTAATATGAAAGATATCTTAAATTAATCAATAAACCTCTGGTACATGGAGTTTCTCTTTTATAAGAGATTCTAGCCACATAAGGGCTTCATTAAACCAAGAAGAAATAGATGCCATACTGAATGCATCTTTTGCTAGCAAATCTGCTGCACAATTTGTTTCCCTGGGCACATAAGTAATTACCCATTTATTAAAAAAATTCAATAACCCAGTACAATCATTATTTTTCCGTTTAACAACTCCAGTTAGTGCATTGATAACATTGATGCAGTCTCCTTCCAGATGAATTTTTGTTATTCCACTTCTTCTTACCATTTGTACTGCTTCCAATAATGTCAATGCTTCTGCCCTGCACTTCTGCTATTGCTGGGATACACCAGGCCCCTTTGAAGAAACCTGCATTATTTATCATAATTAGTCCAGATCTCGTATTTTTATTGAAAGATTTTTTGGGGATCATGGTTTTTTTGGGGAGACCATGGTTTTATTTTGGGTAAAGACATTAGAAGTAAATCCAGGTCACCCCTTATCTGGATATTTATATTAATACCTAAATTACCCTCCTGATTAATTTTTGGGTGATGATTAGTTAGTGTTAATAATAGTTAGTGTAATGATTAGTGAGATGATTAAGTTAAAGATAATTAGTGAGATTAAAAAATCAGATGTTTTTTTTTAAAGAAGTAGAATTATTGAGAGAGTAAAGTTAGAGAAGATGAAGAAGGAAAACATGAAAAACAATGGATTTTACCAACCACAACCGGAGGAAGGGTATTTGGGTACCCAGGTGTGCTTCAAACTTAGATAATGTTGGTTGAATTGCTCCAAACTTTCAAAAAAAATGAAAATTTTTATGTAGATTTGGGTCAGTTCGGTTACCATATGTCAAGAACATGTAACCGAACACACCTGAAAGTGTAGTTGGTTACGTTTTCCAAACACGCAGGTTACCGAACTCGCTCGTTAATGGAGGTTTTGTTCGTACAGTATAATGTTCGGTTACCTAGGATAAAATGGTAGGTAACCGAACTTTGAACTTAACACTTTATTTGGGTACATCTTGTGTGTTCGGTTAGTTCGCAAACTTCAACGCAACCAAGTTCCCAACCGAACTGCAGGTTAAAAGTAACCTAGTGTTAGAAGTTCGGTTGGTTCGCAAACTTCAACATATTTTGCGAATCAACCGAACTGGGTTATATATGCATATATGCAATTAGGCAAACGTTCGGTTATTACGAAATTTATTTCTTGGCGAATTAGGTAGAGTTCGGTTACGAAGTTTCAAAGGTAGAGTTCGGTTACAAAGAAAACTTAACATTTTTGCGAACGGACCGAACTTGTAGACTTCTCATTATTTTCGTAAACTAAAGTTCGGTGATATCCTTATTTTGCGAAGGAACCGAACTTATGGACTTCTGTTGTTTAATACAAGGAGTTCGGTTAAAAGTATTTTTTGGGAATCAACCGAACTCTATTGGCTAAGTTCGGTTACTTTGTAGTTTTAAAATTTTTTGCGAAAAAACCGAACTCTATTAGCTAAGTTCGGTTATTTTGGAACTCAAGATAGTGGTCACAACAACACAGTTCGGTTAGACTGGATTTGTTTTTTTTTTTCGGTTCTAAGGGTGGAGTTCAGTTACTTTGTAGTTTTAAATTTTTTTGCGAAACAACCGAACAGAGAGTTCGGTGACTTAGTTTTAAATCCAATAGAACCGAACTGTTCTTCGTGTTCTTCATTTTCAAGAAGTTCGATTAGTAAACTAGGGTTTTTTGGAAAATCGGCCTAACCGAACATGGGTCTGTAACTCCTACTAAAACCCTATTTTGATGATTTCTATTCGATTGAAGCAATCAAAATCAAATTAAAGTGAAGGGTTTGTTGGAAAATACCTCCGGAGTGGTCCCATGGCAGAATCAAGCTGCGGCTGGCGTCTTTTATACTCGATAAAATTATCATGTAACAGAACTTAATTGTGATTGCATTGATGTTGTTTCATTTCTTAAATAGGCGGTGGTGGTGGTGGTGGGAGGAGGTGGTGGTTGTAATAGGTGGTTGGTGGTGGTGATAATCGGAGGTGGTGGTGGTGTTAATCGGCGGTGGTGGGCGGTGGTGGTGGTAATCGGCGGTGGTGGTGGGAGGAGGTGGTGGTTATATATATAGGTGATTATTAGGTTGGTTTTAAATTAAATTAGGTTAAGGATAGGTTAGTCATTTCAACGTTTTAGGACACCCCTTATCACTATAGGGAAGGTGACCTAATAAAACCATGGTCTCCCAAAAAAACCATGGTCCCAAAAAATCATTCTTTTTATTTTCCCATATTTTGCCCCGGAGCCCACACCAAGCTAAAATAAAATATATGCCCAGTAGAACGGGCACAAATCCAGTAATTATGTAAAGCCAGAAAAAAAAACACTATTGGTCGGGTACACCACCCACTTCTATTCGTTCATCGACCATCCACAACTGCTCCGTATCTCTCCGGAACTTCAGAAAGATGGATGATGTTAAAACTGCTTCAAAAAATCAACTCTTCAGTTGTGGACACTCTTCAGGTATGCGTCTTTTTTTTTTTAATTTGGGGTTTTTCTCTCTCTGGGCAATTTTTTTTTTCTGTTTGAATTTGATAATTTACTGCAGGCGTACTTGGAGAGTGCTTATGAGTTATGATTGCTTTAATAGGAGAAGAAAGGTTGAGGAGATTACCAATTGTATTGAACATTGTAGTATTCCTGTTATGAATGCTAATCAATTCGTCGGGACTGATATGGATAAATTTCTCAGATCTTTTGGTTTGGCTCATACTCTTCGTGGATTTTGTGTGAAAATTTAAAATTTACACAAATTTTGTAGAAGTTTTGAATTTTTTTATGTAAGAATTTTTTTTTATCAATTCTTTTGTTTTAAATTGGAAAATGAAATTCAATAAATATCATTCACCTGAAGCTTTTATTTCGTAGTTGATTGTATCCCTCATTTCTTTAGGTCTTCTGCGATATTGGTTACTATGTTGTAACCCTAAAGAGTTTTGGTTAGACGAGAAGCAAAAACCCGTGCATCATGAAGGTGAGAGTTATTGAGTCAATTATGAGTTCATCATTCATTGACATCTAATGAAACCAGCATGAGAATATGTTTATTAGTTACTACTTAAATAAGGTTATGCATTTTATTAAGTATTTTTCTCTCATTTTAGATCTTAGGTTTATTCACATTTCAGAAACAGCTTAGAAATTATCAATTTGACTCTTTTACCTAACCAAGTCTACTGTTTTTAGCGGAACACAGATTAATAGTGTTAGCATAACACAAGTTGTTGCGTGGGTGGGATTCAAATATTACGCCGTTATCAAATATAGAACGAGAACTCACATGATGATTGGTTGTTCTAACCTACAGCTGCATAGACCTGCAAATCAGGATAAGATGAAGTTATGCGATAAATGAAAAATTAGATCATGGTAAGTTGGGATGGTCTACAGATCTGTAGAGTAGCATTGCTAAATTATTTCCTCTGTAGCATATGCAGTTCATTTAGTGCTCGCTCTTCTAGGTAATCCACACTAGAAATTCAAAGCTTTTAATTTCGCAAGATCAGAAATTATCTTGAAGAAGAAAAAGATTAAGTGTAGAAAAGAGATATCTTTTGTCTTTTAAATTCAAAATAGAGGGATACTTCTAAACTAACAACTTGAGTGTTGCTATCGCTGTTGAGACTATGTTATTAATATATTTTAATGAATTATCGATCAAAATCTTGCCTCGATAAGCCTATTACGTAATCACATCTGAACTGAGACTTACCATTCAATTTTACAGGTTACCAATTGTAAACATGAGTTTGCAGGTATTATCAAATGGATTGCATAATCCAAGTCTTTCCACAAGCATGCCCCTTGCAGACCCTGGATACTTTCATGGATTCCTACCCTGAACTTCAGATCCGTGCGTGTTATCTATGATGCTTCAAAAGTTGCAACTGAGAGATTCTCACGATTGGGTCGATATCATTAATCATTTTGCAAAACATATAAGTTGAGGAAGGATTTGAATGTCGAAGATGATATTTTGTCTGTGGATCCTCCATTCCCAAGAGGAGTTGTTCTTAGCATTCTCTGTGATTTAAGGATCAGTTTGGGGAACTCCACAAACAAGAATTTTCACAGCTCTTATGAAGTATGACTTTGACTGTAGGTTGGCGTTCTATTTTCTTTTTGGGATCAGAAAAGACATATTTGGGTGCATTATACATATATTGCCTCAAGGGTTTCCAGGGACAATTTATCCCTGCATCTCATATCTTTCCATCATCGACAAATATCTCAAAGTAAGTTCCAACTTGCTATCTTATTTCATCAAATCTTATGCATTCTCGGTCATCATTGATTTGTATCAATAGATTGATAACAAAAATTTAGATCTTTACGTTATTCTTTCAGTCTTAGTATTTGTATGACAGCTTATAACCCCGTAACAATTGATAACTCATTGCCAAACCAATTCTACAGGAGCACCCCTGCGTTAAGCAAGAGTGAAAGACAAATATATTTATGGGCTGATGAACTGCAAGAAGCTCTATGTTGCTGTGCAAAATGAATGCCATTCATTACGAGTAGCTGCACTGGTCATTTTCTTTCAACAGATTAGAAATTCAAAAGCTTCCAGTATTGTAGTAAAACCTGATATCTGTGGACATCATCGGACTTTACTTCCCAAAGAGAGTGGTGTTCTCATGGAAGCTCCAGAACTGCAACGACTAACACAAAAGAAGATTGGGATTCAGTTCTGACAGTTAATGCGCTCAATGTAACTTAAGGGCAGCTACAAGAACTGTAAAAACTGATGATAAAATTGAAAAATCTCTTGAAACGGATGATGCTGGGAAGGTTTGGGAATACTTGAGAAAATATTTACGAAGTTATGGTCAAGCAAAGACAAGATGATAGTGTTACAATCTGAAACATAGCAGTGATACTTGGAACCTTTAGTTTAATGAGTACTTCTTGAAGTGGTGAAGTGCAGGAGCTAGCCATGGGAGGTACCTGAGATTACTGCATTGTACTCCTTGTCTGAGAACACAAATGCTAATTGGGTTTGGTACTTACTTAGTACTTGAATATCTCAAAGAAATGAAGATTCTCTCCAGGTTTTGATTTCGTTCTTTCATTGAAAATCTTACTGGTGGGTAGTCTAAGGAGGCAAGTTTGAAAACTCATTACATACAATAACTTCAGCCATTTTAACTTTGCAATTTGTGATGATATATGTTACTGATCAGTCATGTATGGTTACCACTAGTCTATTGGACTTCTTTGTTTTAAAAAAAAAGTGGGAATGTTATAAATGGATTTGTGAGATTTGAAATGAAATAAAAGCAAAAAAAAAAAAAAAAACTCTTATCATATTGGTCAAACAGCGAGTGATGCTATACTAATCGGACTACACAATCACAAATTACAAAAAATAAATAATTTACGAGTGGATGCAGTATTTATACTCAAGCTCTTCATATTCCTGGATCTCTGATTTCTCACGAGTACATCTTGCTTCTACCTTTCCAGTGCTTCAAGTATTGCATCTTGCTTTGTCACCAAGGAACCCTTGAGCCAAACTCTATAACTCGCAGCTCCATTCAAGTTTTTTCATTTGCTAGCTGTTTCACTCTTTTTAGTTTTTAATTTTCTTCTGCCAGTCTACTGTCTCATTGAATAAGATAAAAATAACATATTAAAACACACCAGCAAAGCAAGAAGGTAAACCACCTGGTGCTTATCACTGGTTACTTCCTAGTTTCAATTATGGAAGCTTGGGTAGAGACTAGATACATCTGAGAGTGAATCATTCTTCATCCACCAATGAGTTATAAACAACAGAATAACAATTTAAATGATAAAATAGAGAAACGTGATTACAAGTTCAAAACTTAAAGACTACATACACATTCCTATGCCCCTGGCTAATTTAGAGTTCAAGAAAAAGAAGCGCAAATCTCTACGAGAAAAGGGAAGTTGTTTTAGTTTAGAAGATATCAAGAATCTCAAGAATCGAACGGTTACAAAGTGGACAAGAACCTCGATTTAACCAGAGCTCTCTGGAACAAACACGACAAAATGTATGGCCACATGGTATAAAAGCCGCACCTTTTTTCCTTCTCATACACACGCAACACATAACATCACTGCCCAATCCTCCTTTTTTATCATTCCCTTTCTCCGTTTCTTCATCTTCATCATCAAAGTCATCATCCTCATCAAAATCTATACCATCCCCTTCTTCAAGCAATCTCATTAGTGATACTCTCATCGGTGTACCAGTTGTTATAGCATTATTTGATGTACTTCTACTACTACTACTAGTAGGACCCACTTCAGATTCTTGTGCTGCTCTATAATGTCTTTCGGCTGCTAATGCCATGGCCAAATTGATACCAGATGCTGAACGAGGAACACAATCTCTACCACCGGTGGTTGTACTTGTACCATTAGTAGGACCCACATCAATTACATGTTCCGTTAATTGCATTTCTAAATCATCTTCTTCCTCTTCTCTGACTCTCATGTTTGATGATGCTGCTCCTAAACCCCATATTCCACCACTACAGCATGTCATCGATTTTAATCCAAGCTTTCCTTTTAGAAATTTCCATCTTCCTCCTCCGCTTTGTGAATCGTTCATTTTCTTGCAAATACCTGCAAACCAACAAACAAAACAAAGAAAAGGAGGAGAGTCTAGCGGCCTCCTTTTCTCTCCTCAAGGACAGAAAAGACTTGAATGAATATTACTAGCTTTTAAACAAAAAACTAAGACAAATTCAGACAAGAGAATCAAGAAGAGGAGAAAGAAACCATTAAAGTTCTTGCAGAGAATACAGAAATGGATTGAAGAGGGTTTTCGATTTCGAGAATCGAAAACCGCTCTTCTGATCTTCTCTCCCCTTCCTCAACCTCTGTCGTCAATGAAAGGAAAAAAAGTTCTGTAAAACTCTGTAAAACAAAAAAGATAAACAAATAAATAAAGTTGTATCTCTATCGTTTGTTAACAGAAATCTACCCAAGAAAGGCAGAAACTATATTTATGAATTTATATATATTTGCGATTACATAAACAAGGATACAGTTTATTAATATAAAACTTTCATGTTCGAACCTTTGATTGACAGGATAGCTGCATACTACTCTTTCCCGTTTGTTCAATAATTTTGATACTATAAGACAAGAAACATTGAATCATTTGTTTTCTGATAAAGGCCGGCATTGACGAAGTCAAAGGTCTTGCAAGCCGGTCATTTGGCGCCATTTTTGGTGATTACATCTGTCTAGTAGTATCAACATCATCGATGGGCGTCAGGAATCTTATAGTTACACCCAACTTTGCTTCATGGTGGGGCTTATATTGAATAGTAGGAATTACCAATAGGTACCATTATAGTGTTCTTAGTTAGTGGCAGGTCCACCCATTAAAACCCACTAATCAGAGGTCCATAATTAAAAGAAAACACGAAAATGGACCAAATTTTTTAAGCCCAGGTCCTGCACACGTGTGGAACATATGAGGACGTATTTTTAAATACCAAAAACACCCTTAAGTATATAAAGCAGTAACCAAATCCATTTCTTCTTCATTTCTCGATCTATTCTTCTTCTTCATTTTCTCATTTGTGGTTCGGTGAAAAGCTCCGGCTATGAAGATCTTCTGAGGTGTTGATCAATTCGTGAATTCAAAATAAGATTAATCGGTAGGTTCACTTCCTTACTGTTGGTATAGTTTAGGTTTTCATTTTTCCTTTCTTCTTCAAAAGCTAATTTTAATTTAGGTTTTTTTTCTTCTCGGATTAGAGAAATTTTTATGTTTATAGCAAAATCTAATGTTTAGGTATTAGATCTGATGTTGATTCGGTTATATTCAAAGTTTTTTCATTGTTTTTGGATTCTATCAGCGTTTTTTAATTGATTTTTGGGTTCGATCCATGAGTACGTATATGTAATACTGAAATATTTGTTTTGATTCTGAGGTATTTCGTAAGTCGATTTACCTATACTGATCTTTATTTTAAGTTTTTTTATTGATTCTATCTTAATCTGAGATCCAAATCTCTTGATTTCATGGGAAAAAGAATTCAAAATTCAGATTTTAAGGTTCCGGAAAGAGGAATTAAATTCAGTTTTTTTGTGTTTATGATCTTCATGCTTGATTCGTTAATTTTTTACTTCAATTTTGGTAAAAATACTTTAGATCTAGATAGATAGTGATGTTTTATGTTCATTTCATTATTAGATCTGATGTTTTAACTCGGTTTTGTTGGTCTTTGGTTTGTTTTTAGTTTGCTTTTGTGTATTAATCATCAGTACATATATGATGTACTGAAGGTTTTTGATGAAAATAGTCCAGATCTAGTTATAAAATCATGTTTTACGTTTGTTTCGTTTGTAGATCTAGAATTTTAGTTTCATTTTGTTGGCTTTTGGTTTGGTTTCAGTTTAGTTTTATGTATTAACCATCAGTACGTATATGACGTACTGATTTTTCTGTGTTTACTATGCTTCTATATGTTTGGTTCCAGTTTTTGCTTGTGTATTAAACATCAGTACGTATATGACGTACTGTTTTTATGAATCTTGATCGTAATTATTCGATTTTTTGGTTAGATTTTGATGGTTTTAGCTTATTTGAACTCTCAATTTGGTTTTCTAGTTATTTTCTTTCTTTATTTTCTCAAAATCATACTTGTTAAGAGTACTAAGAAGCTCTGTGTTGTAAGTTTTTTTGATTTGAATTGGATTGTTTAAGGAATTGTCATGATCTTCGTTGTTGTTGCAGTTTTTGAATCGTTTTTTTGGAATTGCTATTATGGATTATAGAGTGAAAATTGATAATAAATGTGCATATCTTGTTGTTCACTTGTTTCAGGTTATGCTAGATACAATAGGCCCTGAATTGCAAGTTCTTAATAAAAGTGAAAAATCGATTGCACTGAAGGCTGAATCATCGGTTTTTTTGACTCCGGATCAAGATAAAGAAGCAACTTCAGATGTATTGCCAATCAATTATGATGGATTAGCAAAGGTGTGCTGAAATTTTAGTTAAATCATAGTGTAATTTCAGTTTGCGCTTGGAAATTGTTGTCACATAATTCGAATATGTTTGCGTTCTGTTGATGTATATCGTAAAATTGGAAAACAATGATTAGGAAGAAGGATGACAGTGTAGATGTTCCCTTGAACCTTCCAATTGTTGTCTTTGCGATACCTGTGTGACTATGTTATCCTAAGCTATATGATTCTGTGCAGGCAGTAAAGAAAGGAGACACCATCTTTCTAGGTCAATACCTGTTCACAGGAAGTGAAACTACATCAGTTTGGCTTGAGGTACGGCACTGAACTCTGACATTTGGAGGATTCATCAATTCTTTTTTACAGGCAGTTGATTTTTATTTCATGAATACGCAGTACGTATAAGGCGTACTGATAGAAACTTCTTTTGATTCTGTTTTATTCAGAGTTTTGTCACTTTTTTTTGTTTGATCCATGAGTACGTATGCGCAATACTGAAATATGTGCTAATTTATTTATAATTGATTCTAACAGATATGTACTTTACCTGGAAGCGGTGCAGCAGATATGTACTCGAATTGTAAGCAGCGGATATATACTCGAATTTGTAAGCAGTGCGACAGATATGTACTCAGATTTGTAAGCAGTGCGGCATATATGTACTCAAATTTGTTAGCATATATTTAATCGAATTTGTGAGCAGTGTGCCAGATATGTACTCAAATTTGTAAGCAGTGTAGACACACACGTTTGGTAGTAGGGGGTATTATGGTCATTTCTATTTTTTTATTAATTTTGGATCTCCGAATAAAAAAAAATTCTGGTTGGACCTTACTATAAATAACTATATGGGATTTGGACCAATCAACAAATTTTCCTATTGAATATTGATCATCTTCTAGCACGCATGAAAGGCGTAAGTAGAGTGTACAAAAAAAATGATTTGCTTAGTGGTGGGCACTGGGGCGTAATGATTCAGTTTTACTTGTTTAACGGATGAACGATTTTTTTTTGGACCATGGTTTTATTGGGACCATGGCTTTATTTTGGGTAAAGGCATTAGAAGTAATTTTAGGTCATCCCATATCTAGTTATTTATTTAATACCTAATTTATCCTCTTAATTAATTTTAGGTTATGATTAGTGAATGATTTAGTTAAAAACAATTAGTGAGATTAAATTAAAAGATGGATTTATTATTAGTTGAGTAGAATTATTGAGAGAGTAAAGTTAGAGAAGATGAAGGAGAAAAACATGGAAAATAATTTTTTTTTCCAATTCACTAAGTTTGAGTATTCAAATGATGAAAACTCATCTGATTCTTCATCTCCATCCTCTCCTAGAATATTTGTTAATCTTCAAAATGATCCGGATTTGAACTGGATTTTGAGCAGTTCGGTTACTTTATATGAAGAACAAGTAACCGAACTCATCTGAAGCTGTAGTTCGGTTTCCCCCCTGAGATGAACAAGTAACCGAACTCATCTGAAAGTGTAGTTCGGTTACTTGTTCCAAACACGCAGGTTACCGAACTCTCAAATAATATAATTTCTAGGAGTTACATTGTTATGTTCGGTTGGTTCTCAACTAACCGAACTTTGGTGTACAAAGTTCGGTTGGTTCACAAAGTGCATGCACTTTTGATCTAACCGAAATTTACGTAATATAAGAGTATATAAGTTTACAAAGTTCGGTTCTTTCGCAAACATGAACCTAACAGCTAACCAACCGAACTCTGAGTTTGGTTTCTGCGATAAAATTGTGAAGTTACGGAACTTAACAAACAAACAAAAATGTGAAGTTCCAGCGTCTATTGGCTAAGTTCAGTTACTTTGTAGTTTTAAAAGTTTTTGCAAACAAACCGAACTCTATTGGCTAAGTTCGATTATTTTGGAACTCAACATAGTAGCCACAACAACACAGTTCGGTTAGACTGGATTTGCTTTTTTTTCGGTTCTAAGGGTGGAGTTCGGTTACTTTGTAGTTTTAAATTTTTTTGCGAAACAACCGAACAGAGAGTTCGGTGACTTAGTTTTAAATCCAATAGAACCGAATTGTTCTTCGTGTTCTTCATTTTCAAGAAGTTCGGTTAGTAAACTAGGGTTTTTTGGAAAATCGTCCTAACCGAACATGGCTCTGTAACTCCTATTAAAACCCTATTTTGATGATTTCTATTTGATTGAAGCAATCAAAATCAAATTAAAGTGAAGGGTTCGTTGGAAAATACCTCCGGAGTGGTCCCATGGCAGAATCAAGTTGCGGCTTGTGTCTTTTATACTCGATAAAATTATTATGTAACCGAACTTAATTGTGATTGCATTGATGTTGTTACATTTCTTAAATAGGCGGTGGCGGTGGTGGTGGTAATCGGTGGTTGGTGGTGGTGATAATCGGAGGTGGTGGTGGTGGTAATCGGTGGTGGTGGTGGTGATAATCGGAGGTGGTGGTGGTGGTAATCAGAGGTGATGGGCGATGGTGGTGGGAGGAGGTGGTGGTTATATATATATAGGTGGTTATTAGGTTGGTTTTAAATTAAATTAGGTTAAGGGTAGGTTAGTCATTTCAACGTTTTAGAACACCCCTTATCACTATAGGAAAGGTGACCTAATAAAACTATGGTCCTCTCGGAAAAAACCATGATCCCTAAAAAATCATTCTAACGGATAGGAACCAATGATTCAACACTTTTGCACTTCGGCCCGACTCATATAAGATCTTGGATCCAATAGAGAGAATGGACCCTCCACGACTATACAATCTCCTGTTCGTGTCCCATTTTACACTAACTGCTTAGCTCTTAGCGAATTCCTCTTTCCTTCTAGAAAAAATGCTGGCAGTCAATTATTTGACACTGGGTACAAACGAATAGTTGGGACAGAGGCATCCATTTTATACAATTCGGTTTCGCTCGAGTAAAATACAAGGGGTACAAAAAAGAGGGGTAGATACAGTAACATGTTCCATTTTTGCTAGTAAAATGTGAACAGTTATAGTAAATAGACATCCATAATGTAGAGTTCGGTTAGACTTGTTGATCTCGTGTCTATGTTTTAGTTTGGCAATGGCATTAGGTCGCTGCTTGGCACTGTATATCGGAATCATGGTCAGAACAGCTCAATCTTATAAACTAACTCGAGAGTAGTTCTCTTCTATATTTGAGGCGGTCACTCTGTCATCAATCGATACCACACAGCCCAGCAAATTTATCTTACACGATAATATCTACAATAGACCATACAATGGAAAAGTGCAGTCAGCACTATCTCAGTTCTGCTCTACCCCAATTCTCACATGGCCCAAAGAAGAAAATGGTACAAATTTTAAGGCAAGGCAGTACCAAACATTCAATATATTCTGCAATCTTGTTTTCACAAAGTGTCATGGTCCCCCTTCGGCCTTGTACTTTATATTCCAGTACTTCAAATGAATGAGTGCAGAACAGTAGATTATAAACAGTACTAGCAAAATGAATGGGAACAACTAATAACTGTCTGTTCAAGACTGAAGAAATACAGAGCTTCCCGGTATTTACACAAATATAGCTAAAGTGTCTCAGTAAAATGGAAAATAGTAAGAATGTTGGCGTACAATCGCAAAATAATGATGGCTTCTGTTATTATCTTTTCCTTTCATAACATGAAGTTTGTAAAGGGCCCTTTGCCCTTGCAATATACAGAGGTGGAAACACAAAATTCCCTGGGAGTTTTTTTTTTTGTAAACCGTCAATGATGATCAAATCTGTAAGTAGGAGGAAGCGAAGAATTTGAATAACGGATAAATATAAACGCATTAAACAGATGATCTAAGGGTCAAAATTCATCTCATCGTGTTGTACATCTCTGTGAAAGTTTTTTTTTTAGCCTGATCCCACCACACCAGCCCTGTTTTCCTAGTGCACTGAAGAAAAACATGAATATTTGTAAATAAAGAAATGCCCTTTTGATATGGCTGTAAAGTTTCTAGGGCAGAGGAGAAAAGAATAACCAAAAACAACTATACCCAGGACGAAAATAAGATTTAAATATATGTAGAATATTGAGTGCTTCTAAGAATCTTGAGACATGGACGTAGGTTTCAAATGGGAGAATAAGTAACGAAATTACCAAAAACAGTCAAGCATGACTTTAAAATAAAAAGCTACTTACATGAGTGACCATGTGGAGCAAAACGTGATAGTATAACAGGAATGTTCTCAGCCAGCGCCAACCTTGAAGGTACAATTGTTATCAGCAATTTTGAGGTTATTAACCAAGTTTGAATTTAGGCATTCTATTTTCACTAGGTGTTGGATATGCATACGACTTGAGCTAATACAAAATTAACCACAATGAACAGATTAGCAATGTAAAGATGATACATACCTAAACATTCTATTTATAGCCTACTTCTTTCATCAGGTGACGATAGCTACGCCCACGAAAAGCTCGCTGCCACCAGTACCTAAGCGACTGCTGGAAGCTCATCTGCATCTGTTCTTGGACAAGCCTGTAGTCCAACAATAGAGAAGGTAAGCATACTTGGAGGAATAACTCATGCAAGTTTGAAGCTATCACGATTTGTAAACTGCTCACCATCTAGCAAGACACCTCTGGATTGCTCCAGATACAGGCCGTACAAAGGATGGATCTCTCTGCGCATATAGTAAACCAACCTAGAAAAGGATGATAAAAGGAAATGGTAAGTAATCATATAATTGAGTTTCAAATGCTTATAACATACTTAAAGAGATAATACCTCCACCATTGCGTTTGCACAGGGATCATCCATAATCTCAAGACTACAATCAGCAAGATAATTATACTACACAAAAGAGTAAATAACTGGTAAGGTTAGATAGGTGCAAATAGCTCTAATGGGAAAAATATAATTTCAGAATACATAATGTATGTTTTGCAAGACCATAGATCAAACAATGCGGGTAGGTGGTACGCATTTGCAACAAATGTTGGGAGAAATGGAAACTAGAGTCGACACCTACCCCAAATTCACTTTTGACTAGTGATTGTAGGAAATCAAGTACTTGAAGCTTTGCCCACTCCAAACATATAGCAGGGTCATCAATACGTGGTGGATGCCTCCAAGGAGCACCAAATCGCAGCCGATCTTTTGAAATTCTTCCATTTTGTGCATCAACAGCAAATTTTTGCAAAATAGACAAGACTGATTCCATTGCTGGGTTTACCACTGTCACCTAACCAGATTTAACAAATAAGCATATAGAGCTGCCATGATTGACAACTACTGTACAAATTGATATCAAGTGATAAGAGATGTCTAATATTGAAGCAAACACATTTCTATCATCTGTGTTAAAGTTGGAGAATATTCCAATATTAGAAATGGAATTTCATAAGAACATTATTTTTTTTCTTTTTTGGTTTTCCATAAGAACATTAGTTTAATAAGTTCAATTGACCATCTGGAAAAGCAAAATTTATTCCTTTTAGTTTTTCTCGTGTCTGCTGATCATAAAACACACATACTTCAAAAAATAAAAATGAGAACTTTCCAATCAGCACTGGTAACTTACTTGTATATATGCTAAGTACGCCTCTAAGATGTCCTCAAAGGTATTACTGCTATTTTCCGTGATCCTACAAGGAAAGGAAGATAAAAAATTTATTAACAAGTAACAAGGTGAATTGTATGACAACTTGACAAATAAACAAGAGCTTCTTTATATTTCAAAACAAACACTGAAATACATTTTCTAATACATGTTCAAAGGGGTAGACGCGTTTCCTGGCTATCAGAAGAGTTGGGTAAAAACTGCAATTACAGTCTTCAGAAAATGATGTTGTCCACTAGAAAAGGTAAAATTTTCACTACGTGAAATTTGAGCTTTAGGGATAACAACAAGCTCTGACTCTGACGGAAAAGATATGGGCTTAAGAATGGATTGAAGATCACTACTTAGTATGCTAACAAAGTAATATGCGATGAAGAGTCTTGCACGATTATAGCGTATGACAAAATATGGCATCTAATAGATAAGGAATTATAACTTACTTTTGGTAATTGCTGTTTTGCTTCAGCGCGTAGAGTTCAGACAGTTGTCGAGGGTTCGGGCCAAGCACCTCGCTGATCAGCTTCCACTACAACTTCAACAAATATGGTGTTAAAACTTTTCTTAGAGCTTTAGTCATAAAAGATTCATAATAAAAGTTGTACAATATATCTACCCAAAGACCATATAAAATAATTGGAATGATATTGGTCTCGAATAAATGAACTGGATAAAAAAGCGTATCTTGTAATATCGCTCACCTCAGATTCAGTAAAGTACTCAGTCACAGTATGCATTTTAGCTTCTTGAAGAGTCCATCCGAAGGTCTTTAAATTGTATATATCACAAAGGTTAGATGTGTATTAAGTCTCCAAAAGCGGTAATTACAAATCCCTTAAAAGGACAGGACATATTCGAAATGGATAACCAAGTTTACCTCACGGGAAATAAATAAATCTGGAAACCCAAAATCCATATAAGCCCGATAAGAGTAATAGCTGTGAAAAATCAGAAAGTAGTACATTCACTTATACTGGACTAGAAAGTTAATGAAATCTAACAGGCCCAGCTTTGCTAGAGGTTTGAGTGGTCTTTCTAGTAAGTAATGAATGTGCTTGTCACACAGCATTTGATCATCCAACTTTTATCACAGAATAAGGAGAAGTCTGATTTCAGCAAGTTCCATGAAACTATCGACTTTGATCACTAACTAACTAAACTCATAAGCTGATCTTGATTAGCATGCTTTTGGCTACATATGAATGTTGGAAGATCAAACACTATAGATTAAGAGCGAATGGCACAATAATAAGATGTGCAACAATGGGTTCATCGTAACAAAGTTCTGTCTACCATAACTTTAATCATATATTTTTACTTGAACGATTTCAGACCCATATCTCAAAGGTGTAACTAGTTGATCACTACTTTGCGAACAAGGGTAACATCATGGAAGTAACAAACGATTTTAGCACCATACTAGAACTACTTATGAAGACAATAGGTGTAAGAGAATTACTGAAAAACAGAAATACCAACAGCACAAAGTAAACCTGAAAAGCGACATGACATACCTATCTGAAGTTATTAGTATAACAGGCAAACACCTTTCATTCACACACAATGATATTAATCTCCATAAGAAACTATCGTGATACATTGATGCAGAAACTGTCGAGTCATCAATTAATACTCCATCCTTAAGAACCTCGATATTGTCTATTACCAGCTTTGGCTGCTCAACAAAGCAAACCCCGCGTTTAAGCAACTTAATCAATAAAATGACAAACAATAAACACCCAAATGAAGCTACCAATAAAAAATCATACCTGGAAGTGATCAACCTCAGCGGCAGCAGATAACAACTCTAACAACAAACAAGGCCAGTCAGTAGATGAATTAGCCAAAGTTCTGGAAAACCCACCATTTCTATTCAACTCAGCAATAGCACTAGCTCTCCAACTTTGTTGAACATCAATAACTTCTTTAGCTAATTTTAATGACAACATAGCTTCTCTCAGATACGCCTTATCTTTGAGTTTAACAATTTTCCCCTTATCATTTTTACCCTTTATAACCTCATCAATCTCATCAACTTTAGTTTTTGAAGACATTGCAAAAACAGCTCTATCCCATAACACAGATGTGGAAATTTTACGATCAAAAGAGTTACCAGAAGTATTAGATTGAAGAATACGACGAAGAGCAGTATTAAGACCATGTGATTTATTGAGTGTAGTGAAAACCTGGTGAGAACCAATCACCCCCAGACGAACTCCATCACCAATCATTTGTTCAAGACATTGTTCGAGCTGAAATCGAAGTGAATTGAGTGTGGGTTTTGTCGAAAGAGTAGTTGAATGAGATGCCCATGGTTTGAAATTTTCTTTATAGTTACTAAAATCAACATAACCTGTAAAATGAGGACCTTTGTTCCAATCTTCCAATAGTCCTGCAAACAGAAACAGAGATAGATTAGCACAGAGAGAGAGAGTGAGGGTTTATGAGATTCGAATAGAAAGAAAGAGAGAGGGTTTACGATTGAGTATGAGAGTTGATTTCCCAACGCCTCTAGGTCCATGAAGGATGAGAGGTTGAGGAACCTTATGATGCTGAGCATGATTATTGAGAACTGATTCTAGTAATGGTCTGGGTATTATCTTCCATGGTTTCTTCCCCATTTCAGTCTTCTTTCTGTTTTGCTCAAATTGATGTAAAACCCTTTTGTTTCACTATTGATGTTCTGAGATCCGTTTGTGTATTTTAGGGCAAAAATTTGGGTCCATGGGATGACCGGTATGGGTACAAGTCGTGGACCATTTCTCTAGTCTTGTTGGCGCAAGTACAAGCGCAAGCACAAAATTGGAACTATTTTTTTGGGATCATGATTTTTTTGGGGACCATGATTTTATTTTGGATAAAGGCAATAAAAGTAATTTTAGGTCACCCCATATCTAGTTATTTATTTAGTACCTAATATATCTTCTTAATTAATTTTAGGTTATGATTAGTGAATCATTTAGTTAAAAACAATTAGTGAGATTAAATTAAAAAATGGGTTTATTATTAGTTGAGTAGAATTATTGAGAGAGTAGAGTTAGAGAAGATGAAGGAGAAAAACATGGAAAATAAATTTTTTTCCAATTCACTAAGTTTGAGTATTCAAATGATGAAAACTCAGCTGATTCTTCATTTCCATCCTCTCCTAGAATATTTGTTAATATTCAAAATGATCCGGATTTGAACTGGATTTTGAACATGTCGGTTACTTTATATGAAGAACAAGTAACCGAACTCATCTGAAGCTGTAGTTCGGTTACTTTATATGAAGAACAAGTAACCGAACTCATTTGAAGATGTAGTTTGGTTGCCCCGTGAGATGAACAAGTAACCGAACTCATCTGAAAGTGTAGTTCGGTTACTTGTTCCAAACACGCAGGTTACCGAACTCTCTAATAATTTATAGGAGTTACAGCGTTATGTTTGGGTTGTTCTCAACTAACCGAACTTTGGTGTACAAAGTTCGGTTGGTTCGCAAACTGCATGAACTTTTGATCTAACCGAATTTTACGTAATATAAAAGTATATAAGTTTACAAAGTTCGGTTCTTTCGCAAACTTGAACCTAACAGCTAACCAACCGAACTCTGAGTTCGGTTTCTGCGATAAAATTGTGAAGTTACCGAACTTAACAAACAAAAAAAATGTGAAGTTCCAGCGTCTATTGGCTGAGTTCGGTTACTTTGTAGTTTTAAAATTTTTTGCGAGCAAACCGTACTCTATTGGCTAAGTTCGGTTATTTTGGAACTTAACATAGTGGCCACAACGACACAGTTCGGTTAGACTGGATTTGTTTTTTTTCGGTTCTAAGGGTGGAGTTCGGTTACTTTGTAATTTTAATTTTTTTTGCGAAACAACCGAACAGAGAGTTCAGTGACTTAGATTTAAATCCAATAGAACCGAACTGTTCTTCGTGTTCTTCATTTTCAAGAAGTTCGGTTAGTAAATTAGGGTTTTTGGAAAATCGATCTAACCGAACATGGCTCTGTAACTCTTATTAAAACCCTATTTTGATGATTTCTATTCGATTGAAGCAATGAAAATCAAATTAAAGCGAAGGGTTTGTTGGAAAATACCTCCGGAGTGGTCCCATGGCAGAATCAGGTTGCGGCTTGCGTCTTTTATACTCGATAAAATTATTATGTAACCGAACTTAATTGTGATTGCATTGATGTTGTTACATTTCTTAAATAGGCGGCGGTGGTGGTGGTGGGAGGAGGTGGTGGTGGTAATCGGTGGTTGGTGGTGGTGATAATCGGAGGTGGTGGTGGTGGTGGGAGGAGGTGGTGGTTATATATATAGGTGTTTATTAGGTTGATTTTAAATTAAATTAGGTTAAGGATAGGTTAGTCATTTCAACATTTTAGGACACCCTTATCACTATAGGAAATGTGGCCTAATAAAATCACGGTCCTCTCAAAAAAAAAAATCATGGTCCTAAAAAATCATTCCAAAATTGCACATTTTCTCTAGTCTTGGCCAACACTATTATTGGTTCAAATTCTTCATTTCTATGTATAAACATCTGACTTTTAGAGGCCATAAATATACAAAGAAGTCGATTGGGAAAACAAAATTCAAAAGTGAAAGCTCTTTAATCACATAGTGGTTTACAAGATTGTGTTACTTTACATTTATGTTTATTCATGGCAAAAATATTTAAGCTATATTCTTTGCTATAATCTTGTTTTGGTTCTGCAACCACATTTGCTGTTCTAATAACAAGTTTTGCCGATTCATGGTCGCTTGATCTATGGCGCTACTAGGAGTAGTTGTTGCGAAAGGATCATTTTCTGAGTCGTTCGGATTCTGAGCAGAAAATGTTGGTTTTGCTTGAAATGTTGGGACCAACGATGAGAATGGATCAAAAACTGAATTACACATGGCGAGGGGACTGGTTGGAGTAGACATCACTTCGAGGTTGTTGGGGTTGTTTGTAAAACCAATCAAGTCATTCGTCGACGAACTTAGAAATGGGTTGCTGTAACTCAAGTTATTGTGTTGATGATGATGGTGATGATGTACCGCAGCCGGATTATACAACTCATCTAAAAGAGATGAATCAAACCCGGTACGTGGTGCAACATTCTGCGATGGCGGTGTGGAAGAAATGTTGCTAGCGCATTCAGCTAACTCCAGCTCCCATCCATCTCTTGACATCTCCGGTGAACATCCGGACACTGATGCTTCTACTTGAGTTTGATCGTCAAATACTAAACCGAAATCTACAGACGAACTGTTTCTTTGTTCCATTGACATTGACCGACTAATTGATCCATCCATGTTCCAATTACTCCCCAAATCTTCTTCCTGAGTTTGTTTTTCCCATTGTTCCGAGTTTCGTTCATGGTCATGAAATGAGATGGATGGACTAGTTCCAGCATCTGTTACACTTAAAAGATCCTCTAATGACGAGTACGCTCGTTGATGGGTAGTGTGCAATTCTGATCCCATATCTGAATCTCGTTCTTGATCCAGACCTTCCGATGCTTCATTTTGAACCGGACTCGCCCCAGTTTCTTCATTGTTAGAAGGCTCACCAAGAAATTGAGGAGGTTGCAAGGGTGAAGACCTAGTACCGTTACCATTTGGAAAAGAAGATTGATCTTTCAAAAATTCCTGTAATGTCTCTAGTAATTCATCCGCAATCTTTTGAACGCTGGGGTATTCTGAAACTCTTCCGACTCCAATACTTTTACATAAAGTATAAAACGAACATAGTTCTTCATATTGTTTTGATGCTTTGACGCAGGCTTTAAATGCATCGCAACATGATTGGTATTTCAAATGGAAGAAGCTATCAAGAAGAAGTGCAAGTCCATCTGATATATCTCTATACAAATCAAAACTTTCTGTCACCACTGCGTAGAGAGAAACTTGAACCAATGTGTTGTTTTTGGCTGCACCTGTTGGTCTAGTCGCGATTGCTCGATCAAGTAATCTTTGCCAGTAAGATATCTTGTCGATCAACATTGCGGGTTTCATGTCTCTAACATGCTCATTAAATTTTTTTGTCGCAGCTCTGTTAATTCTCTTATTATTCTCTCTTTCGCGCACCACCGCTCGTCTTTGTAGTTTACCAAGAAGGAAGCAATTCAGACGTTCATCGAGATAAAGAGAGTAAGTACGTACAAATGCTGTATAATCCCAAGGACTTGAATTTTTATCGTCACGGAAACTTGAAAGGTTTAGAATTCTTGAACCTCTTTTCATTGCATGAAGAACTTCTCTAGGGAAATAAGGATCACCATCTTGAAAAATTCGCAAAACAAGCATAAGCGTTTTAAGGGCAACGATCCAGTTACGTGTTCGGCCTATTCTTCTAGCAATCGCTTGTGCACAAGCAGCGGCCATGACTTTGTTCGAAGATGTAAGGACAAGAACTTCATTAACATAACGTTCATCGAGTGGAACATCATCGTGGGTTGTTGCTTTAAGTACAGCGACATCAACGTTAGACGAATTAGTTGCTTTCGCAAGGCTAATGCTTGTTTGGTCCTTCACCGCTCCTATTACCTTCCTGAGCTTGCTCGGCATGGTTGACTCGTATGCCTGTAAGCTGAATATAATGAGATTGGGTATTGAAGTTAGACACAGAAATGGAATTTCCACCACCGCGCTATACAAACAAGAAATAAATCAGAGGAAGGAATTTAGAAGGATGCAGGACCTATGCGTTTATATGCTCAAAAAACTTCTGTTTTGGCGTCCTTGGTCCTCTTTCGAGAATGTGATAAAACTATACAAAATCTGTCTGTGGTTTTTTCTGATCGAGAAAATGATCAAACAAAAAAATTAGTTTTAGTTTTTCTCGACATCTTGTGTTTCTTGGTTTGTTTGGTGGGTGTTGTGTTCATGGAGAAGGAGAAGGCTTCGGAAACGGCCTGAGCATTTAGAAAGAAATTGTAAAAATGTGAAGTTAGTTATTCTGGGAGGTTGTGAACGACAAGAATTTGGTTGGAGAGAAATAAGAAGAAAGATTGAATGGATGAATGAGATTTTGACAAGGTCATTGGTTATAGTTTGTTGTCTGTCCATTTGTAAAGTCATTCGGTTTCAACCCAATTAAGAAATGAAAGTTATCATGAGTCATACCACACATGTTAAACCTAATGGTGTATACGTAGTGACAAAACTGTAATCTTCACAGTAGGTAAACCTAAAATTCTTAATTATACAGATGAGATTTTGATTTAGCAAGCTTGACTTATATTAGATCATCAGCCTACGTGAAACCCATGATCATAGTTTGACCTTTCTGTATCACTACTAGGACGAGATTAATTGAACTATGGGGGTAGACTTATAATGGTAATGATCCATGGCCTTGAAAACTGATTCGTTTTCCTTCAGCAAAATGCGGCAAATTTCCAAGATTGCTAACATGGGGTACCAAATTATTTGGGGTGTACCAATATGTATATGAGACAAAATACATATTAGAAAAAAATTGGGACATCCCAAGCAATTTGGTACCCCTATTAATAACATTGCAAATTTCGGTCAAATTTGTCGCTCATGTTGATTTGTTTTTGTCGAGTGAGTCAGAAATTCATTAAAACAAAACTAAGATTACAAAATGTTTACAAAAAAATAAAACGGAAAACAAAAGGCCGAAATAGTCCCAAAAGCTTGGGAACTATTTGAATCTGAAATAATTTCTACACGAGTAACGAAGAAACCTGTTTTGAGGCATACTGAATTTTTTGGTGCATGCTAAATAGTGTCAAAGTAGGGTCACTAAATAAAAAACAATATCATCCCTTATCCACCCTTTTTGATAATGGCATAATTACCCTTACATAATTAGTGTTAATGATTACGATTATATTTGATTAATTAGTAGATCTTTTCGTGTTTGCCTGCTCTGATACCAATTGAAAAGGCGAGGGTACCCAAATATACCTCAAGCTAAAACTTTTCCTACCTATAAGTCCTTTCTCCGAAAGTGATTGTCTATGGACTGAGTCGAGACAATACAACTAATCGGTTCACACTTCGTGTGATCGTCTATGGATACGAGATCGAGACAATACAACAACGAAGTATGTTACTTGATAAAAAGGTTCGGACTTAACCAAACACAATAGGTATCACTTATCAAGTAAATAGGAGTTAACGTTTGTGTAATTTACTTTAATTATAATAAAACAATTATAATGCGGAAATATAAAGTAAATGACACAGCAAGATTCTGTTAACGAGGAAACCGCAAATGCATAAAAACCCCGGGACCTTGTACAGAATTGAATACTCTCGGGATTAAGCCGCTACACAAAATTACACCTAACTTCGTATAGTTGAGACCAAGCAACTAAACCTATAGTTCACCTAGTTCCGTCTGTATTCCCACGCCTCCAACTTATAAATAAGTCACGTACTTGAAACAATTCCTTTGGTTCGTATTCCAAACAGTAAAGGAACAACAAATCTGTTTGGTATCAACTCTCTTCAACCAAGTGATATGAGTCAAACAAAGGCTCTTCCATTTATCTTAACATAAACTCCTTCGTCAGGTCCTTAGATCTATCTTATGTTCAATTACCGAAGTAATCGTTTAAGATTAATCCAACAACACTCTTAATCCAAATAATTGTGTTGATGCCGATCTACTCAATTAATCAATCCAATCTACCACAAGGATAAACCGATTATTAATTGGATCCTCTAAAACAAGTATTCTGCACACCAAATATTATAAACCCAAGTCAGATCTTCAATATCTTCTTTGTCTTCAAATCTTCTTAAATCTTCAATAAAAACATGCACACAATCACTTGAATCTCTTGTGATCAATCACACACAGAACGGAGTCCGTTAACAATGGATTATCACAAGATCATCTTTAGAACTAACAATAGTCTAAAGATACCTGTCGAAACTCTGAACTAGTTTGAGTGAATCTTATATCATAAGAGAAGATTCTCAAGAATAAACAAACTAGGTGCAATCAGATTTCAACCACCGTTAGTCAATTTAATCAATGAGAACAAAAGATAAACCGCAATTATCTAGTTTCCCACCAACGGTACACGCTAGAGCTTCTCAATTCCAAAGAAGACTTTAAACTGAGCGGCCGTAAGAGATTTCGCCTAATTAGGTTACTCTCCTCTCCGAATAGGCGGCTACACCAGTAACAACAACAAAAGAGGAAGTTTGTTGTTACGAAGGATTAGTTTGATAGAAAGAAAAACTTCAAGTATTTATAGACAAGGAAGTTTGGACACCAAGGAATTTCCAAAACCGAAAATATTCTCAAGATATTCATTAAAGCACAAATTCAGTTTCGATAATTCTGGAAATGCGATGTCCAAAAATAATGATCGAAATCTTTCGGAAAATCTAATTAGTAAATGCACATTACTAATTCTTATATTTTCCTACAAAATGAAATTATTAACCTTAATTAAAAGATTCTTAACTTACCTATGTTTCGATCTTGGGATTCTCTTCCCTTAGCTATTAAGGAATAACTTTGAACAGTGAAAGAAATAAACATTCATAGCACGTGTTCAAAGTATGTCGACATCCTTACTTTGTAAGTTCTCTTTCACACTTAAAACCTTGAAACCGATTTACCACACTTCCAAACAAGTTTAGAATTGGTTCATCTGACTTTCAAGAACTATGCAATTGATCAAACAAACATCCAATCACAATCATGGGTTTAACGGTTCTACCAAAAAAAATTCGGTTCTACCTTCCATGTGAGTATTGTGCATAGTCACACTAGCTTTCCAAAATTCAGTTGACTAGGTACTAGGATCGGTTCCCCACATATATATGGTATCTAACTTATATGTGTTGCACATGTCCGTAGGATCGGTTCCCCTTTGCCTAAAAACGTGTTGCACTTGTTCATAGGATCGGTTCCCCTTTCTGCTATAAACCTTGCTGCACCGCATACAAGGATCGGTTCCCCTTTGTGATGTACTGCATCTCTTACTAGGATCGATTCCCCTTTCCCATATTTGGTCAGACATAAAATCACAAACCCGGTCATACCATCTCAGGTGATTACTTAAGATCGGTTTCACTAATAAAAGTCACACCAATACATAAGTCAGGCCTTTGTGAATAGTTCTACCAAGAACACAAACAAGTGGTGAGCGGTTATGCTCAATCACACATATTGGTTGTTCATAAGATATAAAACGAATAACAAAACCAATAACAACTGGAAAATTCCTTTTCGGTTCACAAACAAGTTTATGAACTTACTTCCTTAGAATACATGTGAAAAAGTGGGGGTACAACAACCACACCCAATATTTCTCTTAGCAATTTGTATGGACAAACTCCAATATACTTTCTAGAGAATCAACTAGACAGTCAGACTCAATCTAGATAAAAAGTATATCAAAGAGTTTATATCTCAATCTCTCGATTTGATATATACTCAAGCAAATAGAAATCTGCGAGTCTTTATCAAATACTAGAGAGATAAATTGGATGGTACCAAAGACCAATATCCAAGTATCAATCAATTTAAATCAACAACCTAAAGGTCGGATTTTCTAATTGATTGAACAACGCACAACCTGTGATATTTCAATTATATAACAAAATATAATGCGGAAAAGAAATAACACAGACACCAGAATTTTATTAACGAGGAAACCGCAAATGCAGAAAAATCCCGGGACCTAGTCCAGATTGAACATACACTGTATTAAGCCGCTACAGACACTAGCCTACTCCAAACTAACTTCGGTCTGGACTGTAGTTGAACCCTAATCAATCTCACACTGATCCAAGGTACAATTATGCTCCTACGTCTCTGATCCCAGCAGGATGCTACGTACTTGATTCCCTTAGCTGATCTCACCCACAACTAAGAGCTTCTACGACCCAAAGTCGAAGACTTTAATAAACAAATCTGTATCACACAGAAAAGTCTATGGTAATAGATAAATCCGTCTCTCACGAATATACCTACTAGTTTTGTTCCGTTTTTTGATAAATCAAGGTGAACAGGAACCAATTGATAAACCAGACTTATATTCCCGAAGAACAGCCTAGTATTATCAATCACCTCACAATAATCCTAATCGACGCAGCGAAAAAAGATACTGTGGAATCACAAACAATGAGACGAAGTGTTTGTGATTACTTTTCTATCTTACCTATCGGAGATATAAATCTCGAGCCAATTATTACAATTGTACTCGTAACGATAGAAGATGCAAGATCAGATCACACAACTACAAGAAAAGTAGTATCGGTCTGGCTTCACAATCCCAATGAAGTCTTTAAGTCGTTAACCTGGTTTTATAAGAAGAAACCAAAGCTTAAAGGATAATCGACTCTAGCTATGCAACTAGTATCACATGTAAGGTGTGGGGATTAGGTTTCCCAGTTGCTAGAGTTCTCCTTTATATAGTCTTTCAAATCAAGGTTTGCGATCAATGCTACCTTGGTAGCAAAGCATTCAATATTCACCGTTAGATGAAATCCTGATTAGATTCAAGCTAATATTTCTCAACCGTTGGATCGAAAACTTAGCTTGTTACGCACAAATGAAATATCCAATTTTGAGTTTATGTAGCCGTTCCCAAACATTAACATTTGTTGGTTCAACAATAGTTAACCAAATGGTTAGCCATATGATCACTTTCATATCTACCATATTTTTCTTCACTATAACTAGTTCAAATGACTCAAATGAACTAGTTAGAGAGTTGTTCAACCAAATGGTTAGCCATATGATCACTTTCATATCAACCATATTCTTCTTCACCATAACTAGTTCAAGTGACTCAAATGAACTAGTTAGAGAGTTGTTCAACTTCAAGGAAATCTTATGTAACTACACAAGACACAATCGAAGCAAAAATGATTTGATTCACTCGAATCGGTTCATGAACTATATAGCCACGGTTTGCAATTTGCATTCCTTAGTTTATATAAGAATAAGTTCACAAACATCGTTTTTAGATATAACATACTCAAGTTCGCGGACTGGGTTCGCGGACTTAAGTTCCCGGACGGAGTTCACAAACTCCAGCAGAATTTCTCGGGTCGAGAACTTCCGCCAGTTTGCGGACTGAGTTCGCGTACTTGGCTCACGCCACCATTCCGGTTCTCTTGATTTACAAAGTTCACAAACTTCAGTTCAAGGAATAAGGACTTATACATATATGTGTTTCCACAACAATGCTTATATCCTCCAACGGTTATATAATCTAAACTCTCATTTCAATTATTGAAACATTATTAGAGGACGTTGATATTCTATAGTTATTATTCACAAACTATTTTTCGTCAAAGTAAGCAATCTTCAAAGTGATTGAAACTTGTAATGACTTTCGTCACTAGGTAAATATGAACTTGGCTAAAGTGAAAGCTTACCAACACATATTTCGAGAAATACATAGGCGAGATAAACTCGGCTCGAAATAGCAAATGTGTATAATCTAAGTCTATATAGCAAAACGACTTTTGTCTCAAGATAGGAGATAAATAGACTTTTGATTGATGGATAAGTTCAAGTCTCCATATACCTTTTAGTCGATGAAGATCCACCGGTTCCTTGAGTAGTCCTTCGTCTTGTATGATGATTGTCATGGAGTTCTTGAGCTCAACTACACTTTCTATCCTAGTCTGAGACCTTATCTATAGTAGACTAGAAATCAAGACTTATAGTTTTGATCACTAACATTGACAGACATGCTTGAGATAGCAACGCATGCGAGTTTTACCGAGCAATGCTCTAACAATCTCCCCCTTTGTCCATTTTAGTGAAAAAACTATCAATACATATGAAATACAAAAAATAAATAAATTAACTTTTGTAGATCCTATTCCACATGTGTAATCTTCAACATTACTTGAAATCTTCGTCACTTCCAAGTACTCCAATGATCCCAAAGGTTGTAAGTTCATCGTTGTTGAAAATCCGTAGCTATAACAACGAGAAAACAAGAGTTCTCAATCATTGTTATACCGTGTCATAGTATCATTACACAGCGTCAAAGTTCAATTGTATCACAACTTCAACAACAATACTATGGTGATATGTATCACTCCCCCTTAGTCAATACTCCATCTCACATGGAAACCACTCCCCCTTACGTAATGATCCGAAAACCATATGTATTTGTAGTGTGAACTACATATTAATTCTCCCCTTTTTGTCAATAAAATTGGCAAAGGTACAAGAACGAGATCCTAATGAAATTTCCGAAAGAGACATTTCATGACCAAAAGAAAGAAACACATATAATCTTATTTAGATGCAATCATAAAGCCGAAGCTAAATACATTCATCAAGGAGTTTATAAAGATACAAGATAACCCCTATAATATTCCACAGCCGCACTCCCCACAAAGATTTTTCAATTAAGCACAAGTTCAATTAAGAACTCTCCCCCATATGATGTCATTCCCAAGAGAACAACAAGAGCGACCTTACTTTTACAAGAAAAGAAGGATTTTATTGGACACCAAAAACCATAAAGAAATGATTTTCTATATCCAAAATTCTCAATTAAACTAATCACAAGAGAACCCATGATTAATTTAATCGGAATACAAAACCAAAATAACCACAAACGAATCTATGATTAATCTATTTGGAAATGCTCGACATTAGGGAGCTTATGGAGCTACAACTAAGTTCACCATAAAATAATGATTAACTCAATCGTCTTATGCTCAACAAAAGAAAAACTTATGGAGCATTGCAGTATACACATAAAATATGGATCAGGGAATGATCAATACTGCGGCATATACAAGGATTCATTCTATTTTCCATCACTATTTTCATAATGACATACAATAGACATAATCCTTGTAAACAAAAGATTTTAACCTATCTTCTATCAATAATTGACATAATAGACTTAACTTTTGTTTGTCAAAAGTTCATAGATCTTGTATCAATACTCACATATCGACATATAAAAGAGATAACTTTTGACATTATATGGGACAATAATAGTTCACAGACGCAAACACACATATCCCATAACATATTGCAATATAAAACCATAAAGATTAATACTGCAAAAAATCAATCTCTGTCCTTAGAAGGTAGAATCAATCTTTTTCGCAAGGATTTACACATCTTAACAAAGAAGAACATACAAAGTTATTAAATACTATGCATCATAGTTCACATAAGATGATTATGAACATTCTAGAATCCCATAGCAATGCGTACTACTGTCCATTCTTGAATTTCCTTATTTGTGATTCACCAACATCATTCTTGTAAAATCTACAAATGAGCTTAGAAGAGAATTACTCCAAGAATCCAAGTGCCCAAGTCCAGTAGAAAAAGTGCGACGAAACGGAGCAAAACACTCAAAAACAAGATATAGGACAAAGACCAACCTCAACTCATTCACATTTAGTATTTCTCAGCACCATTTTGAAGATAATTCAAAGAGGAAGAGAATTCAAAAAGAATGAGGTCATTCCGAGTTCGGACGAAGAAGTTACGGCCAAAACAAATTTACCGAATATCGACGTCAAGTATGCATACGGGTTTGCAAACGAATTTTCGTATCCATGAGCAGTATGCAAACGGGTATGCGTACCTAAACCCATGGATTTTGATTTTAAATGATGTTATGCATACCTGTTAAGTGTACCATGTAGTCCAAACATCCTGAACTGTTATTTTCAAACCTAAACATTTAAGAACCTTAAACACAGATCAAGTTAGGTAGAAAAGAACGATAAGAAAGGTACGTGAATCATTATAAGTTTTCTTAGCAAATAAAAACACAAATATTTCTCAAGTTTATAGACACACCTTTTTAGATGAATCCAATTGAATTCTACAGCCTTACCAAACATAATATGTGCGCCCCAATTTTCGTGCTTCCCTCACCGTATACATAACAGGGCATTCCTTGGTGAGGATGCACTTAAAGTTGTGTTGAGGTGAACAATGTCTTGCTCACCACAAGTGACTTTTGGATTATCATGAAAGAGATCACTTTTAGAACCTTTCACATCCAAATCCATCTTTCCAAAGAACTCTTTAAGTTCCAACATCATGGATATTGTCTTCTCCATAGTCATGGAATTTTCTGGGAGATCATTCCTTTTCACACTCAAAGTGTCATTGACTTTCTTTGGAACCCACTTATGAGTGCGTTTAGAAACAACCAGAAACTTGTTCTCGTTACTCTCTTCAAGATTTCTCGAAAGAGGTGTGGATTTACTATTCTTTTGGAAGATAGTCTTTCTCCAACTGGGAACATCGGATCTTGTCTTCGTCTTTACGAAGTTATCCTTTTGATAATTGTAAAGACCCTCGAGCTCGTCGACACTATTAAACTAGTCAAGTGACGTGTTATCCAATAATATCTCAATTAGTTTAACATAATTTTTAATTAATAGGAATTAATCTAACAACGATCTAGATACGAAACTAGTACCGTTGGATAGGTCTCGAAAAGTTATGCGGACTGGTCTACTCGCTCGTGTCATTCGGACACCGGATGAAGAAGATATCATCAGTGCGTTTGAAGGGAAAAATAGTCTTTTCATAATTTAGATCGACCAGGTTTCCCATATCATTTGGGAGGCGTGAATTTATCATTTGTCGTTGGTCTTATCTCACCAGACCGAGCGGATAAACCCACATATCTTTCCTTCTTCTTTCTTCTTCTTCTCCGGCAAATTGGAGAGATCAAATGGAAGATTTGTTATCGGTAAGAGGTAGAGAATAACTTGGAGTAGTAGTAGTGAGGATGTTGTTATTTGTTGTTAATTCAGATTTGAAGAAGGTAATGAATTATGAGTTAGGGTTTCAGTTGAGGCTCAAAGAAGAATTAAGAGAAGAAGGCGACGGTTTAGAGGATTGGACTAAGTTGGGTTTATCACGAATTAGAATATAAGGTTTAAGAGTGATTTGAATTTGATTTTAGGGTTTCTGAGTTTTATTCAGAGATGAGTTCGAAAATGAAATTAAAACTCACAAGAGATGGAATTGACGTTCAAGAGGGATGATGGAAGATGGGTTTTGTGTTAATTTATGAGTTGTAGCTATTGTTGATGAAGAATCGGTGAATTAGGGTTCCTTTGTAAATCAAAGATGGTGATGAAGTCTGTTGGGTGTTTATAGTTTTGAGATGATTGTTCAATTGAGGCAAAGGAAGAAAGAATTCGACGTCAATTGTCTGAGCAACACCGATTTGAGGTAATTGCTCTTATTAGTAATAATCAATTCAAGTTCTTTATTGAGTTTATGAGCTTCTTAACGAATTAAGAATTGACATGGAGTTGTTGGTGGTTGTGGATATGAGCTGGATGAGATGCAGGAAGTGTGTGTTATCTAAGTTGAGATTTAGCTGAGTTGTTGTAGTTGAGTCATGGAATTACAGGTTTGAATATGAAAGAGATAAGTTGTATTTGAGTTGCAGATTGGTGGTGATGTAACTAAGATTGAACTACAGATGATAGTGTTGAAGTGAACTCGGTTGAAGTAGTGTGTGGTTTTGATTGTAGTGATAATCTGAAGTAGATATTGAGTGAGGTGATGTTGTGTTGATGGTGTTTAACTGAATGGTGGAGGAGACGTGTTGAGATACGTTGAATTGGAATCTGATGAACAAGAAAGAGTTAATGAAAGTATGCCTATGAAGTTGCAGTTGTTGGAGTTTTGGTTGTGTGGGTGAAATAAAAGTGGAGATGAGAGTTTGGTGGTAATGGATGTGTAGTGTGATTTGAAATGGAGTTGAATCCTAGTGGTGATGTGGATTTGAATCTGGGATTGAGATCAATATAGAATGGAGTTGTGGTTATTGAGCTGATGGTGATGAAGTTGTTTGTTATAACAAGAAATGGTTGTAAAGAAGAAGAACAATTTGGGGTTGTGTTGTGTTGAATTGAGAAGTAGGTTGGGACTTGAGATGATGGTGTGCCTGTGTATGAAGTTGTAGGTTTTTTGAGTTGTCTGCCTGTGTGATTATATTGAACAGGGATGCAGTTATAACTAATAGAACTGGTGATGAGAATTAGATACAGTAATACAATGAGAAGAGGTAGTCTTGCAGCTTTGGAGTGATTGGTTGTTTGAGAGTGAGTTGTAGTTGTTAATTGAAGCTGAGTTATGTGGCGGTTGAGTTGAGTTTAGACGTGATGGTGTTGTCAGATGCAGGGAATATCAGAGTTATAATGAAGTAAGAAGAGTTATGGCTGCACAAGTTGAACTGAGATGCTAGATGAATGTAGGCTAGGACTTGGGTCTGGTGTTGTTGTAACTGGTGGTGGTTCAGTTTGGCAGGGTGTGTTGCTTATGTTGAATATGGATATGGCTTGGCACTGCAATTGCAGGTAAAGCTTAAATTACAATTGGATATTGAATTATAGGATTCTGTTTGAGATGAATGTATTGTTGAGTGTTTTACCTGTGATGTTGTTGAAGGGTGATGGAATTGAAGTTTGGTTAAAGCCTGAAATCAGGTTGGTGGTGTAATGAAGTTGTATTTGATTTATGTTGTGTTCAAGAATCTTAATTTGAGTTCTTTTAAGCTTAGTTGATTCGACCTAGCGCTTCTGACTCAGTCTATCTGACTGAGTTAATTGAGAATTTGATTTACCTGGATCAGTCTTAGGACTGTGTTAACTCAGTTGACCAGACCTTAACTCACTTGACCAATTTAGACTTGACTATTTGACCGTTGACTGGACTTTGAACTTTGACTGACGTTTACCGTTAGTTGACTCAGCTGACCGTTAGAGACCGTTAGTTGACCAGTTGGACCATACTTTTGGTTAGTGGGCTGGTTTATAGAACTTGGGTTTAGAATCAGTTTTTTCAATTGGACCACTTATGGTCTGAATTAGCTTTCTGTTCCTTCTACTAAGTTGTAGATATTCTTAATACCTATCTAATAGACTATAGAATCAATTCAATTAGTAAATCTTAGTTATGCTAAAGATAGAGAATAAAAAGGTGTAAAACCATAAATGCCTTAGAACCATTAGATAGCTCACTTAGCTTATAACTAGAGAATTATATGGGATTATGTTACGAGCCTTGTGTGAGCCTTCTGGCTAGATTCTTAGACTTCTTGTGTGATTAACAGTTAGTCTATATTAACAACGATCGATTCAAAGTATGAACCAGTGGATCGTGGATCTCGAGGTAGGCGTGGCTTGTCATCAAAAGAGGTGGGAATACATTTGACTCTTTTGTAACCATTATTGTTGCTTTTACAGAAGTTTATGCTTAACAAACTCATGCATTTCCTGTCCGTGCATTCCATGCTTTGTTTAAATTGCATTATGATAATTTTGTTGATTCTGTGAATCTTTCCACGTTTTGGAAAGGACTTGTAATGTTTTGTTTGTCATTATGAATTGTTATGGGAAATGAGAATTTCCACTTGTGGTATATAGGATACGCTCCTTCACAATTATATCTACATGAATTCAACTTTTATTGCTTAGAGTGGGTCATCATGGTCTTGGTGATATCTATAGCTAATGAGTGTGGTTAGCACGAATATTATACATGGTTTGAAGAAGGAGTTTGTCCGTATACATATTGTTTATTTTAGTGACTTGGTCACTATTTATTGTTTGGGAAAACATTATAGTTTTCCAACTCTTGTCATGATTATTTAAAAGTTAAATGTTATTCCTGCTGGGCACCCCTTTTAGGGATGATGTGCTCACCCATTCCCACTTTCAGTTTCAGAGACAGATCAGAGTTGCGCAGCGAAAGCTTCAAACGTCCAGTTCGTTAGTTAGTTTACTTCTGCTATGTTTATTATGTTGTATATTCTTTTGTAAACCAAATGACTATTTTATATGTATCATTTGAGAGGCGTTCTTGTATATATGTATATTTCAGAGCGGGGATAGTTTTTGGGTTAAGTTTTGTAGTATATTTCTTAATTGAATGTTTAAGTAAATGATTTAGATTGTTAGTGCCTCTTTATTTAGTTAATCTCTTGGATTAGTCAGCTTCTAGCTTTGGGGGCGCTACAATAATCATTATGATTGTGAAAAGGATTCGTACGACGTTTATAGGCAAAAATAGGTTTATCACAATACTGATTCCTTTGCCTAAAGGTTGGACAGTTACAACCTGTAGCATTAAGGGGATTAGCCTTAACATATGATATTGGTTTCACAACTTCTTGGGATGCCCAAACAAGAACATCATGAAGTTTCTCATTCCTTATACGGAAACGACATCTCCTTTCTAGGCGACCTTTATTTCCGCAATTGTAGCAAACATAAGGAATGTTCTTACCTCGATCTGTATGTGCTGACTTTGAAGGTTGATATACTTTGCTCTTTCGAACCTTAATTGCCGGTGAAGGTATTTCACTTTTGCCATCAGTGGAAACCTTTTGTTGAGAAGAATCACTAGCCTTGACAAATTTTACCTCTTTGATAATACTTGGAGCATCTATTCCCTTATAGCCCAATCCTGGTGTATCACGATGATTTTTACTTGCTCCTAGCATAGTGGTTAATTTGCTTGAACTAATATTGAACTTTTTCAAGTCATCTTCCAACATCTTGATTTTATCAAGAGCAGCAGCTAAATCAGCCTCAAGGCGTTTTTATCGAGCGAGACAAGCACTTTCTCTGTCATCAAAACTAATTTTTTGAGAGTTAAACCTTGCTTCAGATTCTGCAAGTTTCTCTTCCAACAAAAAGTACTTTTGATAAAGATTATCACATTCAAGTGACTTCATACGTAGGTTTTCCTCAGAATCCTTGAGGATCGATTCGTTAGAACGATTCGAAAAATAAACACCTGTGTAACATCTTCTCAATTTCTTGTTTTCTCGACAGAGAGGAGTCAGAAGAGGTGAGACATGAGAAGTTGTAATCTTCTTCATATTCCACGAATCCAAAAACTTAACATACTCTGAGACTTCCTCATCAACATCTCTATCAATATCTGAATCACCTTCATCAGAAAGTTCATCCAACTGTTCTTCTAGGAGAGTTTCTCAATCAACAGTTTTTACATCAAGAGAATGTTTAGATATTGACTTAGATGGGACAGTTTTCTCAGGTGAATCCAAGCTTTTAGAATCATCTGGTAATTTCTGAACTGGTACGTTATTAGAGATAGACTCGTCCATAATCAGATCGCTACAAACACAGACTTATAAGGTCTTTAACATGTTTGCCCGCTCCGATACCAATTGAAAAAGCGGGGGGTACAACAACCACACCCAATATTTCGCTTAGCAATCTGTATGGACAAACTTCAATCTAGGTGAGAATCAACTAGACAGTCAAACTCAATCTAGATAAAAAGTATATCAAAGAGTTTATATCTCAATCTCTCGATTTGATATATGCTCAAGCAAATAGAAATCTGCGAGTCTTTATCAAATACTAGAGAGATAACTTTGACGGTACCAAATACCAATATCCAAGTATCAATCAATTTAAATCAACAACCAAAAGGTCGGATATTTTAATTGATTGAACAACGCACAACCTATGATATTTCAATTATAAAAAAATATAATGCGGAAAAGAAATAACACAGACACCAGAATTTTGTTAACGAGGAAACCGCAAATGCAGAAAAACCCCGGGACCTAGTCCAGTTTGAACACACACTGTATTAAGTCGCTACAGACACTAGCCTACTCCAAATTAACTTCGGTCTGGACTATAGTTGAAACCCAGTCAATCTCACACTGATCCAAGATACATTTATGCTCCTACGTCTCTGATCCCAGCAGGATGCTACGTACTTGATTCCCTTAGCTGATCTCACCCACAACTAAGAGTTGTTACGACCCAAAGTCGAAGACTTTAATAAACAAATATGTATCACACAGAAAATTCTACGGTAATAGATAAATCCGTCTCCCACGAATATACCTACAAGTTTTGTTTAGTCTTTTGATAAATCAAGGTTAACATGAACCAATTGATAAACCAGAATTATATTCCCGAAGAACAACCTAGTATTATCAATCACCTCACAATAATCTTAATCGACGCAGCGAAAAAAGATATTGCGGAATCAGAAACGATGAGACGAAGTGTTTGTGATTTCTTTTATATCTTGCCTATCGGAGATATCAATCTCAAGCCAATTATTACAATTGTACTTGTACGATAGAAACAACAAGATCAGATCACACAACTACAAGAAAGTAGTATCGGTCTGACTTCACAATCCCAATGAAGTCTTTAAGTCGTTAACCTAGTTTAGAAGAAGAAACCAAAGGTTAAAGGAGAATCGACTCTAGCTTAGCACAACTAGTATCACACAAAAGGTGTGGGGATTAGGTTTCTCAGTTGCTAGAGTTCTCCCTTATATAGTCTTTCAAATCAGGGTTTGCAATCAATGTTAGCTTGGTAATAAGCATTCAATATTCACCGTTAGATGAAAACCTAATTAGATTCAAGCTAATATCTTTCAACCATTAGATCGAAAACTAGCTTGTTACACACAAATGAAATGCACGTTTCTAGGCTTGTGTAACCGTACCCAAACTTGTAAATTTGTTGGTTCAACAATAGTCAACCAAATGATTAGCCATATGATCACTTTCATATCAACCATATTTTTCTTCACCATAACTAGTTCAAGTGACTCAAATGAACTAGTTAGAGAGTTATTCAATTGCAAGGAAATCTTATGTAACTACACAAGACACAATCGAAGCAAAAACGATTTGATTCACTCGAATCGGTTCACTATATAGCCACGGTTTGCAATTTGCATTCCTTAGTTTATATAAGAATAAGTTCACAAACATCGTTTTTAGATATAACCTACTCAAGTTCGCGGACTAGGTTCGCGGACCTAAGTTCCCGTACGGAGTTCACAAACTTCAGCAGAATTTCTCGGGTCGAGAACTTCCGCCAGTTCGCGGACTTGGCTTACGTCACCAATCCGGTTCTCTTGATCAACAAAGTTCGCAAACTTCATTTCAAGGAATAAGGACTTATACATATATATGTTTCCACAACAATGCTTATATCCTCCAATGGTTATATAATCTAAACTCTCATTTCAATCATTGAAACATTCTTAGAGGACGTTGATATTCTATAGTTGTTATTCACAAACTATTTTTCGTCAAAGTAAGCAATTTTCAAAGTGATTGAAACTTGTCATGACTTTCGTCACTAGGTAAAGATGAACTTGGCTAAAACGAAAGCTTACCAACACATAGTTCGAGAAATAGATAGGCGAGATAAACTCGGCTCGAAATAGCAAATGTGTATAATGTAAGTCTATATAGCAAAATGACTTTTGTCTCAAGATAGGAGATAAATAGACTTTTGAGTGATAGATAAGTTCAAGTCTCCACATACCTTTTAGTCGATGAAGATCCACCGGTTCCTTGAGTAGTCCTTCGTCTTGTATGATGATTTCCATGGAGTTCTTGAGCTCAACTACACTTTCCATCCTAGTCCGAGACCTTAGCTATAGTAGACTAGAAATCAAGACTTATAGTTTTGATCACTAACATTGACAAACATGCTTGAGATAGCAACGCATGCGAGTTTGACCGAGCAATGCTCTAACAACAAGATAGTAAATGGATCATTCCCATTGAATTACAAGGTTTCATTCACTATCTATTACCAAATATAAATGTTAATCAAGATGAAATGATCTGAAGTGGTGATATTAAAGGGGCTTTTTCAACAGCAGTAGCAGTTAACAAAATCATACACAGGGAACCAAAAGTTCAGTGGCCTTCTAATATATGGAAATCTTTCATTCATCCCAGTATCTCAAGCAACATTTGGAAACTTCAGCAAGGGGTTTTTGTTGATGACCAAAAGAAAATTAATCAATGCTATTATATAGTATCTACGTGATGCGTATGGAAACAAGATCAAGATAGTATGACTCATCTATTATGGCTCTGCAACTTCAGTGTGAAGATCTGGCAACGACTAGGTAATATTTTTAACTTTCCCAATCCTTAATCCTTTGATCATGTTATTCACTGTGCTAAAAATCAAAGTCCTATTGTCAAAGAAGTATGGTTAGTGAAAGCTTTCTCTACAATGAGAGAATTGTGGTTCCTCAAAAACAGAGTCTTCTTTGATAATGCTAAGCCAAATGAAATTGCCTTTAAGAGTAAAATCTTAAGCTTAGTTCATTATGGGGGATATAGTATGAAGGGAACCAGATGGAGTCATAACTATGATTCAACAATTCTTGAATTTTTTAAGTTAAGTAACATAGGTACTAAATTCACAGTTATTAGAGAATGTAATTGGTTGCAGCTACCAAGAGGTTTTGTCTTATTTTGCTGTACTGGAACAACAATTGTGGATCCAGGTTTGGCAGGTTTTGGGATAATTGCCAGAGACCATAATTGCAATGTTATTGGCACTATTTCAGGAGGTCTGGGGGTAGCTTCAAGTTACATAGATAAATCTCTTGTAGTGATATGGGCTATTGAATATGCTATTAAACTGCATTGTGATAACATCATTATTAGGTCAGATTCAAAAACAGTAATTGAAGGATTTCAAGAAGAATCAATTCCATGGTGCTTCAAACCTAGATGGCTCAAGGCTAAATCTTGCTTGGCTCAAATATGCTATGAGCATTGTTATAAAGAGATCAATTTCTCAGCTGAAAGCTTAGCCAAGAAGGGTGTAAATTTGCAGATGGGAGAAGTTGAATATCATATTGGCAGACCAGCAAACTTGATAAGAATAGAAATTCCAAATAGGAAATATTACAGATTTTGTTAGTCATTCTTAGCTTTATGTACTTTCTTTTATGTAATTTTGGTATTTCTTATTTGTAAAACATTTTAGTTTTTCTGATATAATAAAAATTGGAGATTCAGCAAAAAAAAAATAATAATAGGAAGGGATTGTAACTTATCTTCTAAAACTGATTTCATTAGAATACCACGATTTGAAGTAGTCATGTTTTCTAACATATTAGTTTTGTCAAAAGCAATAGGTATAATGGACTCTTCAGAACAAACCTTGCATTGAATAGAGAATTTACTCAATATGCGTTTAATATCTAAAGCATTCTTCTCCATTTGGGGCTTGAGTAAATTATTTGACAAGCTTACTTCAGATTTTTCTTCACGGAGAATCTTTAACTGAGAGTCACGATCATTAACCATACCAATAAGCATATTGACTTTGTGTTTCAGCCTAATAACTTCAATGGATTGAATTCTAGCTTTTCTTAGAATTACTGCACTTTCTTTGGATGCTTCCCTTTCTACTTCAGAGTCAGACTCATCAGTAAGGTAAAAAGAATAACACTTATCAATATTTGTCTGTTTCATGGGAACAAGACGTTCATCTATATTTGAGGCGGACAAGTCTTTCTCTTTAATATATTCCATAGAAACAGAACTTTTATTCCTGGTGATGCGTTTGTCAGAGATAACACATTTTTCCATAGAGTCAGATTGCTACAAACACAGACTTATGAGGTCTTAGCATGTTTGCCTGATCTGATACCAAATTGAAAAATCGGGGGTATAACAACCACACACAATGATTCGGTCGGCAATCTGTATGGACTAAACTCTAATATAATTCCGAGAGCATCAACTTAAAAGTGAGATTCAATCAAGAAATATATCAACGAGTTTTATCTCTTTTCTCAATACAATCAGCAAATTAAACAGATAGAAATCCGTGAGCCTGATTGATATGAGAAATAACTTAGACGATACTAAAGACCAATGCCCAAGTTATATCCAACAATCAAGGTCGGATTTATCAATCGATTGAACTACGCACAACCTGTGGTATTTCAGTTATATAATAAAATATAATGCGGAAAAGAAATAACACAGACAGCAAAAAATTTGTTAACGAGGAAAACGCAGATGCATAAAAACCCCGGGAAGTAGTCCATATTTGAACACCACATTGTATTAAGCCGCTACAGACTCTATCCTACTACAAGTTAACTTCGGACTGGAATGTAGTTGAGCCCTAACCAAGTCTCGCACTGATTAAGGTATAGTCGCGTTCCTTACGCCTCTAGAACCACGTCGGATTCTGCGCACTTGATTCCCTTAGATGATCTCACGCACAACTAAGAGTTACTACGACCCAAAGTCGAAGACTTGTAACCAAATATGTCTCCCACAGATATGTCTATCGTTTATTCTGTTTTTGTTCCGTCTTTTGATACGAAGATTAAGGTGAACAAGAACCAACTAATAATCTGGTATTATACTCCCGAAGAGCAGTCTAGAAATATTAGTCACCTCACAATAACCCAACTTATTAACAAAAGAAGTTATTGCGGAATCACAAGAGTCTGAGACGAAGAACTGTTGTGATTACTTTTTATATCTTACCTATCGGAGATAAATCTCGAGTAAATCTTAGAGAAGATAAAACTCAATACCATTGAACAAGTAAGATCAGGATACGAAACTACAGAGAAAATAGTTGGATCTGGCTTCACGAATCCCAAATGAAGTCTTCAACTCGTTAACCTAGGTTAAAGGAGAATCGACTCTAGTTTGCAACTATAACACAAGAAAGTGTCGGGATTAGATTTTCCAGTTTCTAGAGTTCTCCCTTATATAGTCTTTCAAATCAGGGTTGCTTACAATCAAATCTAAGATAGATTAGTAACAAAGCATTCAATATTCACCGTTAGATGAACTCCTGATTTAAGATTTAAGCTAAGTATGCTTAGAAATTAAGCAACTTGAAAAAGCGGGGGTCTAACAACCTCACCCAATATTTTGATTAGAAATATGTATGGACTAAATCCAATATAATTTCTAGAGAAATGAACTTGACAGTCAGACTCAATCTAGATAAAAGTATATTAAAGAGTTAATATCTCAATCTCTCGATTTGATCTTTACTCAAGCAAATGGAAATCTGCGGTTCTTTATCAAATACTAGAGAGATAAACTTAGATGGTACCAAAGACCAATATCCAAGTGTCAATCAATTTAAACCAACAACCAAAGGTTGGATATTCTAATTGATTGATCTTAACGCACAACCTGTGATATTTCAATTATATAACAAAATATAATGCGGAATAGAAATAACACAGACACCAGAAATTTTGTTAACGAGGAAACCGCAAATGCAGAAAAACCCAGGGACCTAGTTCAGATTGAACACCACACTGTATTAAGCCGCTACAGACACTAGCCTACTACAAACTAACTTTGGTCTGGACTGTAGTTGAACCCTAATCAATATCACACTGATTCAAGGTACAGTTGCGCTCCTTACGTCTCTGATCCCAGTAGGATACTACGCACTTGATTCCCTTAGCTGATCTCAGCCACAACCAAAAGTTGCTACGACCCAAAGTCGAAGACTTTAATAAACAAATATGTATCACACAGAAAAGTCTACGTTGATAGATAAATCTGTCTCCCACAGATAAACCTAAGAGTTTTGTTCCGTCTTTTGATAAAATCAAGGTGAACAGAAACTAATTGATAACCCGGACTTATATTCCCTAAGAACATCCTAGAATTATCAATCACCTCACAATAATATAAATCATATGGTAGCGAAATTAGATATTCCGGAATCACAAACGATGAGACGGAGATGTTTGTGATTTCTTTTTAGCTTTCCCTATCAGAGATATAATCTCAAGTCAATTATTCAATTGAACTCGTACGATAGAAAACGGAAATATCAGATCGCTCAACTACAAGAGAAGTAGTTTCGTCTGGCTTCACAATCCCAATGAAGTCTTTCATTCGTTAACCTACAAGGTCTCGAGAAGAAACCTAAGGTTAAAGGAGAATCGACTCTAGAAAAACCAACTAGTATCACACGGGAGGTGCGGGGATTAGTTTTTCCAGTTGCTAGATGTCTCCTTTATATAGTTTTCAAATCAGGGTTTGCAATCCAAGTTACCTTGGTAACAAAGCATTCAATATTCACCGTTAGATGAAAAACCTGATTTAACCAAGCTAATATCTTTCAACCATTAGATCGAAACTTAGCTTGTCACACACAAATGAAATGTATTTCATTTAGATTTGAGTAATCGTACCTAAACGTGTACACTTAGTTGGTTCACAAATAGTTAACCAATGGTTATCCATATGAGTACTTTCATATTAACCGTATTCATCTTCTTCACATAACTAGTTCAAATGACTCATAAGAACTAGTTGAAGAGTTGTTCAATTGCTTAGGTCTTTATGAATAGACACAATTGAAACAAAATCGGTTTGATTTACTTGAATCAATTCATGAAAAATATAGCCATGGTTTGCAAAGATTGCCTTCCTTATTGATTTATTGTTTAAGCTCATGAAACTACCGATTTGAGAAATAACCAGCTTGGGTACGCGTACGGGTATGCTTACCTTAGCTACCAGATTTGAGTTGGCTTTTGGTTTCCAAACTCAGCAGAATTTTTCGGGTAGAAAAGTTCTGCCAGTACGCGTACGCGTACCTAAGGTGACTGGTTTATGAGTTCGTAAACTCCAAACTCAGCAGAATTTTCCGGGAGGAAAAGTTCCGCCAGTACGCGTACGGGTACGCGTACCTAACCCGTCTCCTTCACCAATACCGTATGCACACACTTGGTTTCCGGTACATGGATTTATACACTAATGTGCGAACACACTATATATGCTTATATCCATAGTTGGTAATCTCAACTCTACATTTCAATCATTGAAACGTTCTTCTATAATGTTATAATAGTCGTTAGACATAGAGAATCGACTATCGTCATCAAAGCTATTTTCAAGATTGAAACGTCATCATGACTTTCGTCACGGGTAAAGATGAAAATGGTTAAAGCAAAAGCTTACCAACACATATTTCGAGAAAAAGATAGGCGAGTAAACTCGACTCGAAATAGCAAATGTGTTTGTATGAAAACTATCATACTTATACAACTTTTGTCTCAAGAGTAGGAGATAGAGTAGATTGACTTTTGAGTGACGGATGAGTTCAAGTATCCACATACCTTTTGGTCGGATGAAGTTCCACTGGTTCCTTGAGTAGTTCTTCGTCTTCGTAAGATAATCACCATGGAGTCTGGAGCTCAACTATTCCTAACTATCCTAGACCGAGACTTAGCCATAAGTATACTGGAAATCAAGACATATAGTTTTGATCACTAACATTGACAAACATGCTTGAGATAGCAACGCATGCGAGTTCGACCGAGCAATGCTCTAACACAAGCAAATAGAAATATGCGAGTCTAATTGAATACAAGAGAAATCACTTGAACGGTACCAAAGACCAATGTTCAAGGATCAATCAATTTCCAATAAACAACCAAAGGTTGGATTTCACAGTTGATCGATACAAAGCACAAACCAACAACCAAAGGTTGGATTTCACAATGAATTGCAAAGAACACTGCAAGCTATTAGGAGTAGTCAAGTTAGTTCTTAAAGTTCACAAACCGTTTTACCAGTTCACGAACTTGAACTTGTAAATATAAAGACTTGTTTTTTAATATCTCAAATAACTCGCATGCACAAACTGATTTTCACAGTTCGCGAACTGGTTGATTTTGAGATAGTACTGAATACTATTTATTTCGATGTACACGAACTGATTTGCACAGTTCGCGAACTAGTTGATTTGAATGTTTCGTGTACACCTTTTGTTTTCAAGTGCACAAAATTTGGCAGTTAGTGAACATGGTAAATTCAACAGGTTCGAGACGACTTTGAGTTCACAAACTGATTTGGTATTGTGATATATACTCTACTTATGCTTGACGGTTCCTGGAAAACTAATAATTGTTCATGGTCTAACCACTTGGTGCACAATATTTATTGATATACATGTATATATAGTGTGTGTGTGTGTGTGTGTGTGTGTGTGCGCGCATCCGTGCGTGTGTGTGTGTGTGTGCATATTTTTCTTTGTCAAATTAATCTTTCATATGCTTTTGGTTGCCATTCTTGGTGTAATTCCTTGCAGAAAAGATTGATTCTTCCTTTTGAGAGTAAATCAAGTTTTGTTTTTGCACATTTGTATCTCAGTAAAGATATTTGATCTTCATGTTTATATATTTTAATCCCTTTTGACCGAGGATATTTTTACAAGTTTGTATCTTAGCTAAGATGATCGTGAAACTTGATATTTATGATTATTCTTGTGTATTGCTTGACTTCTATGGGATTTGTTCTTTGTTATCGTATCTCTGGTGAATAGAGCGGATATCTCGTATGTTATCAGTTTTTTTGTCCGTAATTGGCTAAACATGAGTAAACTATTTTGAGAATTTCCATATTGATCTTTCCACGATTACACTTTGTGAATATTAGTATCCCACTGTAACATATAACTTACCGGAATATAATGTAAGGATGAGCGAATTACAAGCTGTAGGTTTCACCTATTATGCAAAAGAGACAAGTAAAGACCAAGGGGGAGAACATATCACCGCAGTATTGCTTCAAAGTTTTGTTACAATTGCACTTTGAGGTGGGTAAAAATACTATGATGTAACAACAATTGCTTAGATTGACTTGTCATTCTAGGAAAGTTCTAAATGAGTATTCTCATAAGTTGTTATTGCTACAGATCTTGAACAATAAAGGTGTCGAAACAATTATATGCAGAATGATAGAAGAACTTGAAGAGCTTGAAGAACGAAGAATTCAAGCAGATGTTGAAGATTCAAGAAATCAAGCATGATGGATATTGAGCTGAAAGGTTTATTTTGTTGAATCCATATGTATTGATAGTTTTGTCACTAAAATTAGCAAAGGGGGAGATTATTATAGCACTGCTTGGTCGAAATCGCAAGTTTTTTTTATCCAAATGTACGTAAATCAGGTCACTTGCAAAGGGGATGCATGTCTTTCTTAAAAGGGATAATACAAGATTTATTTATGTTCACATAAGAAAATAAGGTGGATTTGTTTCTAAGCAACCTAGGCTTGATCATTCACTATAAATAAGGTTTCATGTAACTACACAAACCATCCCTTAGAAAAAAATGTGTGCATGTGTGTTGCATATGTATTTTTCTACATCTTTTTTCTTCATGAACCCGAGCAAGATTTTAAAATACTTTACTTTGAAATCACAAAGCACGGGCAAGTTATCTTCTTTGATAGTTCCGAAACTGTATCTAGGTGATTTTCATAAACCTTATATTTGATAGATCAATATATATCTAGATTATTTACAGGTGACCTTGTGAGATATAATCAATTAGGTTTCGGAATGTGTAAACCCTAATTGTTGAGGAGCATTTTATAAAAAGAATTAACGTTTTGCTAGAAAATTTAGACGAATATCTTCTAAAGAAAATTGGTGTTCTGCTAGAAGATTTACGAGAGCAATTCATAAATAGAAACGGTGTTCTGCTAGGAGTTTTACAGGTGCACGAATACAACTGAAGCGGGTATACACATCTAGTCTAAAATCTGGTAGTAGGATATTGTTATAACAACTTTAATCAGTGTGTGTTCAATCTGGACTAAGTACCGGGGATTTCCTACAATATTGTAGTTTGCTTGTTAGTAAAAATTTCTGGTGTATGTGTTATTTATTTTCCGCATTATATTGTTGTATCTTTATAAGTGAAATATTACAGGTTCAACGTTGTTAAACCTATATAATATTAACTCAACTGCAAAGAACCTACAAGACTTATTTTTGTTGAATTCGTATCCTGAAATATAGATTATAAGACATGTTTTTGTTGAAACTCGGTTCGTGAAAAGTTCATGTACATACTAAGTTTACCTTGTTAAAATAATTTTGTATATAGTTTTATATCTGAACATATAGATTGTATAAACATTGTCCATATAGGTTGCCGACCGAAAAATTTGGCGGTGTACTAGTTATATTCTCATTTCCAAGCTTGTCACCGAGATAGATTATTTTTATAATCTTCGTTTTGATTTGATATTTTGGCCAAAGAATTTTATATTGATAAACAAAAGATTCTTTACGCTTTACTATATCTCTGATCATTGCCGGATTTGGAAGATTGATAAGTAAGTCGGTTACTGAAACAAATTTAGTCCTTTGTTGTTTTAGGTTACAATCTAAAGGAGTTGAGAGCGGAAGTATTCGCCACAGGGTGAAGAAACTCAAGTTAGTGGACTTTATCTGAGGATTTACATGCATAGACCATATTGGTTGTGAGTGTAGGGATACTGAAGGAACTGAGTAACTAGGAATAGTTTATTTGGACTCAACTATACGAAGTTGCAGTACTCAATTTGTATAGCGGATTAATTCTGAGAGTATTCAAAACTGAACTAGGTCCCGGGAGTTTTCTGCCAAGCAATTTTTCTCATTAACATGATATTGTGTGTCGTGCCATTACTTTACTTTCGCATTATAAGTAAGTAATAGCACTTGTATGTTAATCCACTTGGTATAATCCCTGTTTATGGGTGAAAACTATTTCTATTGGTATTGGTAAATTTGAGTGTGTGGATGAGAAACGAATCTAAACCCTAAACAAATGCACTGCATGGAAGTGATTTTGATTCGAGAGATCAATCTATACAATTCTGGCCTAAACCAAGAAATGGTCGTTCCATACTTGCTTCGGTCACAAAGTGAAGGAGATGGGGTTGATCTTAGGAAGGGAAGCGAAGAAGGTGTTGGCTGTTTATGACTTGTATCAAAATGATGAACTGGCTTGCATAATGAAAGCTATCAGTTCTGGGTGTTTTCTGAATACTATGACAACACTTGGTTTCTCTCCGTCTGTCTGTTGTTTGGAAATAGGTGAAGGACTTATTTATACAAGTCATTCAGTGCAACCCTCATCTCGTAGGAAGTGGAGGAGGTGAAGTGATGGAGTAGTGGGGTCGTGTAGGAGTGGTGATTATCACACGATCACACCTTTTCCCACGTCCCTCATCACTGTTAACCATCCACCTTTTCCTGACACGTTCTTGTAATGGAGCGTTGCACGCTGTAAACCGCCAGACCAATACCCCAGTAAGTATCCCCCAGTTTGTGACATGTTTGATGTCTCGAATGAGTGGGTCGAGTCATGGGACCCGCCGCAAGAAATAGCACACGGTGCTATTAGGTTAAACAACTAAGTTATTTAAGGATTTCATATTCGTGAAATATCGTGCATGCTCGATGCATGTAATGCATAGTTTTAAATCAAGCATCTCATAACAATCGATATGCATAAAGCATCGTTGTTTTAAAACTTGATTGAATAAGTCGCGGATTAAGCGTCTTAAAATGGCATCACGTCCAACCATCTTCGAGTGATCGTTTGGAGGCCGCATAGCGGTCCACCCTTTGGTCGATCACTCCCTATGATTTATGGACTTACGAGATGATTTATGGTGCATATTTGCTGTCGTTGATGGATTTTAGGGTTTTTTAGAGGTGCGAAACATCCCCTCTTTGTCTTGATCGAATTCAAGCATGATTGTTTATTTTGGTGGGACCGACCGGGCATGCGTGGAGACGGCCTGCTGACGTGTATGTATACACCTCTCGGCCCCGTAAAAGTTCGATCTAAGCCACTCAATTTGACCAACAAAGATGAGTGGTCGTGTTTGATTTGCGACACAAATATGTTGCCGCAAAGCACAAGTTATGGTTTGAGGCCGCGTGACCTAGCACCTTTGGGGCTTGAATTTCGAGACACCGGGCCCCACTATGCATAGGTCGACCGATCACACGTCAAGGTGGGCCCACGGTGATCATGTTGATATCCTTGGGACCTCTTGAGTCTATATCTACACCGTCTGTTTAGGCCGGCGAAGATGAATGGTCGTGATTGAACTACGACAGATGTGCATCGTCGCAAACCCTAATTAGGGTTTTGAAACAGTCACGCACACGTGACTTTGGCCAAACAGTTTGGCAAGTCGTGATCCTGCTTTGGGGAGATCGATCATGTGGGGCCCATGTTGGGCTGACGGTGAACGTACGTGCACCTTACTGATGGTCCTAAATGTGATCCAAGCCATCCAAATAGGCTGGTTAAGTTGGATGGTTGCGATCGATTTAAGGCATTAGTGGAATTTCCGCGACCGTTAGAAGCATCACGCCTGCCATGGTTTGAGCAATCGTTTCACTGCTCCATGGCCTTACCGTGAGAAAACCGATCGGGTGAGGGAGAAGTGGGCCCTCCAACGTGTGCATTAGCGCTTCCCTGATCATTCACGGGATGATCTAATCCGTCCAACCAGGATGGCAAAGTTGGACGGTTGTGATGGTTTTAAAACTTCCTTGAACAGTCTTGCTCGTTCGAGCTTCTTCCAAAGCAGCGCGGCCACCTTAATTTAGGGCTTGCGTTTTGGCGCGCTGGGAAGTGTGGCGTGGTGTTCGACCGGCTAGGGCATAAGTGGGCCCGCATGTTGTCATCACAGTGAGCGCCTACTCCTGCTATGGTTTGTCTAGGCTGGTTAAATCATGCGACCAACTTGAATGGTTGTGATCGTTTCTGAGACTGACATGGACAGTCTAGATTTCCCTTAAGGAAATTAAATATGCTCGATCTGGATAATCAAAAGCGTTGATACGAGATTCTCTTTGTTAGAGAATGGTGTAGCCTGTACGGGTATTTCGTGCACATCTCGATATTGACACTTGGAGATTCATGTTACTCTGCTGAGAGTAAACACTCAGTCGTCATGCCATGCCAATATTGAGAGTTCTGTTGAGAAAAACAAAGGAAATACTAGGCAAATCATGCATTAATTAATAATGCTAAAATTCACAGAATATTTGGGATTGTTGTTACATGCACCATTCTGGGTGAATTTTGTGTATTTATTGAATTGCTTCGAATGAATAAAGCGGAGAGGTTTTCTGCACTCATCGCTTATCAAACGGCTTTACCCTTTGCAGGATGTCAGCACATTAAATGGCTTTACCCTTTGCAGGATGTCATCACATTAAATTTGGTTTTACAATTTTAGCCCTGAACTAAAATCCACCATCAACATTAAGTCCCCTGCCTAGCACGTAATAGTTGCACTATTGTGGGGTAGGCATTAGATGGTGACAAATAAAGATAAAACTTATGAGACAAAGTTAGATGTTACCAGGAGAGATGGTTCGTCCTGTCCTCGGAGCATGTCACGTTCAAGAGGCGTCCAGGTGAGCGTTCCCCTAGCATGATGTCGATTGGCCCCAGGTAGATTAGGCATATGGTTGGTTGGATTCTCAAAGTATTCATGACGATGTCGTAATCCCCGACTCTGATGAGGACGATCCATATCATGAGTAATATCCTTAAAAGGCTGCTGAAGCAATTTCTGAAAAAGATGTTGAAACAGCTCCCAAAGAGAACGGTGATGCAGCTTCCGAAAAGCGTGTTGAAGCGGCTTCTGAAGCGAACGTCGAGGCGGCTCCTGAAGAGAGCGTTGAAGCAGCTTCTGGAGCGAACGTCGACGCGGATCCCGGAGAGAGCGTTGAAGCAGCTTCTGGAGCGGACGTCGAAGCGGGTCCCGGAGAGAGTGTTGAAGCAGCTTCTGGAGCGAATGTCGAGGCGGGTCCCGGAGAGAGTGTTGAAGCGGCATCTTCTTTTGGAGAGAGCGTTGAAGCGGCTTCTTCTTCTGAAGAGAGCGTTGAAGCAGCTTCTGGAGGGCGGCTCCCGGAGAGAGCGTTGAAGCGGCTTCTTCTTCAGTTTAATTTTCCCTTGCGAATTACATGCTCCTTGATTGACCATCTCTCCTGTGTTGAAGAAGTCCTTGACTGATGGCGAAGAAATTTCATGCTGAGCCTTAGTTCCCAAGCGTGATTTGTATGGTTCTATCTTATATGGTCGGTGAGTTTAAGATATCACCATCTCTCCTCCGTGACTCTATTACTTCTCCGTGGGAAAATAAAATATGCAGAAGTTCGGATTACCTCTGTCCGTAGTGGTTGTTGCTATGGTGAAGCTCGGGCACTGGTATCAACAAACGAACAACGGTTCTTAGCTGCAGCTGTGATCAGAAGAGACTGGCAGGAAGAGGCGTGATAGCTACGGGGACGAACTTGGCGGTGTTCATATAGTGGTAGAGCTTGTTTCTAGGGAAAAGCTAATGATGGAACCGATAGCTTCCTTGATGTTGCCTCATGGAATGAAAAAGAGGGAGACAGTCCCCTGCCCACGAGTATCCACTGAGCCTTCGATTTGATGGATGTTGTCATGTTGGGTTCATGAGGTCGTCTTTATGTCTGCATTGCGTTTCATAGACGTCCAGGAACATCACTGGTCTTTGACAATACGTCTTATCTCTTGATTATATCCTCGTCTTTGGACATCTTGGAATCATAATGATAGCGTGCTTGCATCTCTCTAAATTCATCATCTTTGAGATGGGCAGTGCTAAGCAGTCCCCAGTCACACTCCTTTGCCATTATCATCTTTGGATCATGTCTTCGAGGATTAGGGAAGTTCCTTCATGCGAATGACTTAACTAATAGGTTCTGAAAATATGATGAAGCTCTTTTCATGGAGAATCTGTATGTACCTCTTAAGTCTCATATGCAATCTCCTTTGGTAATGCAACTACTTCTTCTACGGGAAACGAAATTCTGAAAGCGTCTCTCATTGATGTTTCTGCCGTCGATACAGATATGGAATATCTTGGAAGTTGGTTCATCACTGTGGCAGTCGTGCATGTGGTACTGGAGTTGGAGTTGGCGATTTTGGACGCGCAGGATGTTGTATCTCGGTGGTTTTCCTCTTGCTGCTTCAGCGAAACTGCTTACAGAAGGCTGAAGGTTGTATTGCCTATTGGTGAGATGTATGCTTCCATGAACATCATCATGAGGCTCTTCATTACTGGCAGGCTTGTTCTTTATAGCAGGGAAGGTGTTGTCGCAACTGAGCGTTTAGCAGCTTCTGTCTGAAAGTGCAGGTTCTTCGACAAAGCACGATAGACAGGTACCATCCTATTGATGCACAATTACACCACTTGTTGTTCAGTCATATTTGAATCGTGACCCTCCAACGCCTGAATTCGGGACCTCTTGACATAATCATTTGGATGTTCGCTGTTTCGCTGAAGCATTCCTCTTAAGTCTGACAGAGTGATTCGCCCAAGCTGCAGATTCTTTCTTGACATGATGATGCGGACATCGTTATCTTCTTGAGGATGCACCCTTGAGGTGTCGGCTCCAGTAGATCTGAAGATGTCCCGGGCTCGCTCTCATAATACGCGAACCCCTTATGATGATTTAGAGATGACAATATTCGTTGAATCTTCCGAAACGCTTCCTTGACCATGAAGCTTTGGAGTTCCTTCACAGTTCGCGGAGGCATCATCGTGAGGATAGCTTGGGTCTTGGATGGGTCCACTTTGATTCCCTTAGCAGTCATCTTTCGAAAACTTGTCGTAAGACTCCTGAGTGGGCCGCCCGAGCTTTTGATTTGACTACTATATCATCCACGTAGTCTTAAACTTGGTTATGCATCATGTCGTGGAAGATTATCGTCATAGCGCGTTGATACGTTGCACCGGCATTAACCAAATGGCATTACAGTATAATAAAAATTTCCGAAAGGAGTTCGAAAAGTTGTCTTACTCGCGTCATGATCATATATCCTTATCTGATTGTAGCCGTTATATCCATCCATGAAGGAGAACACGTCGTGTCCGCTGGTGGCATCAACTAACATGCCGATGTTAGGTAGAGGAAAATCATCTTTGGGGCAGCATCTGTTCAAGTATCTGAAATCCACGCAACACCTGATCTGTCCATTTTTCTTTTTTACCGGAACCACATTAGCCAACCAGGTTGGATGATGAATGGGTTTGATGAATCCAACAACTAGCAACTTCTGAATCTCAGTCTTGATTTTCTCTTTCTACCTCGTGTCTGAACTGCCTCGGAGGCTGTTTAACCGGCTTGGATCCATGTATGACATGTAGATGATGGGTGACCAATTTTTCATCTAAACCGGGCATTTCTTCATACGTCCAAGCGGATATGTCCTGGTACTCTTTGAGAAGTTCCAAGGGTCTTCGTGCGTTCATCCATACACAAGGTTGAGCTGATGGAGATAGACCTAGGAGATTCCTCATCAGTTGTGGAGTTGGTGCCATCTTGCAGCTGTCGTGGAGCATCTAGCACTTCTTCTTGTGGCTCATCGTTGTTGTAGCATTCCGTGGGGAGGAGAGACTGGGTAACAGTCTCCCCTGCTAATTGCTAACAAGTACACAGTTTTCCCTTTCTGATCACGGCTCGCCACAAAAGTTCGCTCCCTCTTAGTGTGAGCGTGGGTCGTGGCTTCACATGATGAAGAAGAATTGGTACGTCTTGTCAGCAAAGATACATCGTGGGACTTAGCCTTCAATGATGCAAGTCGGTCCTCTTCCTGGATTGATGCCCACGTGGGGATTGGGGTGCAATGAACTTTGTCTGATTCTTCCCGCAAAGCTTCTCTTGGTTCAAACAATTCCGCTCCACATATTGGTGCGTAAGGAGACAATGATGCAGGAATACGAATAACTTCTTTATTCAGCATAATCTTCAGGCATTGGTGATACGTCGAGGGGACGATCCTATTGTCATGAAGCCATGGTATCCCCAGTATCATATGGTAGTCCGGCTCCTTTTCTATGACTTAGAATTTCACCTTTGATTGGACGGGCCCTACAGATAAATTCAGATTGACATACCCATACGTGTTGGTTTGGTTTCCTTCAAAGTCTGTCATCGTGGTAGGTTGTCGCACGATCTTGCTTGGTCTAACCTTGGTCGCCTTGAGTGTCTTCAGGGTAATCACATTCGAAGACGCTCCCGTGTCGATGAGGGCCCTCTTGAACTCTGAATCCTTGATGCGTGCAGTAACGTGTAGGGCCCGGTTGTGACCTTATTCCTCCATCATGTCCTCTTCTATAAATGTAACGTTATTCACAGACATCTCTGGTGTTTTTGAGGCTTTTGAGCGCAAAGGAGTCAAACGCACGTCCAGGGCTATCTGGTTGATTGCAGCAAACGTCTCCGCCCGTTGATTCTTCGAGAGTTGTAAAAGTTCGCATAAACTTTCTACTAGAGAAGCCGCTTCCTGATCCACCAGCCTCTGGTTCATAGCGAAACTATTGACTTGAGGAAGATCGTTGCGAGGATCAGTCCCCAGTGTAGAAATCTCCGTGATAGGAGAACCGCTCATATCTAATGTCATCTTGACGAGGATATTGAGTATGACGTTTATTGTTTCTTTGATCAGGTCCATGTTCTTCGTGTGAATCTCCCGTACCCTTGCTAACTCGATCAATATTGGGATTCTTCCGGTTACACCATCAGATACACCGTTGGGAAGAGGGGTATCTTCATTGGAGGAGCTTCGACCGGGATTTGAAATTGTTGGGGAAGTCCTAAGCCCAACCATTTTGAAATCAGCCAAATGGAATTTGGTATTGAAGAAATTGACTTCACAACCGAGAGATTTAATCTCCCACTGTGGTCGCCAATTGTTTATGGGTGAAAATTGTTTCTACTGGTTTTGGTAAATTTTAGTGTGTGGATGAGAAACGAATCTAAACCCTAAACAAATGCACTGCACGGGAGTGATTTTGATTCGAGATATCAATCTATACAATTCTGGCCTAAACCAAGAAATGGTCGTTCCAGACTTGCTTAGATCACAAAGTGAAGGAGATGGGGTTGATCTTAGGGAGGGAAGTGAAGAAGGTGTTGAGATTGTGAAGGTGTTGGTTGTTTATGACTTGTATCGGAATGATGAACTGGCTTGCACAAAGAAAGCTATCAGTTCTTGGTGTTTTCTGAATACTATGACAACACTTGGTTTCTCTCCGTTTGTCTGTTATTTGGAAATAGGTGAAGGACCTATTTATACAAGTCATTGAGCGCAACCCTCATCTCGTAGGAAGTGGAGGAGGTGAAGTGATGGAGTAGTGGGGTCGTGTAGGAGTGGTGATTATCACACGATCACACCTTTTCCCACTTCCCTCATCACTGTTAACCGTCCACCTTTTCCTGACACGTTCTTGTAATGGCGCGTTGCACACTGCACGCTGTAAACATCCAGGCCAATACCCCAGTAAGTATCCCCCAGTTTATGACATGTTTGATGTCTCGAATGAGTGGGTCGAGTCATGGGACCCGCCGCAAGAAATATCATACGGTGCTATTAGGTTAAATAACTAAGTTATTTAAGGATTTGATATTCATGAAATATCGTGCATGCATGTAATGCATAGTTTTAAAGCAAGCATCTCAAAACAATCGATATGCATAAAGCATCGTTGTTTTAAAGCTTGATTGAATAAGTCGTGGATTAAGCGTCTTAAAATGGCATCACGTCCAACCATCTTAGAGTGATCGTTTGGAGGCTGCATGGCGGGCCACCCTTTGGTCGATCACTCCCTATGGCAGAGTGGCGGGCGGTGATCATTGAGACGCTTCATTGATCGTCTAACTCTTAATCCAAGTCATCCGACCAAGCTGGCAAAGTTGGACGGACGAGATGATTTATGGCGCATATTTGCTGTCGTTGATGGATTTTAGGGTTTCTTAGAGGTGTGCAACATCCCCTCCTTGGATTGATCGAATTCAAGCATGATTGTTTATTTTGGTGGGACCGACCGGGCATGCGTGGAGACGGCCTGCTGACGTGCATGTCTACACCTCTCGGCCCCATAAAGGTTCGATCTAGGCCACTCAATTTGACCGGCAAAGATGAGTGGTATGAGTGGTCATGATCGATTTGCGACACAAATATGGTGCCACAAAGCACAAGTTATGGTTTGAGGCCGCGTGACCTAGCACCTTTGGGGCGTGCGTTTCGAGAAACTGGGCCCCACTATGCATAGGTCGACCGGTCACACATCAAGGTGGTCCCACGATGATCATTTTGATATCCTTGGGACCTCTTGAGTCTATATCTACACCGTCTATTTAGACCGGCGAAGATGGATGGCCGTGATTGAACTACGACAGATGTGCATTGTTGCAAACCCTAATTAGGGTTTTGAAATAGTCACGCACACGTGACTTTGGCCAAACAGTTTGGCAAGTCGTAATCCTCCTTTGGGGAGATCGATCACGTAGGGCCCATGTTGGGCTGACGGTGAACGTACGTGCACCTTCCTGATGGTCCTAAATGTGATCCAAGCTAGCCATCCAAATAGGCTGGTGAAGTTGGATGGTTGCGATCGATTTAAGACATTAATGGAATTTCCGCGACCCTTAGAAGCATCACGCCTGCCATGGTTTGAGCAATCGTTTCATTGCTCCATGGCCTTGCCGTGAGAAAACCGATCGGGTGAGGGAGAAGTGGGCCCGCCAACGTGTGCATTAGCGCTTCCCTGATCATTCACGGGATGATCTAATCCATCCAACCAGGCTGGCGAAGTTGGATGGTTGTGATGGTTTTAAGACTGCCTTGAACAGTCTTGCTCGTTCGAGCTTCTTCCAAAGCGGCGTGGCCACCTTATTTTAGGGATAGAGTTTTGGCGCGCTGGGAAGTGTAGCATGGTGTTCGGCCGGCTGGGGCAAAAGTGGGACCGCCTGTGGTCGTCAAAGTGATCGCCTACTCCTGCTAGTGTTTGGCTAGGCTGGTTAAATCATGCGGCCAACTTGCATGGCCGTGATCGTTTCTAAGACTGACATGGTGTAGATGGTGGATTTTCGACAAAGGCTAAATTCGTAAACTCATAATCATACGAAACTCTGATTCAGCAATCAGATGTGAGTATCGAGACACGAGTCTCTCATCGAATTCTCAACAGAGAGTACTTTCTCTCAGAGTACATGTAGATATGAAGTCTCATGACTGGACAACGGCATATCTCATGAATACTGAATACTTTCAGTGATTATTTCTATATAGCATCACGTGATGGACGGCTCCTAGACAGCTTGCTATGCTAGTATAGAGCGATAACGTCTTCAAGAACAAACAACGAGTTTACCCTGACTATATAAAAGATATGACTTACCGACAAGCCTATATCGGGATGATTAATGCTCCTAGACAGCTTGCTCTGCTAGTATAGAGCCACAAAGTTAATTATTCCTAATTACAATCGCTCCTATTCCATGGTCGAATCCACGACTGGTCCCATGGAATGACAATAACAATTGTTCTGATTCTATGATCAAATCCACGGCTTGATCTCATAGAATAGCAATAACTATATTATCTCATTACTCCGATTTCATGATCGAATCCACAACTGGTCTCATAAATGGTAATAGATAAATCTTAATTACTCCGATTCTATGGTCGAATCTACGATCCTATGGAATGGTGATGCTCACTTTATTATTCCGAATTCGTAGTCGAATCCTCAGCTGATCCTATGAATTAATAATAAACATCTTATTGCTCAGTTTTGTGAATTATTCTCCATCGAATCCCACAATTAGTAATGAATAATCAACAACCGGGCGTCTGAGCTACCTCTAAGTAAGCCCCGACTCAAATGGTGAAAGTGTATTCAACGATGATACACTAACAGTCACCGCACGAACGAGTATTTCAAAAATACAACGAAACGATGAACCTATGCAAAATAGAGAAGAAAATAATAAATAATTAAAATATTGACCAGGATGCTGGGAGCATGGACACACGACCAACCGAGCACGCCGTGGTCAATCCCACGCCGTTTTTATATTTTTAATGCATTTTATTATTTTCATGATTTGATGAAAATTCTCTCATTTTATCAAATTTCCTTCGTCTCGAGGAAACTCCTCGGTTTCATGGTACTTCCATAAATCCATAAAAAATAATATAAAATTAAGGAAAGGAGTGTGCGGCGTGACCATTGGCCAATCGGACATGCCTTGGTCCCAACCGGCCCCACACCCACGGTTCCTTATTATTTTATTATTATTATTATTATTTCTCTAATTTCATGAAAAAACTCCTTGATTTCATGGTATTTTTGCACAAATCATCAAATAATAATAAAATAATATAAATTATGAAAACTTGTGACCCTAGCCGGTCCCACACGCCCTTTTTTTTATTATTTTATTATTAGTTTTCCTTCAATTCATCAAATTCCTTGATTTCATGGTATTTCTCTCAAATTAGGAAAAATTCCCTCAAATCATCAAAAATACCTAAAAAATATTAAAAAATTATGAAAACTCGTGGGACCGGGTCCAAGCCGGCCGGCCATGCCTCCACGGGTCCCACACGCCCTTGTTTTTATTATTTTAATATTTTTTGCTTCCCTGAACTCATAAAAACTCCTTCAGTTCATGGAAACTCCCTATATTCATCAAATTCCTCAAAATTCATGAATTTTTCATAAAATCATTATAAAATTAGGAAAACTCGTGGGACCGGGCCCTAACCGGACGGCCATGCCTTCCACGGTCCCACAAGCCCTTGTTTTATTATTTTAATATTTTTTGCTTCCTTGAACTCATGAAAACTCCTTCATTTCATGGAAACTCCCAAAATTCATCAAATTCCTCAAAATTCATGAATTTTTCATAAAATCATCAAAATATTATAAAATTAAGGAAAAGGCACCACGGGACCGTGGTCACGACCGGCCGACCATGCCTTGACTACGGAGGTCCCATGCCTCATCATTCCTTATTTTATAATTATTTTTCATCATCTCATGGTGTTTTCCTCAGTTTCGTCGAAACCCTAATTTTGGCATATTTTCTCGAATGGATGCTCAATTGCACGCCAGAAAATATCAAAATTCTCAGGACTGAGGCGCGGACGCCTTGGGGACACGAGCATGCTATCTTGACCGACCAAGATTGATCCTTTGGCTCACGGAAGCCAATCCCATCAAGTTTCACAGTTTTGACCTAATTTGCACAATTGCTCGTATTAGGTCCAAAACTCTCCCAAACACTTTAGATTTTCATGAAGTGATCGTCAGGCGGTCACGGGACAACCCAGGGACGGTTTCATGACTCCATGGTCGGTCCCTCACCTCGTCATAATTAATTAGGTTTTCTCACCTAAGGCTCAGACGAGTATTTTCGAATAAATGATTAAGCCAGCATTTAATCATTCTTTCACCAACAAATCGTCAATTCTTCAGGAGTTCTTCGTATTTGCTCACGTGAGCATATGGAAACTACATGGTTGATCCATGGTCCCATGTAGTCGCTCCCTCCTTGGTCCCATGGTTGAAATTCTGACGAACCATGAATTGATCATCAATTGATCAAATTAGGGTTTCTGAATCCAAGGATCATCATTCCAGATTCCAACCTTAATAATTTTACGAAGACCTCATGGTCATTAATTTCATTAATTATGCTCGGTTCAAAGACCAGTATTCTAATTAATATTTTGGTACGCTGCCAATAATCCATCAGATGAGCAACACATGCTCAGACGATCAAATATTCAACAACTCATCACATGAGCAGCACTTGCTCAGATGAGGAATATTTGCTCAATATTGGTTCAACAATCAATATTCAACGATCCATCGAATGAGCAATACTTTCTCACTTCATCGTAAGAACTATACCTCTGTGGCTCTGTCTGTTGACATGTTCAATTCATGAATTTCAGAACGTCATGTTCAACTCAACGACTACATGGACTCATCGTCCCATCAAACCACGAAGTCATCAATTGGATAACAAACCACGAGACGTCAATCGTGTCACTTAGGGGGATATCACTTAGGGTTTTGGTCTGGCGGTCTACGGCACGTGTATTCAAACACACGATGGAATGTGAGCAAGTCGTGCAATCAGTTGAAGGAATTCACGAGGTAGTGGGTGGAAAATCGACCAAGTCTCCACATGTTGAGCAACTGGTTTCAAACACGATATCCACTTCCCCACTCCTTGATTCCATCAACTGTCACACTTCATGGAATCATGGTGTCTACAATTCCAACAATATAAATAAGTCTCTAAATCATGATTGAAGCATCATCAGTATCATCAATCTCACGTCAAACTGACAAAACGAGATCATCAACTCATCAATTGAGAAACTACTCTCAATTGAGCAATTTCAATCACTCAGAGCTTATCGTATTCAGAATTCACACACCCACAATCTTTGATTACCATTGATTCCACACATTTCTCACCTTCCCTCCTACGGATCAACCCATCCTTTCTTGCGACCGAATTTACTCTAGAACGGTCATTGTCTTGATTTAGGACGGAGTACTACAGATTGATCTCTCGAATCTAAAGCACCCCCTTTGCAGCGGTGCATCTGTATGAGGTTTAAAATTTCGCTCGGTTCGAGGAGTCTCCTCCGTACGGTCGTCTCCTCAATTCCTTAAAAAACCAGCAAATCGTTTTTCCCCATCTACACATGGACAGTCTAGATTTCCCTTAAGGAAATTAAATATGCTCGATCTGGCTAATCAAAAACGATGATATGAGATTCTCCTTGTTAGAGAATGGTGTAGACTGTACGGGTATTTCGTGCACATCTCGATATTGACACTTGAAGATTCATGTTACTCTGCTGAGAGTAAACACTCAGTCGTCATGCCATGCCAATAATGAGAGTTCTACTGAGAACAACACAGAAAATACTAGGCAAATCATGCATTAATTAATAATGTTAAAATTCACAGAATATTTGGAATTGTTGTTACATGCACCATTCTGGGTGAATTTTGTGTATTTATTGAATTGTTTCGAATAAATAAATGGGAGAGTTTTTCTGCACTCATCGCTTATCAAACGGCTTTACCCTTTGCAGGATGTCAGCACATTAAATGGATTTGCACTTTGCAAGATGTCATCACATTAAATTTGGTTTTACAATTTTAGCCCTGAACTAAAATCCACCATCAACAATCCCATAGTTAGTTCAGTCACGAACTTAAATTATATACCAAGTTACACCTTGCTGATTTTTTTTGGCAGTTATTGTTTCTTTAAGATTATACGAGCGTCAATTGAGATGGACCAACCGACTAGATACCCCCCCCCACCCAGCAATAGTGCTTCTCATGCCATCTGCCTTTTGACCAAGGAACACCAATCTCCTAACACTAGTTTATTAGTGCTTAGGAGTAAACTACTTTGTCGTTCCCCAACTAGTATATTTCTTCATACTTGATAATATCTCTCAACCTTTGTAAAGAACTCAAGGTTGGAATCTTACTCTAATTTTGGGGAACATGGAATTTGAACCTTTCTCTAGTTCTGGGGAACAAAAAATAAATCTTAACAAGTAATTCCTTAGAAAACTTCTAAAACGATTGTTAGCTGTTAATACTTCCTAATTTAGTTAGGTGACTAATTTACCTAAGTTCCATACTTGTTAAAACAAGATAAAATATACATCGGGTGAAATGGTTCTTTTTTAACATCACTGGGATGGCCAATTTTTGCTTAGGAAAACGTGTAGAAACTTTTGCCTCGAGTGTAGAAGGAAATAATTGAAACATGACAAAAATAACTTTTAGTCACGTTTTGGCCACAATTTTTTATATTGGTTCAGAAATCCATAAATGTTACCTAAACAATCCAGTTCTTGAAACCAATAAAAGCTTTTATGAAATCTCAACGGAAATGACGAATGTTCTTCAGGCCTTTTATTTCGAAACCTACCAAAATTGGTTTTCAAAATCTTAACAGAGAGGGATGAAAACTATTTCTAACTTCAATTTCGAAATTCAAAGGAGAGGTTATCAAGACCTTGGCAGAGAAGGGTAAAAACGCTTCCATGCTTCAGTTTTCGAATCCTTCAATCCTAGTTTCCGAAAGATCAACATAGATGAGAAAGACACAACTTTTTTTTTGTGTAGCCTTTAATTTTCGAAACCTTGAAGACCATTCTCTGAAACCTCTCCAGAGCATTGCAAGATGCAATTTACTAGATCCATTCTTTGGACACTTTGAATAACATTTATGATCAAGTCTCTCATACTAGAGTCAAAACTGTCTTTTTCAATAGATAAAAAGATAGAAAGAGAGGCAAATATCATAGGAAAATTCTTCAGTTGCCGACCTTGATGATTGAAAATACCTTTGTGTGTTATTCAGTTTGCTTCTTGTTTTCTTCAATCTTCATGCTTGGATGTTATGTCCTACAACTCTACAACATAAGTCTAACCTATTTCAAAATTGACTCCACTAGTGCAAGTTAACTGTAGAGTTTTGGCTTCTAAATTTGACGATTATAGACTTGACATACCAACGCATGTATGTTTAACGGATTAAAGCTCTAACATTATATTTTTTTATTGTTTTAGTGTGTTAGAGCAATGCTTGGTCGAACTCGCAACTGTTGTTATCCCAAGCTTGTTTGTCAAGTTTGGTTGCCAAAACTATAAGTCTTGATTTCTAATCTACTTATAGTTAAGTCTCGGATTAGGATTGAAAGTGTAGTTGAGCATTAGAATTCATGGCGTTCATTGATTGAAGACGAAGAACTACTAAGGGGAGCTTGAGGAACTTCATCAACAAAAGGTATGTGGAGACTTGAACTCATCTATTACTCAAAAGTCTATCTACTCTATCTCCTATTTGAGACAAAAGTCGTATAGCTATTGTTTATGGGTAAAAACTGTTTCTGCTGGTTTTGGTAAATTTGGGTGTGTGGATGAGAAACAAATCTAAACCTAAAACGAATGCACTGAAGGGGAGTACTTTAGATTCGAGAGATCAATTTGTACAATCCTGGCCTAAACCAAGAAATGATCGTTCCAGTCTTGCTTCGGTCACAAAGTTAAGGAGAAGGGTTGGTCTTAGGGAGGGAAGCGAAGAAGGTGTTGAGACCAGAATGGTTAATTATGAAGGTGTGGCTATTTTATGACTTGTATCAGAATTTGGAACTGGCTTGCGGAATGAAAGCTATCAGTTCTTTGGTATTTTCTGGATAATGTGTTGTTGTTCTCCCCAAAACTTGTTGTCTGGTCGAAATACGTAAACCTATTTATACAAGTCATATTGAACGCACCCTGATCTCGTAGAAAGTGAGAGTGATTGAGTAATGGAGAAGTGGGGTTATGTGTAAATGCCAGAGACCACGTTCCCACCATGGAGGAAACTGGTTAGTTTACACCCACTACTTCTTACCGCCACTAACTTCCCTGCTTTCTTACACTTTCTTATAATGGGCGTGTTGCACGTCGCACGTTGTAAACCGCTAGACCAATACCCTGATGAGCATCCCCCAGTTTGTGACATGTTTGATGTCTCGAGTGTTTTCATGGAAAACATGTAGCAGATTGATATGTGTGGCAAGTCAAAGTCAGGAGACTTTCCACAGGAGAATAGCATGTGATGCTATTAGGCTTGTCATAGTTGGTCGCCCAAAACTTTCCACAAGCATGTCAATTCTGTGGCGAATTTGGATGACTGAGATCGTAACTCATGAGAAAGGGTGGACATTTATGGACATATTCTGTTGGTGCCTGATGGTAGCACAGTGGTGTCATTGGCTCATGCCAATGGCATAGTGGCATAGTGGCGCTTGGCGTAGCCATAGCAACTATTTTGGCATATTGGTGTTAGACCCAAATATGGCTCCGGCAACATTGGCCCTGTTGCTATATCAAACTAAAGGCCTTAAGAGAATGACTTGACCTAGTTAGTGTAGCAACTTTATCTAAATTAGGGTTTGGCATATTGAAACCCTAATTAGCGTGTGTGGCATGGCCGCCGCACGGTGGCGCTTTATGCAATCGGTGCCATGGCCACATTAAAGGAATTATGGCAGGCCATAATGTGGGAATAACCACATGCGCAAGGATCGCTACGGGTGATCATAGAATGGCGTCATTTTAGGGTTTGTCGGGTCCCACATGGCTCGTGGCATGTTGTAGGGCCAAAGTGGCGTAATTGGGCCATGGCTGGAAATTAGGGTTTCGACTAATGCCACTAAGGCAGAGCCGTGTTTGGAATACCCTAATTGGAATATGTTATGGCGTTTGGCCACAAACAAAAAGTGGGTTAACACGTTTGTTAGAGCATAGCTCGGTCAACCTCGCATACGTTGCTATCTCAAGCATGTTTGTCAATGTTAGTGATCAAAACTATAAGTCTTGATTTCTAGCCTACATAGCTAAGTCTCGGACTAGGATAGAAAAGTGTAGTTGAGATCAAGGACTTCATGGCGATTCATCATACAACGACGAAGATCTATATAAGGAACCGTGGAACTTCATCAACAAAAAGGTATGTGGAGACTTGAACTTATCTATCACTCAAAAGTCTATCTCTTTTATCTCCTACTTCTTATGAGACAAAAGTCGTATGCTATATAGACTAGATCATACACATTTGGCATTTCGAGCTGACCATTCATTGCTTATCTTTTATCTCGAAATCGTGTGTTGGTAAAGCGTTTTGCTTTGATCAAGTTTATCTTCACCTAATGACGAAAGTCATGAAAAGTTTCAATCACTTTGACGTGAATCGGTCTGTGAATAATGGCTACATAGCATCCTCTGAGAATGTCTCAATGATTGAAATGAGAGTTTAGATTACATAACCATGTATTCCTTGAACCGAAGTTTTCGAACTTTGTTGATCAAGAGAAATCGGGAGGATTTTGGAATTGGCTTGCCAAGTCCGCGAACCTAGTTAGCAGACTCAGTCCACGAACTGTCGGAAGTTCTCGACCGAGAATTTCTGCTGAGATTTTCCGAAACTCGTTTGTGTGCTAAGTCCGCGAACTGGCGGAAGTTATCTTTCCGAGAATTTTTGCTGAGTTTGGAAAACTCAACCGATTAACTTAAGTCCGCGAACTTGTTTGTGAACTTAAGAGGTTATGATCTAAAGATGTGCTCTGAACATGAAACATTAAATTACTAAGGAATGCTTTATGCAAACCGTGGCTATAATGTTCATGAGTCGATTCAATCGAATCGAATCATCTTTGTTTCAATTGTGTCTTGTGTAGTTACATAAGATCTCATAGTAATTGAACAAATCTTTAACTAGTTCATTTGAGTCAATTGAACTAGTTATGGTGAAGAAGAACAAGGTTAATATGAAATGCTCATATGGTTAACCTTTTGGGTTACTATGTTGAGCCAACATACACGTACACGTTTGGGCATGGTTTTCACGAACCCAGTAAACGTCTACCCAAGTGTGTGTGATGATGTAATTTTAATTGTTGTAGAAAAAGTGGTAATAGGATTCGTTTAACTCGGACTTGATAAGATTGGGTTCTAAACTTAAAATAAAAATAGAAAATATATATACAAAAGGTTTGTCACAATGTCGAGAGAGACTGAGACTCAGGATTCCACCAAATTCCATTCATGCGACTCAAATAATAATTCCAATCAATTATAGTTCAAATAATAAAAATATGGACTCTTGTTATTTTACAAAAATAGATTTTTGAAAAGCAATGACTGTAAATCAAAAGCATGATGTATCAAAAATACATAGACCAAGCATACACCATCAAATGAAATCACACCCATTCAATAAAAATCATAAATCGATTAAAAATCAATGCAAATAGTCATAAAAGAATTATTATAATTACCACATGCGTGAAATAGGGCTTCCTCCGCCATCCCAGTGTTTGGGTTTAGCTCGTCATATTAATCACTTGCTCAAAATACATGTTTATAGCCCAAAAGTTGATTAAAATAATGAAAAAGTAATAAGCAGACAATTTGCAACGTTTATAAGCGTTACAGACTGACTGTTTCTGTTACAAGCGGAACTGTTACAGAACGATAGAAGCTAAGTGCTGTAGAAGAACGACAGTTTTCTGCGACAGTTAGGTGAGGGTCGATGTTTCTCGTGTTCTTCCTTCTACACCAGCAGAAACGAATGTCTGTAACTCTGATTTTTGTTTCCTGTGGTTCTCTAAATTACCCCAAACTGTTCGTCCCCCTTCTTGGGACCCTAAGCAACCTATTTATACATCAAAGGACGATTAAATCTCTCCCAAATCGCTTCGAAATATCTTCTTTCCTTCCTTGGCAGTCACGGCAATAATCTCTTCCCTAATTCGTTTCACGCGTTTCTGAGCTCTCCCAATTATATCAAACTCCTCCTTAGATAGAATATGTATTTTTGGAACGAATTTCTTGCCTTTAATCTCTCTGAATGTCCAAAAACAAACTCGACAGGGGTCGGGTTTCCTTTTTTACTCTGTTTCCTTTTTCCAGCAATTCCAGCCCAATTAGATCGATCCAATTGCTTCTAGTAAACTTGTATAGCCATGAGAAGTCCAGCCCAATCAATTTCCGGTGTTGAATCTCTTTAAAACTGCCCAAAGCTTCACGTCCAAAATCTGCAGACGTGAAGTCTCTTTTCCCGCCAATATTTCTAATTTGAAACGTGAAGAAGGTGGGTGTCCCCCTATCCTGTGTTGTTCTCCCTTTACAAGCTGCCTGGAAATAGGTCACCCCTTAGTAATTAGGTTACCCCTTATCCAAAATGAGAGTCCGTATAGTAATTTTCTCCCACGAGCACAAAAACCGCTTTTCGAGCCAATTTCGCCGCAAAAGCTTATTTCTCCAAAATACCTACAGGGACATAAAAAGCCATAATAAATATAAAATCGGCACTAATAATATATACAATTGAGATTATATAAGACACAAAAATGTGCCTATCAAATACCCCCAAACTTATTATTTGCTAGTCCTCGAGCAAATTAAATAGAAAATAAAATCCTAACTCACTGTCGCAGGCATCGTCAATTGCATTTAGCGTATGCAGTAAGCCTTTAAACCCCTAGGTGTCCCTAGTGGCGGAGTGTTGTCTCCTGAGGGCTTACAAGAGATATACCCACAAAACCTTTACTACTCCATACCCTAGCTATCTACAACAAACCTTGGAAGGCACTAAAGAATCTCCTTGGTTGGCATACTTATTGACTACAGGAGGAAGTACCCTGATGCGAAATTCCAATTGTTGTACATGAGTTTGCACTCAAGCATACTAAAACTCATAATAAGTGACAGAGCCCTACTCAGATAGTTGCACTATGGACATCATATTCGGAGTCAAAACCAATCACATGGATAGATCAAGAAGATGGATATAGAAAAACATAGATGGTTTTGATGTTTACTAAGTGAACGGCGTTTCCCATATCTGTCTGAAGGCCTCCGCCAAAATGAACCTATCCTAATGGATTGAGATATTAGTCTGACTAATATCAACACACTGGCATATACAAGGGAACCAGTGGTCGATAACCTAACTCTAGGTCAACACAACTGGCATATACAAGGGTACTAGTGGTCGACTTTATTGAATTTATTCCTTTTGGTCAAATGGTCTGGTCTCATTTTTTTTTTTTTCAACTTTTTGGTAACTACCATTTTTTTTTCTTCTCTTTTTTTTTTTCTCTTTCATGGTATCTCAATCACTCTAATTCACCCTAACATTAGTAACAACTTGAATCGTGGGCCCCACTTATCACTTAGAGAAACATAGTTTAAAAACAAAATAAAATAAAAATAGAAGTGGAAAGGACTCAACGAGATATGGTGAAACTATCATGTTATTTCTAACACCTGAGCTCTGTGCTTTTATGAATAGACTCTTTAGATGTTTCCATCTAATCAGATTGGTTCCTCAACTCCTACAACCAAAATGCTTCCATCCACTTAGATTAGTTAGTGAAATCCTCAATAGGCATAAATTTCTAGGTTCTGGAGTTTATTTATTCATACTGCAACTAAAAAGTTTCTCCCATACCCCCAAACTTAAATCTAACATTGTCCTCAATGTTCTAAAGATGAAATTAAAAGCACGAACAAGGAGAAACTGTTACCATTTGAAGCAAAAGAGATAAGGAAAGATATTACCGTGTCGCATGAATGTTGTGTTACCTCCCAAGAAGTGTTAAATTTAAAGTCTTCAGCCAGACGTCAAATACCACAAAATGGCTAATTACCTTTCAAATCATATATCAATAGTCGAAACAACTGTGGGTCAACAAAAGCAAATAAAATTGCCACAATTATCAGACAACTGCACCAAATCAGAAAAATGAACAGACATAGCACATCCTCATCCAAGGTTTCATGCAAGACAACCGGGTTTTTCTGTTGTGCCCATTTGGGATTCATATGAGTGCCCATTTGGACAATATCAGGAGGATCCGGTTGCGGACTCGGAAGTGACTCAAGTAATACCTCAGGTACACTAGGCTCGAATCCCAAGTTAGGGACCTCTAATGGAGATAATTGACCATTACTACCCCCAAACTTAGGGTAGTCGGTATTCTCGGACAAACCTCTAACTATTGCTTGAATTTCTGGATCCTCGGAGTCTTTAAAATACTCAAGAGCTTCTTCTAGTTCATTACCCCCAAACTTAGGGTCAACACTACTTTCCGTAAGGCCTAGCACTATGGCTTGAATCTTAAGGTCCGTAGAGTCTTTAAAGTACTCGAGAGCTTCTTCTAGTTCAAAAGTTTGGTCACCTAACTGACTTAAGAGAATTTCCTCATCAAGTTCATCTAAGGAATCACCAAATAAAGTGTCGTCCCAATTATCCTGAGTTAGATCCTGAACTAAAGTGCTAATCATATTCACTTCTTCTAAATCATCGGAAGGTTGTCTATTAACATTAAAGACATTTAGTTCAGTGGTCATATTACCAAAGGATATGTTCATAAGTCCGGTCCTACAGTTGATGACAGCGTTAGCTGTGGATAAAAATGGGCGACCTAAAATCACCGGTATTTGAGCACTAGGATCCTGAACAGGCTGAGTATCTAGAACAACGAAATCCACTGGATAAATAAATTTATCAACCTCAATCAGAACATCCTCTATGACACCACGAGGTATTTTTACAGACCTATCAGCTAATTGCAATGTCATTTTAGTCGGTTTCAACTTACCAAGACCTAGCTGGTTGTATACATGATAAGGGAGTAAGTTCACACTAGCTCCTAAGTCAAGCAATTCCTTATCTACTGAATAATTACCGATCACACAAGATATGGTGGGGCATCCAGGGTCTTTATACTTAGGGGCTGTTTGGTTCAGAAGGATTGAACTTACCTGACCAGCTAAAAAGGCTTTCTTATGGACATTAAGCTTACGCTTTCGTGTACAAAGGTCCTTAAGGAACTTGGCATAAGCAGGCATTTGCCTAATTGCTTCTAATAAAGGGATGTTAATGTTTACCTGCTTAAATATCTCTAGTATTTCGTTGAAAGTCTACTTTCTCTTTGTTGGAGCTAACAACTGTGGATATGGGGCTTTGGGTACAAAATGAGACCTGACGGGAACCACATTGGCATCACTAGAAATTTTATCGGTTTCTTCAGTTAGTGGCTCCTTATGGGGATCATCTTGGGAACTAGAAGGTGGATCTACAGTATGTCCACTATTAGGCATGGCTACCTTATTGTCTACCGTTTTACCACTCCTAAGGGTTGTGACAGAATTCACTTGATTAAATGGTTTTGCACCTACTTCATTAACTCCTCTAGGGTTGGGTATCGGTTGACTAGGAAACTTACCTTTTTCTCTTAGAGACTCATTGATCAGACTAACCTGGTCTTTCAATTCAGAAATGGCCTGACTATGTTCTTGTCCTATCCTATTACTAGCTTCTATGCTTTGTGAAAGCAATTGACGCATATTTTCAGTATTTTGAATAAACGAGGTGATAGTTTCCTCTAGACTCACGATTTTCTTATCAGACTGATTCTGAAACTGAGTTGATTCTGAAGTATTCTTAGTATAGCCAAAACCTGGGGGAACATTAGAATTACTAAACTGACCTTGGTCCTTAGACCATGAAAGGTTAGGATGGTTTCTCCAACCAGGATTATAGGTTTCTGAATATTGGTCAAACTTTTGACGGTGATCAAGTCTAGTGTCATTATTATAAAGAGCATTGGCTCGCTCTTCAATAGTCTGGCCTTCCCAAAAAGGCTCTACTCTACCACTAGTTTGACCCAATTCTAAGGCTTCTAACCTTTTTGCTATAGCAGCAATTTTGGCATCTGATTCATAGCCTCCTTCTACCATATTAACGTTTCCTCTACCTAGAAGAATTGTTCTCTTGGGGTCCCTACAATATTCCCATTGCTGGGTCTTTTCGGCGATTTCATTCAAAAATTTCATCGCCGCATCAACAGTTTGGTTTTCAAAACCACCAGTGCATAGAGACTCAACCATGGTTGTTGTCGAATAATCTAAACCCTCATAAAGGATTTGAACTAGCCTAACCTTTTCTAAACCATGATGAGGACATTGGGATAATAAGTCATTGAACCTTTCCAAATACCTATATAACGATTCTCCCTCCTGTTGACAAAATGTGCAGATTTGCGTCCTAATAGACGATGTTAGTGCCTAGGGAAAAACTTGTTCAAAAAGGCAGATGTAAGTTTTTCATATGTTTCTATTGAACCGGAAGCCAAACTATATAGCCATGATTTGGCTTTATCTTTCAGGCAAAAAGGAAATAACCTAAGTTTCAAAGCATCATCATCAAGGTCTCTAATCTTTAGGGTACTACAAATTTCCTCAAAATGCCTAACATGGAAGTATGGGTTTTCATTTTCTTTCCCTAAAAAGATTGGGAGCATCTGTAGGGTCCCAGACCTAAGTTCATAATTTGCTTCAGTTTCGGATAACCTGATACAAGAAGGACGAGTAGTCCTAGTTGGGTTCAACAAAGCTTTCAAAGTTGCCATTGCTGGCACTATCGGGATATTTGGGATTCTATGCAATCACAAAACAAGGCTGACTCAACCAAATCAAACCTAATTTTCTAGCAAACAAAAAGCATGATGGTTCCACTTAGATTGTTTCTAGATTCTATTCTTTCGAAAAGGAACTCGTTACAATCTGAGCAAACCCCTCTGGAATCAATCCGAGTCAAAGTAAGTTGAATCGAGGCGAGGGAAGCTCAGTGGAGCTTTGATACCCAAGGCCTCACCGGTTACAAGGCGGCGCAGTCACGCATTCAACTCACAGAAACCATCATGAACTTCGAAGTATGCTCAAAAGAGTAACCAATATTCTTCGAATGACTTTCCTATTAATCTCGTTACCCTATAGGTCTCGTTCTAGTAAAAATTTTAGGCTTAGGTTCGCGTTTGGTTTCGTGTTCCTAAGGCGGGCAAGAAGAGAACGGTGATGAAATCCGAACCCTTATCTTGTATGGCCAGTCCTTGCCCTTTACTAGGAATTAAAAGCAACTGTATTCAAGTCCTAAGCATATATTCACCTTAAGGAATACAGTAAACCCGCTGACAGGAGATTCGCGGGTGTTTCGAAAAACTTACCTCCCGTACCAGACGGGCGAAGAACCACTGAAGTCGACTCGGGCCACAACTCCTATGTTATGTACGAACCCGAGGGGCCGAGGTGATATCGTAATCACCGTCCTTCCCTGCACACAGTTTGTATTTAAACCAACCCTTCCTTAGGGTTTAAAAATAATAATGTCCAAAGTCCAATGTCCAAGTGTCCAAAAAGAAAAGAAAAAATTACAAAAATAGCAAACCCTAATACAGTTCTCTCTCTAAATTGTCTTCTTTTCCGTTCTTTTCGCTTTAATCTTTTTCTCCAAGTCTTTATGCTTTAAGTTCCAGTCTTTACGAAATCACCAAACTCCTTGGCTCAATTCGCTTTATGATCCAAAACCTGTAGACAAAAGACAAATGCCCTAAAACGTAAAAAAGAACAAAAATAATAAAAACCTAAAAAAAAAAAAAAAAAAAAAACTAAGTCTAAAAACCCTAAAAGCAAATCCGCCTAGGCGGCGCCAAAAATTGATGTAATTTTAATTGTTGTAGAAAAAGTGGTAATAAGATTCGTTCAACTCGGACTTGATAAGATTGGGTTCTAAACTTAAAATAAAAATAGAAAATATATATACAAAAGGTTTGTCACAATGTCGAGAGAGACTGAGACTCAGGATTCCACCAAATTCCATTCATGCGACTCAAATAATAATTCCAATCAATTATAGCTCAATAATAAAAATATGGACTCTTGTTATTTGCCAAAAATAGATTTTTGAAAAGCAATGACTGTAAATCAAAAGCATGATGTATCAAAAATACATAGACCAAGCATACACCATCAAACGAAATCACACCCATTCAATAAAAATCATAAATCGATTAAAAATCAATGCAAATAGTCATAAAAGAATTATTATAATTACCACATGCGTGAAATAGGGCTTCCTCCGTCATCCCAGTGTTTGGGTTTAGCTCCTCATATTAATCACTTGCTCAAAATACATGTTTATAGCCCAAAAGTTGATTAAAAGAATGAAAAAGTAATAAGCAGACAGTTTGCAACGTTTATAAGCGTTGCAGACTGACTGTTTCTGTTATAAGCGAAACTGTTACAGTACGATAGAAGCTAAGTGCTGTAGAAGAACGACAGTTTTCTGCGACAGTTAGGTGAGGGTCGATGTTCCTCGTGTTCTTCCTTCTACACCAGCAGAAACGAATGTCTGTAACTCTGATTTTTGTTTCCCGTGGTTCTCTAAATTACCCCAAACTGTTCGTCCCCCTTCTTGGGACCCTAAGCAACCTATTTATACATCAAAGGACGATTAAATCTCTCCCAAATCGCTTCGAAATCTCTTCTTTCCTTCCTTGGCAGTCACGACAATAATCTCTTCCCTAATTCGTTTCACGCGTTTCTGAGCTCTCCCAATTATATCAAACTCCTCCTTAGATAGAATATGTATTTTTGGAACGAATTTCTTGCCTTTAATCTCTCTGAATGTCCAAAAACAAACTCGACAGGGGCCGTTTTTCCTTTTTTACTCTGTTTCCTTTTTCCGGCAATTCCAGCCCAATTAGATCAATCCAATTGCTTCTAGTAAACTTGTATAGCCATGAGAAGTCCAGCCCAATCAATTTCCGGTGTTGAATCTCTTTAAAACTGCCCAAAGCTTCACGTCCAAAATCTACAGACGTGAAGTCTCTTTTCCCACCAATATTTCTAATTTGAAACGTGAAGAAGGTGGGTGTCCCCCTATCCTGTGTTGTTCTCCCTTTAGCAGCTGCCTGGAAATAGGTCACCCCTTAGTAATTAGGTTACCCCTTATCCAAAATGAGAGTCCGTATAGTAATTTTCTCCCACGAGCACAAAAACCGCTTTTCGAGCCAATTTCGCCGCAAAAGCTTATTTCTCCAAAATACCTACAGGGACATAAAAAGCCATAATAAATATAAAATCGAGCACTAATAATATATACAATTGAGATTATATAAGACACAAAAATGTGCCTACCATGTGACAAGCTAAGTTTTCGATCTGACGGTTGAGAAATATTAGCTTGATTCTAAATCAGGTTTTCATCTAACGGAGAATAAGGATTGCTTTTTAACTAAGGCAAAACCCTGATTTGAAGGCTATATAAAGGAGGCATCTAGCATTGTGAAAAACTAATCCCCACACTTCTGTGTGCCACTAGTGCGCCCGCTAGAGTCGATCTCCATTAACCTTTTATTTTCTTCTCTAAAATCAGGTTAACGACTTAAAGACTTCATTGGGATTGTGAAGCCAGACCGATACTACTTTATCATAGTTGTATGATCTGATCTTGCATCTTCTATCGTACGAGTACAATCGATTGATTGGCTTGAGATTGTGAGAGTTCTCCGATAGGCAAGATAAAGAAGTCACAAACATCTTCGTCTCACTGTTTGTGATTCCTCGACAATCCGCTTGTGTAGTCAGGAAGGATTGTAGAGAGGTGATTGATTAATCTAGGTTGTTCTTCGGTAATATAAGACCGGATTATCAATTGGTTCATGTTACCTTGATTTTATATCTAAACACGAAACAAAACCTAGGGTTTATCTGTGGGAGACAGATTTATCCTTTTATAGACTTTTCTGTGTGAGACAGATCTGTTTATTATCAAGTCTGTGATTTTGGGTTATAACAACTCTTGGTTGTGGGTGAGATCAGCTAAGGGAATCAAGTGCGAAGTATCCTGCTGGGATCAGAGGCGTAGGAGTACAACTGTACCTTGGATCGGTGGGAGACTGATTGGGGTTCAACTATAGTCCAGTCCGAAGTTAGTTTGCAGTAGGCTAGTGTCTGTAGCGGCTTAATACAGTGTGTATTCAATCTGGACTAGGTCCCGGGGTTTTTCTGCATTTACGGTTTCCTCGTTAACAAAATTTCTGGTGTTTGTGTTATTTCTTTTCCGCATTATATTTTATATAATTGAAATAATACAGGTTGTGCGTTCGTGATCATCAAATGGAAATCCAACCTTTGGTTGTTGATTGATCCTTGGACATTTGTCTTTGGTACCGTTCAAGTATTCCTTGTATTTGATAATGACTCGCTATTGTTTTTAGCTTGAGTAAAAATCAAATCAAGAGAGAGATATTAACTCCTTGAGATACTTTTATCTAGATTGAGTCTGACTGTCTAGTTGATTCTCTAGCAAAGTATTTTGGAGTTAGTCCATACAGATTGCTAATCGAAATATTGGGTGGTGTAATTAGACCCCCACTTTTTGAATTGGTATCAGAGCAGGCAAACACGTTTAAGACCTAACAAGTCCGTGGTTGTAGCGATCTGACTCTATGGACAGAGGTGCTATCTTTATTAACGTACTGCCAGTCTTCGATGGCTCCAATTACTTTTGGTGGAAAATTTTTATGCGAGCTTTTCTTCAATCGCGTGATTTTCAATCATGGGTATATATGGTGAATGGTTATGATGCGCCCGTTGTTGCAGCTGGAGACAGAACTGTTCCCAAGAATATTGGTGAATATAATGCTGCCGAGATTCTTGCTGCAAAGCAGAATTCTGAAGGGTTAAATGTTATCATACATGCCATTGCCCCAAGTCTTCAACACCATGTGTCTAATTGCACTAGGTCTAAAGATTCTTGGGATATCTTAGAAACCGTATTTGAAGGAAACTCTAGTGAAAAGAAAGCTAGGCTTCAAAACCTTAATTCCGATTGGGAGAACCTTCGTATGCCAGATGAAGAAACATTTGATGAGTTTAATCACAAAGTGTCTGAAATTGTTAATGCATATTTTGCATTGGGTAAGACTATTCCTGAAAAAGACATTGTGATGAAAATTCTCAGATCGCTGCCATCTAGATACGAGTCTAAGAAGCATGCCATCGTTGAGGGGAATAACCTCAATAATCTTTCCAGAAACACCTTGGTTGGGAAGCTAAAGATCTTTGACCATGAGCATACATCCAAAGTCGGTAAGGATGTTGCCTTTAAAGCACAGAAGAGCACTAAATTACTTTCCAAAGGTAAAAGTGTTCATGCCTCTGAGGATGATCAGTCTGAGAATGATTTTTCAGATGAAGACCTTGACAAGTCGGTCTCCTTGATCACAAGACAGTTTAGGGATCTTCTGTTGAAGAGAAGTAAACGGTTTTCAAGAGACAAACCTAGGTCATCAGAAAAACCTCACGGTCGCGTACCTCCTAAAAATAGGGATGTTTATGAGGCTGATAACGAGGACATGCCTCAGTGCTTTAAGTGTAAGGGTTTTGTCCATTTCGCTAACGAATGCCCAAATCGTAGAAAATACACTGGGAACAAAGTTCTAGCTGTAACACTTGATGAAATGTCTGAAACCTATGATTCCGATGAAGATAGGAAATCAAGTGTAGGGCTCCTTGGTGAAAACATCGATTTTGATACTTGTAGCAATACATATATCAACCTCAATGGGTTCGAAGAAGAAGGAAACCCAATCAAGCTGGAAGATTCTCTAACTGGAAACCATGTCAGTAATGTTTCAGGATCTACTGTATGTCTAGCTGCTTGCACATCTCAGATGCCTGAATACTATCCAAGTTTGACGTGCTCGTTTTGTTCGATGAAGGGACACGAACTATCAAGGTGTTACAAGTACAAGCACCAAATAAGGCACGCCAGCAAACTTCAACGAAGAGCAGATCGATTAGCAAGGAAGCTGAAACTTGCTCAGAAGACCGTCGAGGTATGTAGGATCTTATCTTCGTCTAAGAAGTTGGTTTCCAGGGATAGAGTAAGACCATTTGAAAATAAAGTATGGTCAAATCATTTTGATAGACAGAAGTCTGAAGATTCCTCCCTTGAGGAAAAAGATGGACAAATCATTGTTCATCGCAACACAACTTGATTGTGTTGTTGGGAAAATCTTGTCTCATGTGCCTGACGAAAAGAGACAAGATTGAGTGTTGATTCGGGCTTCAGTAAAGTTTTTCCTTCTTTTCTTAGATTTTTTATTTTCTGTCTATCAAATAAAATAAAGGGTTATTATCGACAATTCTACTCTTTATAGTGTTTTAGAGTTGGGCATATACGAACCTGTCAATAGGTTTCGAACCCTACATTCCTTTTTCCTTTTTGACATCTTATATAAGATTGCTTGTTGAGTTAAGTGATTCAATCACACAAATCCAGTTGTTTATAATTGTTCTCAAAGCACCATGTCAGATGGAAAGGATGTCAACATGATTGTTAAATCCTCAATCAAGGAAAAAGAAAAATCTCTTGTTTCTAAGTCCTTGAAAAGAAAAAGAAGGAATACAAGAAATCCCAGGGATGTGCCTTCTAACTCTCAGAAGTTTTCCGATGTTCTTGATGAGTTGAAGGAAGTAAGAAAGGAGATTCGTGAAATAAAGGCTTTTGTGTCAAAGTCCTTAGAAATTCAGAGAGCCTTGGTACGACATAATCAGCCAAGACAGTTTGTTGATATAAACTCCTATATTCGTGAACCTTATGTTCCAATGGTTGTTGACAACAAGGAGTTTGGGAATGATGTTGAATTTCTAAAAGGCATTGTCGCTTAGGATGTCTTCTTTTTGGATTAGTTGGAAGAATAACTAGTGCTTTGAATAGCGAGGATTGTGACTACACATAGCTATTTTTGTTTTCATCTTCTTATGTTATTTTTTAGGTTTATTGGTATTAAATTCTAAAAGTATTTGGAGGATGATGTTTATTGCAGTATTTTAATGGTTTGTGATATTGCAATATTTTTATGGGATATGTATTCTTTACGTCCGTGAACTTGAAGGTCCCATATTGCAGTCAAAAGTAAAGTCGTTCATGATTCGGTATTCTTATTGATGAAAGGATGAATGGACTTTTGACATATACAAAATTTAAGCCTATGTAATCATTAATTTGATGGAAAATAGGATAAAATATTTTGTTCAACAAGGATAAAGTCTATTATGTCGTTATGATGGAAAATAGAATAGATCCTTGTATGTTATCCACGGTATTGATCTTCATTGATCCATTTTATTATGTTTTACCATGAAGGCTCCATTGTGTGTCTTATGTTGAGCATCTTACAACTAAGTCGATTTACCTTGGCTTCGTTGGTTGTTCCATAAAATGCTATATGTCGAGCATTATGAACTAAATTAATCAACTAGTTTGGTTATTTAGTTAGTACTCCATAAGTTTTCTTTCTTATGTTGAGTACATGTACGGTTAAGGTTGTCATATTCTATGATGAACTTAGTCGGGGTTCCATAAGTTCTCTTATGTTGAGCCCAAAATAATTAAATTGATTACTTCGGTGATTAGTTTGGTTATTTGTATTCCAATTAGATTAATTATAGGTTCTCTTGTAATTAATCTAGTTGAGTTTTCATATATTCCACAAGTTCTTGTGTTGAGTATATGAAAGGCTACACTATCATGTTCTTTGGTTAATGTAGTCATATATTCCGTAAGGTTTTCCTTATGTTGAGTATTTGAACGGTTAAGTTAGTCATCTCCGTGTGATTGACTTAGTCGTAGCTCCGTGAGTTTACTTATGTTGAGCACTTTCAATTAAATTGATCACTTTTGTGGTTTGATTTAGTTGCGTATTCCAATTGAATTAATCATGGGTTTACTTGTGGTTAATTTGGTTGAGCTTTGGATATAGAAAATCATTCCTATGGTTTTTGGTGTCCAATAAAAAATCCTTCTTTTCTTTCGAAATTAAGGTCGCTCTTGTTGTTCTCTCGGGAATGACATCAAATGGGGGAGAGTTCTTTTGAACTTGTGCTTAATGGTAATATCTTGCGGGAGTGCGGCTGTGGAATTTTATAGGGGTTATCTTGTATCTTAAAACTCCTTGATGAATGTTGTTAGCTTCGGCTATTAGATTGCATCTAAATTAAGTTGGTATGTATTTTTCTTTTGGTCATGAAATGTCTCTTGTGGAAATTTCATTATGATCCCATTCTTGTACCTTTGCCAATTTTATTGACAAAAAGGGGGAGAAATATTGTAGTTCACACTACAAATACATATGGTTTTCGGATCATTGTGTAAGGGGGAGTGGTTTCCATGATCGAGATGGAGTATTGACTAAGGGGGAGTGATACATATCACCGTAGTATTATTGTTAAAGTCGTGATACAATTGGACTTTGATGTTATATAATAATACTATGACACTGTATAATAATGATCGAGAATCTCGATTTCTCTCATTGTTATAGCTACGGATCTTCAACAACGATGGTGCTAAACTTACAACCTTTGGGATCATTGGAGTACTTGGAAGGACGAAGATTTCAAGGAACGTTGAAGATTAGACTATGGAATAGGAGCCACTAAAGTTTATCTTTTTTGTATTCCATATGTATTAATAGTTTTGTCACTAAAATTGACAAAGGGGGAGATGTTAGAGCATAGCTCGGTCAACCTCGCATGCGTTGCTATCTCAAGCATGTTTGTCAATGTTAGTGATCAAAACTATAAGTCTTGATTTCTAGCCTACATAGCTAAGTCTCGGACTAGGATAGAAAAGTGTAGTTGAGCTCAAGGACTTCATGGCGATTCATCATACAACGAAGATCTATACAAGGAACCGTGGAACTTCATCAACAAAAAGGTATGTGGAGACTTGAACTTATCTATCACTCAAAAGTCTATCTCTTATCTCCTACTTCTTATGAGACAAAAGTCGTATGCTATATAGACTAGATCATACACATTTGACATTTCGAGCTGAGCATTCATTGCTTATCTTTTATCTCGAAATCGTGTGTTGGTAAAGCGTTTCGCTTTGATCAAGTTTATCTTCACCTAGTGACGAAAGTCATGAAAAGTTTCAATCACTTTGAGAATTGCTCTGACGTGAATCGGTCTGTGAATAACGGCTACATAGCGTCCTCTGAGAATGTCTCAATGATTGAAATGAGAGTTTAGATTACATAACCATGTATTCCTTGAACCGAAGTTTTCGAACTTTGTTGATCAAGAGAAATCGGAGGATTGTGGAATTGGCTTGCCAAGTCCGCGAACCAGTGCAGACTCAGTCCCGAACTGTCGGAAGTTCTCGACCGAGAATTTCTGCTGGATTTTCCAAAACTCGTTTGTGTGCTAAGTCCGCGAACTCAGTCCGCGACCCAGTCCGCGAACTGGCGGAAGTTCTCTTTCCGAGAATTTCTGCTGAGTTTGGAAAACTCAACCGATTAACTTAAGTTCGCGAACTTGTTTGTGAACTTAAGAGGTTATGATCTAAATATGTGCTCTGAACATGAAACATTAAATTACTAAGGAATGCTTTATGCAAACCGTGGCAATAATGTCCATAAGTCGATTCAATCGAATCGAATCATCTTTGTTTCAATTGTGTCTTGTGTAGTTACATAAGATCTCATAGCAATTGAACAACTCTTTAACTAGTTCATTTGAGTCAATTGAACTAGTTATGGTGAAGAAGAACAAGGTTAATATGAAATGCTCATATGGTTAACCTTTTGGGTTACTATGTTGAACCAACATACACGTACACGTTTGGGCATGGTTTTAACGAACCCAGTAAACGTCTACCCAAGTGTGTGTGACAAGCTAAATTTTCGATCTAACGGTTGAGAAATATTAGCTTGAATCTAAATCAGGTTTTCAGCTAACGGTGAATAAGGATTGCTTTGTAACTAAGGCAAAACCATGATTTGAAGGCTATATAAAGGAGACATCTAGCATTGTGCAAAACTAATCCTCACACGTCTGTGTGCTACTAGTGCGCCCGCTAGAGTCGATCTCCATTAACCTTTGATTTTCTTTTCTAAAATCAGGTTAACGACTTAAAGACTTCATTGGGTTTGTGAAGCCAGACCGATACTACTTCATCGTAGTTGTGTGATCTGATCTTGCATCTTCTATCGTACGAGTACAATCGATTGATTGGCTTGATATTGTGAGAGTTCTCTGATAGGCAAGATAAAGAAGTCACAAACATCTTCATCTCACTGTTTGTGATTCCTCGATAATCCGCTTGTGTAGTCAGGAAGGATTGTAGAGAGGTGATTGATTAATCTAGGTTGTTCTTCGGGAATATAAGACCGGATTATCAATTGGTTCATGTTACCTTGATTTATATCTAAAGACGGAACAAAACCTAGGGTTTATCTGTGGGAGACAGATTTATCCTTTTATAGACTTTTCTGTGTGAGACAGATCTGTTTATTATCAATTCTGTGATTTTGGGTTACAACAACTCTTGGTTGTGGGTAAGATCAAAAAATCGGGAGTATGCTTTCCGATTGAATACTTTTATGCAAGGACCTTAACCTTGATACTTGGAAATTCGTGTTACTCTGCTGTGAGTGAACACAAATTGTCATGACATACCAATATTAAGGGTTCAGCCGGGGAACATAGCACAGAAAGCATTCAAAGAAACTTATATTAACTGAATAATACGGACAAGGTGCCAAAATATACAGAATATCTGGGATTGTTGCTACATGCACCATTCTGGATAAATTTCATGTGAATATATTGAGTTGCTCAATAAATGCACCAGTGGAGAGGTTGAACACTCGTTACTTTACATGGGCATGTCTCTTTGCAAGTGAAGGCATATTAAATGCAAGGTTTTACAATTTTAACCCTGAACTAAAAACCACCATCAACATTAAGTCCCCTGCTTAGCACGTAACAATGGCATTGTTGTCGGGTCAGCAGAAGATGGTGACAGACAAGGATAAAAAATCGAAAGGCATGACATGAAGATATTGCCGAGAAAAATTCAACTGACCTTGGAAAGAGGCATGAGTAGTCTATGATCTTTGCATTGGCGGTCTGGCCACAAGGTGTTGGCGCTTGGCGTACCTCTAGCTTTGTTATAGCGTACTTCTGGCTCGGCTGCTGAGATTGGTGCCATGGAACATTGACACCGCGGGCCCAAAATGAAACCTTCTTCTACCCTATTTCCAAAAGTGTTATGCACATAAAAGACGTTTCCTACCTTTATTCCTTATTCCATTGGCCTTGCTTCTGTAGCGGCGAGCTTCTTTCCATCAGCAGCCCAGGTGAGTGAATTATCCCAGATAGATATGTATCTAATCAGTCGATATCCCATATCTGGAGACTTCATGTACAGTAGGTAAAGAGTTTTTCTTTTTCAGGTTTTATCAGTTTGTGTGATATAAAAGAGCACCCCAAGCTTTTATTTTCATATCGATCACCACATGATTGTGTTCATCTCTTTTTAGGTATTGCTCCATATCTTCTTGCAATTTCCTTTTGTCTCCTTTCATTACGTAGGTTATTGATGTAGACATAATACTTTCCTGCAGTATATGATGGGAACTCCTAATGGTTATTCTTCCAATTCTTCGGAGAAAAGTTTTGAAGTTGACAAACCCATGGTTTCTGCATCTGAGGAGGTATTAGACAAAATCGATCCTTTGTTCCGTGAGGCTGGTCGGATTGTACAAGGTGTGCCTATCACTCATATACGCCTTGTTCGAACGCGTTCTCAAGATTTCATGGCTTCGGTTGACATGGGGGAGAAGTGGAGACATGATGAAGCGTTCCATCGTGTCAAGTCTCAGTGTGGTGAAGCATCTCAGCAACCCAGTGTCAGGGCTGAAAGATTCGCTGCTCGAATGAAGCGGCGAAGGATCGAGCCTAATAAACCTCCAGGCGAGAGCAAGTTCAATTACCCTGTTCATGACGGTATCGTAATCCTCGACTCTGATGTTGATGAACCAGAGTATCCTCAAAAGTCTGTTGGAGCAGTTTCTGAGAAGGATGTCGGTGCGACCCACGAGAAAGAGACTGAAATGGCTTCTGGAGGGGATTCCGAAACTACTGTTGGAGAGGATGTTGAGGCAGCCGTTGAAGAGGGCTTTGGAGAAGGCGTTGAGGCAGCCGCTGGAGAGGATGTTGAGGCAGCCGCTGGAGAGGGCTTTGGAGAGGACGCTGGAGCAGGCGTTGACATTGATAACTAGTTTTCATTTTGTTATTTCCTTCCGTAGAAAAACAATCTTTTCGTAGCTTGTAGATGCTTTGATACTTCAGGGTTTTTTTATTCATGTGACTAGAGCCATGCTTCTCCGAGTAATATTCTTTCATTTATGCTGCTTTGGTAATTTCATATCTTTAATTGGATGAATGAATAAAATCTCCCGAAAGAATCCCAAAACTCCTTTTGCAAAAAACGAGTTCTTCTATTCTTCCAGAGCGATTCAGCGGACGGGAAGCCAAATCACATAAATAGCGCAGCAATAATGCTAGTAGGTGATGAGTGCCAAATATTGTATATATTTATCCCTTTTTGTTGGCATTTAACTCATCTTTTGCGCATTAATTCTACATTTTATCCCATATTCTGTATTTTCATTGTTTTCAAGAATAAATATTTTTATTAATTAATTTTGCATTTTTAGGTAATAAATAAAGTTCGGATGAGTCGCGGAGCGAAAAGAGCAGAAAAGTAGTGAAAAGCCGGGAGAAATTACGCAAGGAAGCCGCGAAGAATGGTGCGCACAACCTCATTTTCTACACAACAAAAGCGCCTCCGTTCTCAGCCATCAGATCAGTTCTCAGGAGCATCCGACGGTCGCTCCTTCATAGAGCATCAAAATCTGATGTTTCTGCCGAGCACCACAGCGCTGAAATTCCAAGCCTTCAGATTAGATGGTAGTTGAATCCAACGGTCGCTCCTATGCCTGTGCATCTACTCCCGATGATTCCGCCTAACACTACAACACCTAACTCAATCTAGAACCGTTGACTTCGTTGTATTTTACATCCTACGGTCGCTACAAGCTGCCTCTTCCTTAGCCGTCCGATCTACCTACCATCTCCACACCCCACGGCTAAGCATCGCAAGACATCGAAATACGATGGGCCCGCCTCACACTCAAGCAGTCGAGAACCTACACCCAACCAAACAGATCCTTCTCCTCAAACCCATCGACCACCTCTGCCATCACCTTCTCCTTCACAGGCTCTGCAACACCATGTCCTGCCACCACCATCGCCTGCAACCCACTGCCACCACCAGACCTCGAGCTTCCTTCACCACCACCAGTTCCATCACTGCCACCACCATCTCCAACACCCGACAACACCCTAGCCTAGCTATTTTCTTCATCTCACAACCTCTGAAACCCTAGGCTTTGGGGTGAGTAAAATAGCTAGAAATTAGGGGACAATAGGAGCAGGAAGAGCATCATAAGGACGATTCAGAGCATGGGTCGAGCAATTTTTGGAGTTTGGAGGCCAAATTTTGGGTAATAATTTATCCCTAAATTGTACTGTGTATTGATACTTTTGGGAAAAATGTGTGTGAAACCCTAATTTGTTAATTTGGGTATAAATAGGCAATGTGTAGGAGATGAAAAACTTGTTCTTGGACTAGCCAAGTTTCCACCCAATTTGGGTTAGGTTAATTCCAATGTCAAATTGCACTGTTAATGTCTAAATGTGTGATATTCCTGTAATGCTTGTGTTCTTGTTATAATTGTATTTGCATCCTGTTAGTGTGTTAGATGTTTGTGTTCACATGTTAATTTCAGTTCAATGTTTGTTTGTGTGTGTTCATGTTAGACTTTCTATTCATTGTTACTCACTGTTATGATGTTTGTCATGTTCTAAACCACCATGCTAGGGACTTGATGAATCTCTAGTGTCTTATTGTGTAGTACACTGAATATATTGCTCTAGAAGGCTAAACAAGTTTAGGAAAAACTTGAACTTAGCTCATCATCACCTCACTTTCACAATGTATGCCAAGTATGCTTTGTAGTTAGGTTCATGAGCTGCTGATAAGCTGCAACTCAAGCTGAATTCATAATCCCTTGACTAGTTGTGCTGTAGAAAGACAATTAGTGCTTTGGAAATAATACCATAGTTGTGTTTAACTTTCTATAGGAGAATACACAGTAAAAATTAGAGTGAATTCAACCCCTAGTTCCCATCCATAATCTACTTCATTCTCAACCACAATTCATTCTTCAACTGTTTAGTTTAGCTTTGTTCTTGCTTTGTTTTGCTTTTACCTTGATTGTTCCCCCCTGCCCTGCAACTCTGTTGCACCCCTGCTTTGCTTTTTGTTCACTGCTTGAGCAGCTGCAGCTGCTGCTGCAGCTCTGTTGTTACTGCACTACTGTGCATTTTCTGTGCTGCTGCCACTTCTTCTGGTGTGCTGCTGCTGGTGCCTGTTACTCTACCAGGTTGCTGCTGCTGGTGCCTGCTGCACTGCTTCTTGCCTCTCTGCAGCTGCCGCTGCCAATCCACTTCTCTGGGCTGTTGCATTGCTGCTGATTGCTTTGCTCTCCACAGCTCACTTCCAAAAGCCCAGAGCACAATCTGAGCCCAACTGTAAGACCAAAATCAAAGCCCAGTTCAGTAAGGCCCCAAGTCAAATTCATAGTCAAGGCCAAAGCCTAGTTCTCTGTTAAGCCCAACTCATAGTTGAACTGCTGAGCCCAAAGCTCAAATCAGCTCACTGAAACAAAGCCCAACTCTCAAATACCAAGCCCAATTACTGTAAAAGGCCATTTCACTGTTCAGGTGAGATTGAGCCCAAAGCTTAAACAAAGAACCAAAGCCCATTTGCACTTTAAATATAACTGAGCCCAGGCTCAGTTCATTTTATGTTTAACAAACCCACTAAGCCCAATCCATTCAAAGGGCATTCAAACCCAATAGTACATTAAGCCCAACACTTCCAAAGGGCTTCTAAGCCCAAAGCAAATCTAGGAACCCAATTAGCTAAAACACTTCCGAAACACACCCGATCTCTGTGGATCGACCCGTACTTGCACGAGCTACAACCGACGACCGTGCACTTGCGGTATTACTGTAGGCCCGTTTCCATTGCATCATTTTTATACACATTTCCTGGCCTGCCAAGTTTTTGGCGCCGCTGCCGGGGATAATTTCTATACCCTTTTAGAGGCCTGCCAAGTTTTTGGCGCCGCTGCCGGGGATTGGTGCTGTGTTTTATCTGTGTTTTTTAGTTATTTTGTATTTCATTTCATAGCATTTGCATCTGCATCTGCTTCATTTCATTTGCTGTTGGACCTGCTGTTCTGAACCTGTTTTTTCTGCTGGGACGCCACCAAGGAAAAGAACCAAACCCAACTGGGTTTTTGCAACATATCAGAGCAGCTGGGCTGTGCTACAAAGGTAAGCCTAAACCCATTTCATTGAGAGAACCCAACCTGTGGGCTTCCAATTTTTTTATTTGTGGGCTTGTAATAATTAACCCAATTTTTGGGCTTTTTATTTTTCTATTTTGGGTTTGTAATAATTTATTGTGGGCTTGTATTTATTTGTGTGGGCTTGTTTAAATTCTTCCATTGGACTTGTATTTTGGACTCTGGGTTTAAACCCAGCTGAGCTTATAACTGGTTGTGGACTTGTAAGTGGACCTCGAAACCAAAGTTTTAAAACAAACGTCGGGCCTTAACCAACTGGGCCAAATTAAACTTTCAAAAATTAAACTTGGATTTTCGTAGGCCGCAGCCTTCATTTCATTAGAGGCTTGCACAGTGGGCTTGCTCCATTTCAAAAACCAAATTTTTATTTTCTTCTTTTTATTATTTTAAAAAAAAAAAAAAAAAAAAAAAAAAAAAAAAAAAATTCTTGCTCCCAGATTTTAAAAACCAAATTTTATTCTGCTCCCACATTAAAAACCAAAATTTTTCTTTTTCCCATTAAAACCAAATGGCTCCCGCCAAAACCAAATTTTTCCCAACAAAACCAAATTTTTCCAAAAAGTCCAATCCCTTAAAAACCAAATTTGAGCTTTGAGCCCAATCATGTATAGATCTTTTTCTACAGTTGGGGAATACAACAAATCCCTTAGAGAACTTGCGTGTGGACAAACTTCACGTTATGCACCTCCCATAGACCATGATGTCAATAGTCATAGGAATTATTGGACATTTTCAAAGTCCCGAGCCGCAATACATGAACCCTAATGACTATTCATACATGCATCATTCGCCACAACGTGAAAATGAACATTTTGCTAGTGCCTCACTCACACAATCATCACTGATCGATCAATTAGAAGCTCGAATCGCAGCTTTAGAAATGCAATCACTGAGGAATCTGTCACATCTAATTTTCTAGGCAACCTAAAATCTATGCATGTCCTGCATGTGGTAGTTTAGACCACCCTGTTGAGAATTCATATTTTGCATAATTTTAGGCAATCTAGAGAAATCCAAGGTATGAAATGCCCATGAATTGTGAGAATGGTAGTCATTGGGACCATAATCAATCCTTTGAGGGTTGCGATCAATATTTTGTAGACCCTAATGACCATGCATCATGTACCTTCACCACAATTTGAACATGAAGAATTTTGTACTCCCATGAATTTAGACTCCACCACAGAAGCTTTCAGACTTAGTGAGCAAAACTTCGATAGATCTACATCACGAATTCAGGCATATTTAGATCAGATTTGCTTCACCTACAAAAGGAGGAAATCATGAGGAAATGTATGTTGTCCCTAATGAAGTGTCTAGTCCCATTCATGTAAATGATGTGAATATGAACCTAATTTAGAGGAACATGAATCGACTAACGACACCACCACTTTTAATGAGGACCAATATGCATGCTACCATGATGATGATTATGATGATTATGATGATGTGTTAGAAGAACGAAAATATTGTGGAACCTGTTGGTTCAATAACATATGGCTTCTCGCCCTCGACCTTCATGAATGTTGTTTTTTCTAATACTCATTGTAATTCATATGATTTTGATATTGACATGGGATTCGTACAATTATTCTGTGAAGATGAACATGACATAGGAATAGTTGAATCTTCTGTAGACACTAATATGCATGAAAATATTTTGATGTGTCTGATTCTCTACCTAGGTCACATTGTGATATTTCTCCTGATTTGCCGATGCATGAGAATGAATCTGTTGATGATGTTGATGATTCTAAGTGTGAACTTGCCAATGTGAGTGATGATTGTGAGCATGATGTGACATGTGTAGATGAGTTAGAAGATTTTGATTTGATTGATAATGATATGCCTATTCTTCTACCTGAGTCACAATTTGGTGGCCTTCCACCCAACCTAGATTTGGTTTGTGCCAATATTGTAAAACCAATTTTTCTGAAAATTCCTAACCTAGGTTTGGAACTGTGTGCTTCCCAAGTCCTCTTGGACTATTTTGCTTCCAAATATAATACATTTGAGGAACCACAGTTGGAAATTGCATGTTTGCCCGTCCCTAGCACAGTTCATTTTGAGCTAGACCTTGTGCATGATGAACCCCCAAAACTGCGCGATTTGTTTTCAAAATTATCTTCTGTAAAATCCAGGTTTGGGGGTAGCTCATTTTGTTTCACAGTTTCACTTGCGTTTCTTTCCTGTTATTATTGTGTGAAGCTGTTGAAATGTCTACACTTCGTCTTTTGGGTTGATCCTCAACTCTTTAGATTGTTAGTGTATGGTGAATTTTTTGTATATAATCCAGTAGATAAAATTTTAAAAAACACTTTTGTTCCTTTTGTATATATTTTTACTAATCCAATATGATCTCGGCTGAAATATGTTGGATTTTTGCCTTGAATAACGGAGTTTTAATTCTGCTTTCGCGAAATCGGGTATTCTCTCCTTTACGCTACTCAGCATGTCCCTTTCCATATGTTGCATTTTAATTCTTTCCATATTTTGAAACATTGAGGACAATGTTTAGTTTAGGTTTGGGGGTATAGAGTAGATACCATGATAATAGCTATAATTGAAAACAAAACTCTTCTTTTTGAAAAAATTGAAAAATTCAAAAAAATTAAAAATCAAAATTAAAAAAAAATTAAAAAATGAAAAATCATAAAAATGGAGCTCATTTACCTTGAAATGTTGACTCTTGTGCAAATATGTATTTTATTAGGAGTCTTAGTCTAGATATTTAGGCACCCTGATTCTAGCACAATTCACATAGTGATAAGAAATTTGCACGCGCACGATCTACCAATACATGTATGGCCTCGATCTTCAAGGTGTTGGATAGGAAGTTACGATTGCCAATCACTTTAGAATACTGAACGAAACTTGACTAGCTTGTTCTTTGGTTGGTTGGGATAGAAGGTGGAGGTTACATTAAGAAAGACAACCATCGAATTTAACTGGGTGCATCAAAAAGGGCTACCTCTTGCAAAGTGTCATGTAATTTTTTGTTTCTTTTGTTATGTATCAAAAGTGTTTCCTTGTTAAAAAAAAAAAAAAAAAAAAAAAAAAAAAAAAAAAAAAAAAAACGATGTATATATTCAGAAAAAAAAAAAAAAAAAAAAAAAAAAAAAACAAAAAAAAAAAAAAAATCAAGTATTTATCAATTCCATCATCTCTTGTTCCAAAAATAAAAGAGATAGTCAATGTAAATAAGAGTCATGTAAAGAGTTCTTTGTGTTTTTGTAATAAGCAAGGAGGGTGTATGCCATTGATGTACAACGCGAGCAATTGTGAAATACCTCCAACTCATTCACAATTCTCGTAAAGTCCGGACAGCTAGCTAGATTTCGACCTCAGTTCTTAGCCTGAGAAACTATCTCTTGGTGATTAGTAGTCATGACTTCAGATCTTTCTTTACACATGTGTAGATACACTTTACACTCTTATCACATGTCCTTATTTGTTATCAGTGCTAGGATTGTGCCTTGATAGCTAGATTGACATCTCCATTTTGCTGTGAGCTTAACTGTTTTGCACATGTCACGTTTGATGGAATCTGAGCTTATATTTTGTCCTTAGGTTTTGTAGGCACACCTCTGGTAAACCTTCACGAGACTTCAACTCGTCCACTAGGGACACTTAGTGGTTTAAAAGGCTTAGTGCATACGCTAAATGCATCGAGAGACCAGCGACAGTGGTATAGTTAGGATTTCCTTAGTTTGTTTTACTTGAGGACAAGTAAAATTCAGGTTTGGGGGTATTTGATGAGTGCCAAATATTGTATATATTTATCCCTTTTTGTTGGCATTTAACTCATCTTTTGCGCATTAATTCTACATTTTATCCCATATTCTGTATTTTCATTGTTTTCAAGAATAAATATTTTTTTAATTAATTTTGCATTTTTAGGTAATAAATAAAGTTCGGATGAGACGTGGAGCGAAAAGAGCAGAAAAGTAGTGAAAAGCCGGGAGAAATTACGCAAGGAAACCGCAAAGAATGGTGCGCACAACCTCATTTTCTACACACAAAAGCGCCTCCGTTCTCAGCCATCAGATCAGTTCTCAGGAGCATCCGACGGTCGCTCCTTCATAGAGCATCAAAATCTGATGTTTCTGCCGAGCACCACAGCGCTGAAATTCCAAGCCTTCAGATTAGATGGTAGTTGAATCCAACGGTCGCTCCTATGCCTGTGCATCAACTCCCGATGATTCCGCCTAACACTACAACACCTAACTCAATCTAGCACCGTTGACTTCGTTGTATTTTACATCCTACGGTCGCTACAAGCTGCCTCTTCCTTAGCCGTCCGATCTACCTACCATCTCCACACCCCACGGCTAAGCATCGCAAGACATCGAAATACGATGGGCCCGCCTCACACTCAAGCAGTCGAGAACCTACACCCAACCAAACAGATCCTTCTCCTCAAACCCATCGACCACCTCTGCCATCACCTTCTCCTTCACAGGCTCTGCAACACCATGTCCTGCCACCACCATCGCCTGCAACCCACTGCCACCACCAGACCTCGAGCTTCCTTCACCACCACCAGTTCCATCACTGCCACCACCATCTCCAACACCCGACAACACCCTAGCCTAGCTATTTTCTTCATCTCACAACCTCTGAAACCCTAGGTTTTGGGGTGAGTAAAATAGCTAGAAATTAGGGGACAATAGGAGCAGGAAGAGCATCATAAGGACGATTCAGAGCATGGGTCGAGCAATTTTTGGAGTTTGGAGGCCAAATTTTGGGTAATAATTTATCCCTAAATTGTACTGTGTATTGATACTTTTGGGAAAAATGTGTGTGAAACCCTAATTTGTTAATTTGGGTATAAATAGGCAATGTGTAGGAGATGAAAAACTTGTTCTTGGACTAGCCAAGTTTCCACCCAATTTGGGTTAGGTTAATTCCAATGTCAAATTGCACTGTTAATGTCTAAATGTGTGATATTCCTGTAATGCTTGTGTTCTTGTTATAATTGTATTTGCATCCTGTTAGTGTGTTAGATGTTTGTGTTCACATGTTAATTTCAGTTCAATGTTTGTTTGTGTGTGTTCATGTTAGACTTTCTATTCATTGTTACTCACTGTTATGATGTTTGTCATGTTCTAAACCACCATGCTAGGGACTTGATGAATCTCTAATGTCTTATTGTGTAGTACACTGAATATATTGCTCTAGAAGGCTAAACAAGTTTAGGAAAAACTTGAACTTAGCTCATCATCACCTCACTTTCACAATGTATGCCAAGTATGCTTTGTAGTTAGGTTCATGAGCTGCTGATAAGCTGCAACTCAAGCTGAATTCATAATCCCTTGACTAGTTGTGCTGTAGAAAGACAATTAGTGCTTTGGAAATAATACCATAGTTGTGTTTAACTTTCTATAGGAGAATACACAGTAAAAATTAGAGTGAATTCAACCCCTAGTTCCCATCCATAATCTACTTCATTCTCAACCACAATTCATTCTTCAACTGTTTAGTTTAGCTTTGTTCTTGCTTTTTGTTTGCTTTTACCTTGATTGTTCCCCCCTGCCCTGCAACTCTGTTGCACCCCTGCTTTGCTTTTGTTCACTGCTTGAGCACTGCAGCTGCTGCAGCTCTGTTGTTACTGCACTGCTGTGCATTTTCTGTGCTGCTGCCACTTCTTCTGGTGTGCTGCTGCTGGTGCCTGTTACTCTACCAGGTTGCTGCTGCTGGTGCCTGCTGCACTGCTTCTTGCCTCTCTGCAGCTGCCGCTGCCAATCCACTTCTCTGGGCTGTTGCATTGCTGCTGATTGCTTTGCTCTCCACAGCTCACTTCCAAAAGCCCAGAGCACAATCTGAGCCCAACTGTAAGACCAAAATCAAAGCCCAGTTCAGTAAGGCCCCAAGTCAAATTCATAGTCAAGGCCAAAGCCTAGTCTCTGTTAAGCCCAACTCATAGTTGAACTGCTGAGCCCAAAGCTCAAATCAGCTCACTGAAACAAAGCCCAACTCTCAAATACCAAGCCCAATTACTGTAAAAGGCCATTTCACTGTTCAGGTGAGATTGAGCCCAAAGCTTAAACAAAGAACCAAAGCCCATTTGCACTTTAAATATAACTGAGCCCAGGCTCAGTTCATTTTATGTTTAACAAACCCACTAAGCCCAATCCATTCAAAGGGCATTCAAACCCAATAGTACATTAAGCCCAACACTTCCAAAGGGCTTCTAAGCCCAAAGCAAATCTAGGAACCCAATTAGCTAAAACACTTCCGAAACACACCCGATCTCTGTGGATCGACCCGTACTTGCACGAGCTACAACCGACGACCGTGCACTTGCGGTATTACTGTAGGCCCGTTTCCATTGCATCATTTTTATACACATTTCCTGGCCTGCCAAGTTTTTGGCGCCGCTGCCGGGGATAATTTCTATACCCTTTTAGAGGCCTGCCAGTAGGCGTGTCACATTCTCTAGCTACTTCCATAGCAACGCCTCGCATGTTGTTGGCAACAGTAACTCAAAATAGGGGGAAAACAGTAGCAATAGTTAAGGATTTAACCAACCTATTGTTGGATTTTCCCTTGCAAATTGAACAGGACGTGACATGCCGCCTGGGTATGTAAAAGCGTGAGCTGCCGCAAGCTGGTAAACACGCCGTGAGAAGTTGATAAACCTCGTCAGGCAAAAGTTGAAGCCAGACGTTCTTGAAGGAAGGTGTCCATGCCGCCACTTGATGATCTTCTTCCTTGCATATTCCCCTCTTCGGTATTTTTTTCTGAACAAGATATTTTTCTTAGGGTTTGATTTTTTCTGGTTTTTAATTGATGGGTAATGACTTTGTGGGAGTTTGGATTTGCTGAGTACTTTTCCTTTGAGATGATTCAGGAAAACTTATTTTGAAATAAAGATGCTTTTAATTAAAATCGAAACCCTAATTATGAATGCAAGCAGTGCAATCATTTTGGAGGAATTAAAAATATTGCAGGAAAAGGGAAATTGCTGAAGGAAATACTAAGAATAATTGTGAGGTAAGAGGCGGCGTGACGCTTTCAGGCTTAAAAGGGTTTGATCCACTGAGCGTGTATTACTACACTTTCCAACTTGTCGGTATTGATGAACTTGCAGTAACCTCCCAAAATAAATTATGTTACTAAGTATGGTTCGTCTGTGGAATGGGTTGCGCGACTACTTGATTGACAACTTTTACTACCATATCTCCAACTTGGAATGGGTTTTGATGTTGTGCGACTACTTGATTCTTGGGTTTATTCTCGACTAAGACAACCTCCAAATTTTTGATGAAACACTTAAAAGGCCCAGCATCCCATTCACATCTCTTAGTGACGCCCGGGTTGATAACTGGACCGAGTCCCCATGCCTGGACGAGAGGAGAAGTGACTGGGTGCAGAAAGGGTTGTTCAATAAGACTTACTTGTGTTCGGAATCTACAGATGAACGTCGACGGGCTCTCTCCAGGTAATTGAGTTACATTGGTAAGTTGTTGATACGACAACATGTAATCTTCAGGGTTGGATGGCTTGTTGGAAATTCTTTCGGGTATTGACACTGGCAGAAGGGATACTCCTAATTTTGCTTTATTGCCGTGTACCCACGAGCGCCCCAGAATCATGTCATAATTTGGGCATTCTTCGACAATGTGGAATTTGCCATGTGTTAGAGCATCTCCCGCCTTAATTTCGAGGTTAATATAGCCATACGCGTCTATTGCTTCTCCTTCCAGGTTTTTGACCACAATTGGGGAATGGGTAGCCTTCTGTTTTGAAATTCCTGCAGCTCTCAGAGTCTTGACGGTAACAATGTTGAAGTCAGAGGCCGCGTCAATCAGTGTGCCATCGAACACAGTACTCTTTAGGTAAGTTGCGGTCAGTAGTCCCCAGTTGCACTTTTCAACAGCGCTTCCTGAGAGAGGTTGGGATTTCGGAGTGGCTTCCTCAGCAGCAAAGAGTCGTTTGCCCGACACAACATGATTGAGGGCTGTAAACATGTCTTAACGCTGCGCCTTGGAGAGATATAGGATTTCTCATACACGCTACATCATGGACTGCACGGTTTTGTGAACAGAGTCCCCAGAGAGCATGCAGCTTCTGACTGGAAGAGGATCTCTGTGAACTCCCTCATTTCCCAGTTGAAGTTCTCTTGCCTCCACATTTTCCTTGAAAATGCATTTTAAACTACTACATTCATTGGTCGGGTGATGGACGAACCTGTGGTAGCGGCAATACTTGGGATTTGTTATTTCTTCTTCCGTTGGCGGGCGCTTGATATGAGGCAGCTTGATAGCACTGTCTTGGATCCATGCCTCCAAGAGATCAATTACTTCCTCGGTTGGGAATGGGAAATCTAGGGTATCTTATTCAGTTTCTTGGTGTTGCGTAGGAGCTTTAGCCGCAGCCTTTCGGGGTGGAGCCGCCTGATGTGCTGGTGCTGCACGCTTAGGCTGTTGTTCTGTTGCTGGAGCTTTCCTTTTCCTTCTTTACCCACCACGCTTACATAGGGGCCAGTGTTATTTTCTTTTTGATGAGGCGTCTATTTCCTCGAGTTTCGCGTGCATCTTCACTCTGGCCGGCTTGGTTCTTTCTAACAATGCTTGTGCTGTTGTGGCCGTCCGCTTAGCAGCTTCATGAAGTTCAAAGAATATCTGGAAGCGTCGATTCTCCAGTAAGGCGCGATAAATGGGAACCATGCCATTGATGCAAGAGTCCACCAATTGTTGTTCAGTCACGTTTGGGTCGTGACAATCCAACGCCTGAATTTTGTATCTCTTGACATAGTCATTTGGATGTTCATTGTTTCGTTGGAACATCCTTCCTAAGTCTGAAAAGGTGATTTGCTCAGACACAAATAAATACTTCTTGTAGAAAGCTGCAACCATCTCACGCCAGTTGGATATGTTGTTTGGTGCAATATTGTTGTACCAGGTGTACGCTCTTCCGGTAAGTGACTTTGAAAATTATTTCCGGCGGAGGACATGATTGTACTCGTGTTCATCCAAGGATTCTAGAAATCGAGAGATGTGTTCACGTGCATTACTAGTGTCCTCATATAGGGATAATTAAGGAGAAGAATATCTCCTCGGAAGAGGAACTCTTTGCACATCAGGAGGATATGGAGGTTGATGTTGGTGCATGTCCATCGGGTTTTCTCTGTCTCGATTTCCGAGAAGTCGTTCCAAATCTTCACGCGTGATGAAATTGGATGGTTGATTCCTCTCCACTGGACGTGCCTCTTCATATACAAGGGTGCACCCTGCTGAGGTGCTGGCGCCAGGAGTATTAAAAGTGCTCCTCATTGGTTCTGGTTGGCGTGGTTCCTGCGGTAGCCGCTCCGTTAGCGTCTTGAGGAAAGTGAGTACCTCCTTCTGAGTTGAAGCCATGTCCGTCTGAGCCTTAGCAAGAACTTCCTGTATTTCCATCAAATCAGCAATGGTAATAGGGGGTTGGCCTCCTCTGGTTCCTCCAGTTTCTCGTCCTGATGGTGGAGTGGTGGCAGCTCTGGTGACAACTGGGGGTGTCACGCTTGAATAAATATTGGGGGTGGCGACAGCGGCTCTGGCTCTGGTGATCGGAGGTGTAACGCCTGAGGGAACGTTTCCTTTGCCGCTGGTGTTGGTCATGCTGACAGGTGGTAAATTGATGCCACTGTAAGGGACGTTGATACCAAGGACGTTCTCAGCGTTGGTGGCATCAGGTCTTGTTGCTGATCCAGATCTAAGATCTACCATCTTGAAATTGGAATCGAAAAAATGAAATTGAAAATCGAAAATTGATATTGCAACCGAGAAATTAATCTCCCACTTTGGTCGCCAGTTGTTTATGGGTAAAAACTGTTTTTGCTGGTTTTGGTAAATTTGGGTGTGTGGATGAGAAACAAATCTAAACCTAAAACAAATACACTGCACGGGAGTACTTTAGATTCGAGAGATCAATCTGTATAATCCTGGCATAAACCAAGAAATGGTCGTTCCAGTCTTTCTTCGGTCACAAAGTGAAGGAGAAGGGTTGGTCTTAGGGAGGGAAGCGAAGAAGGTGTTGAGACCAGAATGGTTAATTTTGAAGGTGTGGCTATTTTATGACTTGTATCAGAATTTGGAACTGGCTTGCGGAATGAAAGCTATCAGTTCTTTGGTATTTTCTGGATACTATGTTGTTGTTCTCCCCAAAACTCGTTGTCTGGTCGAAATAGGTAAAACCTATTTATACAAGTCATATTAAACGCACCCTGATCTCGTAGAAAGTGGGAGTGATTGAGTAATGGAGAAGTGGGGTTATGTGTAAATGCCAGAGACCACGTTCCCACCATGGAAGAAACTGGTTAGTTTACACCCACTACTTTTTACCTCCACTAATTGCCCTACTTTCTTACACTTTCTTATAATGGGCTTGTTGCACGCCGCACGCTGTAAACCGCCAGACCAATACCCTGATGAGCATCCCCCAGTTTGTCACATGTTTGATGTCTCGAGTGTTTTCATGGAAAAAATGTAGCAGATTGCTATGTGTGGCAAGTCATCATGTGATGCTATTAGGCTTGTCTTAGTTGGTCGCCCAAAACTTGCCACAGGCCTGTCAATTCTGTGGAGAATTTAGACGGCTGAGATCGTAACTCATGAGAAAGGCTGGCCATTGATTATGGTCACATTCTGTTGGCGCCTGATGGTAGAACAGTGGCGTCATTGGCTCATGCCAATGGCGTAGTGGCATATAGTGGCATGTCAGTGGCATAGTAGAACCTGATGTAACCATGGCAACTATTTTGGCATATTGGTGTTAGACCCAAATATGACTCCGACAACATTGGTCATGTTGCTATATCAAACTTAAGGCCTTAGGAGAATGACTTGACCTAGTTGGCGCGGCAAATTTAGCTAAATTAGGGTTTGGCATATCGAAAACCTAATTAGCGTGTGTGGCATGGCCGCGACACGGTGGTGCTTTATGCAACCGGTGCCATGGCCACATTAAAGGAATTATGGCAGGCCATAATGTGGGAATAACCACGGGAGCAAGGATGGCCACGGTTGATTATAGAATGGCGCCATTTTTAGGGTTTGTCGGCTCCCACAAGGCTCGTGGCATGTTGTAGGGCCAAAGTGGCGTAATTGGGCCACGACTGGAAATTAGGGTTTCGACTAATGCCACTAAGGCAGAGCCGTGTTTGGAATACCCTCATTGGAATATGTTATGGCGTTTGGCCACGAACAAGAAGTGGGTTAGCACGTTGGCGCGCTATTTATGGCATGTTGACACGATCGGCATGCTACTGCGGCAAAGTGTCATGTTTGGCATGTTCGGCATGCTACTGCGGGAAAGTTGTACGTTTGGCATGTTTGGCATGCTAATTAGCGTATTGGAGCGGCATGGCATGTTCGGCATGTCACTAGCATGCCGGAGCGGAATGACACATTTGGCATGCACGTTTGGAAAGTTTGGCATGCCAATTAGCATGATGGCGCGGCTTTTGGAAAGCCAATTTGGCATTGTGACCATCTGGCGAAATTTTGCCTCCTTTAGTACTGTGGCAGGTTTAGAGCGACCTAATAGGTCGATTAAAAAGAGGAGCCGTCCAAGCATAGGTGTGGCCACACTTTTAGTGTGCGTGTGGCGGATTTAAAGTGACCTGATTGGTCGATGGGAAATAGGATCGACAAGTATGGGCCTAGCCACAACTCATGTGCATGTGGTGGGTTTAAGGCGACCTGATTGGTCGACAGGAAATAGGGGTCGGTTCGAGCAGCATGGGGTGTGGCCACTTGCGAGTGGCGCTGGCTGGCCTATGGCATGGACACACCTCCCTTTGTTACTGCTCCTATTCCGCGACTCCTTTTATTCCTTGTTTTCTGATTGTGGGTAGGATTTTGCACCTACTAATCCATGGCGGATTAATTGCCTAGTTCTCCTAGGCTTGGTTTCGACAAGCGAGGTCTAATATACTGCGCAGGACGCAAAACCCTAATTTTGTAAATTAGTTAGGGTAATATCTGAATCTTGTGAATTATCACAAAATTGGTTGAATTCTATGTATTGACACAGAGTTCTTTAAGTTTATTGCCAGAGAGCAGTATGCTTTCCGATTGAATACTTTTATGCAAGGACCTTAACCTTGATACTTGGAAATTCGTGCTACTCTGCTGTGAGTGAATCAAAATCTATTTTGCTTCAATTCTTGTTTTGTATACTTCTATGAGAATATAAACAATTGAACAACTCTAAAACTAGTTTTATTTGAGTCATTTGAACTAGTTATGGTAAAGATGAATGAGGCTGATATGAAAGTGTTCATATGGCTAACTTCGGTTAACTATTATTGAGCCAACAAAGGTGTACACGTTTAGGTACGGTTACCCATATCTAAATGAAGTCACTTTTCATTTGTATGTAACAAGCTAAGTTTGATATAACGGTTGAAAGATATTAGCTTGAGTCTAATCAGGTTTTCATCTAACGGTGAATATTGAATGCTTTGTTACCATGTTTTGAAGACTAAATAAAGGAGAACTCTAGAAACTGGGAAACCTAATCCCCACACCTCCTGTGTGATACTAGTTGCGACTAGAGTCGATTCTCCTTTACCTTAGGTTTTTCCAAAACCCTGTAGGTTAACGACTTGAAGATTTCATTGGGATTGTGAATCCAGACCCAACTATTTTCTCTATAGTTGCGTGTTCTGATCGTGCCCTGTTCTATCGTATTGAGTACTATCTTCTCTAATATTTGCTCGAGATTGATCTCAGATAGGCAAGATAAAAAGTAGTCACAAACATCTTCGTCTCATCGTTTGTGATTCCACAATATCTTGTTTCTCTACCATACGATTAAGATTATTGTGAGGTACTTGATAATACTAGGATGTTCTTCGGGATATAAGTCCAGTTTATCAATTGGTTCTTGTGCACCTTGATTTATCATAAGACGGAACAAAACTCATAGGTTTATCTGTGGGAGACAGATTTATCTATCTCAATAGAATTTTCTGTGAGAGACAGATTTGTTTATCAAGTCTTCGACTTTGGGTCATAGCAACTCTTAGTTGTGAGTGAGATCAGCTAAGGGAATCAAGTGTGTAGAATCATGTTGGGGTTCAGAGACGTAAGGAGCGAAACTGTACCTTGATCAGTGTGAGATTCGTTAGGGCTCAACTACATTCCAGTAGGCTAGTGTCTGTAGCGGCTTAATAAAATGTGGTGTTCAAATCTGGACTAGGTCCCAGGGTTTTTCTGCATTTGCGGTATCCTCGTTGACAAAACTTCTGGCATCTGTGTTATTTCTTTTCCGCATTATATTTGTTTATTGTAGATGGGGAAAAACGATTTGCTGGTTTTTAAGGAATTGAGTAGACGACCGTACGGAGGAGACTCCTCGAACCGAGCGAAATGTTAAACCTCACACAGATGCACCGCTGCAAAGGGGGTGCTTTAGATTCGAGAGATCAATCTGTAGTACTCCGGCCTAAATCAAGACAATGACCGTTCTAGAGTAAAGTTGGTCACAAGAGAGGATGGGTTGATCTGTAGGAGGGAAGCTGGGAAATGTGTGGAATCAATGGTAATCAATGATTGTGGATGTATGAATTCTGAATATGATAAGATCTGAATGATTGAAATTGCTCAATATAGTTGCTCAATTGATGAGTTGATGATCTCGTGTTGTCGATGAGACGTGAGATTGATGATATTGTTGATGCAAATGATTCAATCATGATTCAGAGACTTATTTATATTGCTGGAATTTTAGACACCATGACCCCATGAAGTGTGACAGTTGATAGAATCAAGGAGTGGGGAAGTGGATATCGCGTTTGAAACCAGTTGCTCAACGTGTGGAGACTTGGTCGATTTTCCACCGACTACCTCGTGAATTACTTCACTGATTGCACGACTTGCTCACATTCCATCGTGTGTTTGAACACACGTGTCGTAGACCGCCAGACCAAAACCCTAAGTGATATCCCCCCAAAGTGACACGATTGACGTCTCTTGGTTTGTTAGTCAATTGATGACTTCGTGGTTTGATGGGACGATGAGTCCATGTAGTTGCTGAGTTGAACATGATGTTCTGAAACTCATGAATTGAACATGTCATGAGACAGAGGTATAGTTCTTACGATGAAGTGAGCAAGTATTGCTCATTCGATGGATCGTTGAATATTGATTGTTGAACCAATATTCCTTGGTTTGAGCAAATATTTATCATCTGAGCAAGTGTTTCTCATGTGATGAATTGTTGAATATTTGATCGTCTGAGCATGTGTTGCTCATCTGATGGATTATTGGCAGTGTACCAAAAATATTAATTAGAATACTGGTCGTTGAACCGAGCATAATTAATAAAATTAATGACCATGAGGTCGTCGTAAAATTATTAAGGTTGGAATCTGGAATGATGATCCTTGGATTCAGAAACCCTAATTTGATCAATTGATGATCAATTCATGGTTCGTCAGAAGTTTAACCATGGGACGAAGGAGGGAGTGACTACATGGGACCGTGGATCAACCATGTAGTGTCCATATGCTCACGTGAGTAAATACAAAGAACTCCTAAAGAGTTGACGAGTTTTTGGTGAAAGAATGATTAAATGCTGGTTTAATCATTTATTCAAAAATGCTCGTCGGAGCCTTAGGTGAGAAAACCTAATTAATTATGACGGAGTAAGGGACCGACCATGGGGTCATGAAACCGGCCCTGGGTAGTCATGTGACCGCCTGATGATCACTTCATGAAAATCCAAAGTGTTTGGAAGAGTCTTGGACCTAATACGTGTAATTGTGCAAATTAGGTCAAAACTGTGAAACTTGATGGGACCGGCTTTTGTAAGCCAAAGAGCCAATCTTGGTCGGTCAAGATAGCGTGCTCGTGTCCCCAAGGCGTCCGCGTCTCAGTCCTGAGAATTTTGATATTTTCTGGCGTGCAATTGAGCATCCATTCGAGAAAATATGCCAAAATTAGGGTTTCGACGAAACTGAGGAAAATACCATGAGATGATGGAGAATAATTATAAAATAAAGGAATGAGGAGGCGTGGGACCTTGAAACCAAGGTATGACGTGACCACGGTCCCATGGTGCCTTTTCCTTAATTTTATAATATTTATTATGATTTTATGAAAATATCATGGATTTAAAGAGTTTTGATGAATTTAGGGAGTTTCCCTGAAGTGAAGGAGTTTTCATGAGTTCAAGGAAGCAAAAAATATTAAAATAATAAAAACAAGGGCGTGTGGGGCCGCGGGAGGCATGGACGGCCGGCTAGGTCCCGGTCCCATAAGTTTTCATAATTTTATATATTTTTTTAATGTATTTTTCATGATTTGAAGGAATTTTTCCTAATTTGAGAGAAATACCATGAAATCAAGGAATTTGATATCAAGGAAATTAAAATAAATAATAATAAAACAAAGGGGCTTGTGGGACAGGCTAGGGCATGGCCGGCCGGCCAGGGCCCGGTCCCACAAGTTTTCATAATTTATTTTATATTATTATTATTTGGTGATTTGTGCAAAATACCATGAAATCAAGGAGTTTTCTCATGAAATTAGAGAAATAATAATAATAAAATAATGAGAAACTGTGAGGTGTGGAACCGTCTGGGACCAAGGCACGGCCGGTTGGCCCATGGTCACGCCCCACACTCCTTTCCTTAATTTTATATGGATTTATGACAATACCATGAAACCGAGGAGTTTCCTCGAGACGAAGGAGATTTGATCAAATGAGAGAATTTTCATCAAATCATGGAAAATAATGTATTAAAAATATAAAAACTGGCGTAGGACTGACCACGACACGGTCGGTTGGTCGTGTGTCCTTGTTCCCAGCACCTTGGTCAATATTTTTAATTATTTATTATTTTCTTCCCTATTTTGCATAGGTTCATCGTTTCGTTGTATTTTGAAATACTCATTCGTGCGGTGACTGTTAGTGCATCGTCGTTGAACACACTTTCACCATTTGGATCGGGGCTTACTTATAGGTAGCTCAGACGCCCGGTTGTTGATTATTTATTACTAATTGTGGAATTCAGTGGAGAATAATTCACAAAACTGAGTAATAAGATGTTTATTATTAATTCATAGGATCAGCTGAGGATTCAACTACGAATTCAGAATAATAAAGTGAGCATTACCATTCCATGGGATCGTAGATTCGACCATAGAATTGGAGTAATTAAGATTTATCTATTGCCATTTATGAGAGCAGTTGTGGATTCGATCATGAAATCGGAGTAATGAGATAATATAGTTATTGTTATTCTATGAGATCAAGTCGTGGATTCGATCATACAATCAGAACAATTGTTTATTTCCATTCCATGGGACCAGTCGTGGATTCGACCATGGAATATGAGCAATTATTAATGCCATTCCATGGGACCAGTCGTGGATTCGACCATGGAATATGAGCAATAATAGATTATTCTGGGAATTCAGTAGTGAATGTCACGGCCGAATTAATCTTAATTAGGAATAATTAACTTTGTGGCTCTATACTATCAGAGCAAGCTGTCTAGGAGCACTAATTATCCCGATATGAGCTTGTCGGTAAGTCGTATCCTTTATATAGTCAGGGTAAACTCGTTGTTTGTTCCTGAAGACGTTATCGCTCTATAATAGCAGAGAAAGCTGTCTAGGATCCGTCCATCTCGTGATACTATACAGAAATAATCACTGAAAGTGTTCAGTATTCATGAGATATGTCGTTGTCCGGCCGTGAGACTACATATCTACATGTACTCTGAGAGAAAGTACTCTCCGTTGAGAATCCATGAGAGACTCGTGTCTCAATACTCACGTTTGATTGCTGGATCAGAGCTTCGTATAATTATGAGTTTATGATTTTAGCCCTTGTTGAAAATCCACCATCTACATTAAGTCCCCTGCTTACTGAGGAAAGCCATGTTCCTCAGTCAGCATTAAATGGTGATTTTCCGGCCATAAATAATAATACCAGTAATTGAACTTAGTCGTAAGTTGAGATGTTACCGGATTTAGAGAGCATGAGCAAACCACGACTTGATGAAGGCTTCAATGTCATGATTGGAGCGTCGTTTGATGATCATAAATTGGCGTTGAACCGTTGATTTGGACGACAGGACCTTGGTCGTTTTAGGATTCGCGGGGTGGGCCCATGAAAACAAATCCTTGTTTTATGAATAGACGCTCGTTCGTTCGTTATTTTAAGGAACAAACAAAATAGACCTGAGTCTAATGATATAAAATTCGTTTATGAGCTTTCACGAAAACCGGAATTTTATATTTTAAATATGTGAGATTTCACAAAGTGGAATAAACTCTCGTTTCAAAGGTGGATGCTCGTACGAGAGAAAAGTTTTTTTTTTTGATAGACGTGCGTCTGTTAGTAATAAAATTTTGTTTATGAGCCTTCATGAAATTTTTTATCTTCGAGCTTTCGGGAACTTTGAAAATATATTCTCGCTTCAAAGACAGATGCTTGTGCGAGGGGGCAAAAATATATAGATATATTTTTCAAATTTACGTGAGTTTCACGTTGAATATATATATTTTGTAAAATCAATGTTTTGATTTTGAACAACTGTTGAAAGTAGACAATTATACATGGTGAAATAATGTCTATATGTGAGTTTTCACAATTGTAGAATGGACGTCTGTACAATTTTTGAAGATCAGTGAGTGTTCACATAGTAAAAATTTACGTGGGTTGTTCGCGGCTTTATGAAAATCAAGTCATGATTTTTGAGCAATTGCTGAAAGTAAGCAATTGTATACGTGATGAAATAATGTATGTATGAGTTTTGCGATTTTATAGTGTATGCACACATGTAGAAAATCAGCGAATGTTCACATGAAAGTTTATGTGAATTATTCATAGTTTCACGCAAAGTCAGATGTTGACTTTAAATAATGAATTTTGCTTGTCTTGGCAAGTTTGAAGAAGCGAGCAAGTTTTTTCGAGGTTTTTACGTTATTATCACTAGGTTCTTGAAACTGTAGATAAGTAAGAGTTGGGGATTACCATTTTTGTTGCGTGTTTGTTATTGGTATATCCATGACTCCATGCCTTGCGCCTCAAATAGTGGTGACTTCTGGTTACAGCCACTCTTCGGGATCTTCCGTAGAGCGCTCCAAAAATATCAAGTCAAAGATGAAGACTTCTGCGGATGCTCATACTGAGGAAAATCAACCTTTCAGAGACATTGGAAGCTTACATATTGTATGTATCTCGATCATCCGAGAGTCGTCCCTCATTAGCAGAAGCACCGCCGACTTCAGCAAGTGAGACTATCGGCTGAAGATGAAGTTCGGCTTTGTGTTGATGGTGTAGCTCCTGATTGGATGAATGAAGAATTTCGTCATCAGAAAATTCAGAAGTTAGGTCTTCGTTGAAATTGTTGTAGAATCTTCGTCCCATGTCGTATTTTCGCGGTCGACCCATGTATCCTCATGCCCAGGAAATTTCCAAACTTTCGCAAAGAAGCCTTTTGAGTTCCGAGCATGTTTAGGATGTGAAATCGACGAAACAGTAAACTTCCAGGAGACCTTCAGAAAATTTTCAGCTGGCATGTGGTCCAATGTTTTGGCCACAACTCTTTGCTCGTTTCTCCAATTGTTTTGAATTTTGGATATGTTGTAGAGGACATTCATACGAAGATAATGGTATATGAGCCATCCCTCGATTCTTCACCAATTGCTCCCAGATAGTCGGGTTGTACATGACAGTGTAAAATCATCTCAGCCGAGCTTGCCGTAAAACACTCATGTTGTGTTCTTAGACCATTCGCTTGTGTCTTGAACGGTTGTTGAAGGATTTTAATGTCGTTGATTCGTTTGAGATCAGGACCCCTTGATTGACACATGATCATGGTGCTTGCATTGCCATCTTGCTTTTGTCTGTCGTAGAAACATCGCTTCTGAAACCCTGGTCATGAGACCATAGCTGAGGTTGCTCTTGAGAGGGGATGACGTAATGACCACGGTTTCATGTCCCGATGGTAGCATTACTTTTATGATGAATTATTAGCACATGATAGTCTGGTGCCACGAGTCTTGGACTGTGAAACTGGTCGTCATGATCAGTGGATCGTCAGTTCCTAGTATTTTGGTTAGATCTCTCCTCTTCGTTTTCTCTTCTTCTGGCAAGACTTGGATAGAGGACCCAGGTAGAAAAATTGATGTAAAGAACTAGATGGTCGAAGTTGGAGGTACCTTGATGAAGTACTTAGTGGAAATACCTGGTGGACACCGATCGACTGTGGAAGTCATGAATACCGTCTAAGAATTGTTGCTTGCATATTATACGCTCTGGAAGATGTAGGAACCTCATACGACGACGGAATTTGATGCTTGACCCCAACTTTTGAAGATAAGAGACTGAGTTATGCCATGAGACAATAATCACTCAATTTGTAGTTGTAGAGGTCATCCAACGAAGCGTGCACATTTGTAATTTTTAATCCCGTACAAATTTTTCAGATTTCGTAGACCTGACGGTAAAGGCCATATATTTCAGCTCGTACGTCTGATTGATGCGCCCTTTTGGTAGGTTGTATAAGAGACATAGACGAACATCTTTTGTTGAGGAAGTATCGTCTCGTTCCTCACTCGTTGGTACGTTTTTGTAAACCCATTTGCTGAAGTATGTTGTATCTCATTTGTAGAGGTGATGAGAATATCTTGTAGAAGACTTTGGTGTTGTTCCCGCCCATCGTGCAATCTTCAGAAAGACTTTCATGTGAGCATATTTCATGTCTACACGCCTTGATATGAATCATTAGTGCTTCGAGAAGTTCGTTTCCTCGAGCAATACTTCAGAGAATGGTTATTTGATGGAGCCTTGTCATGAGGATGTTGCTCCTGAGACCGTTGTTGGTGCTGAGACCATGAATTATTATGCTCCAGATATCCTTGTCGATGCTAAGATCATGGATGGTGTTCCTCTAGAGATTATTGTTGATGTTGATACCATGGTTGAAGTTGCTCTAAAGACCGAAAAGGCTAGAACTATGATTATAGATATAATTTCTGTTCCTTCATCCAGTGAGCCTTTTACATTCACGAACTAGTTAGTGAGTTGAGAATCCGGTATACTGAGAGTTCAACCTGAGTGCTCTTGAAAGCATGACTGTATCGTGAAGCGGCTTTGTAAGTGAATCCACGTTGTTGTGGAAGATAGCAGCAGAAATCTCCGTTCTAGATCGGTGAAGGGAACAAGTTTCTCAGTCATGTAGGGTTTTGTGATGTAGAGAAGTCCCGTCGATGAAGTTTCACGGAATCACCTCAGGTTGCCCAGTGTATGTTGAAGGAGTTGGTAACATTCATGTGTGAATGATGTTGCATCTGTTTCAGAAGTCTTATAATGAGATAATGAAGACTTATCGAATGTAGTGCCGTGCTGGTGTTGAATCCGTGTCGAGATATTTGTGTTGAAGCCAGAGGCGCCATTATCGAAGGTGTACTCTTTGATTGGGAGTACAATTTTGAAGGCTTCTTAGATGATTGAGCGTTGAAGCGCCATACCCCTTGAGCATATCTTAGGTTTGATCGTCTGGGCCCTGACTTTCTTCTGTTGATTCAGCATTCCTTTCGTTGCAGCAGTGGGATTCAACACTTGTGCAGAAGTCAGAGCTTTCTAATTTTGTGGCACACATGGACGCTCCTGCAAGGCTATGTAGAAACTCCCAAAGTGTTCTTTGCCATGTTTGGACATCATCTCGGCAATGCACGTCTCAGTGATCGATTCAGAGAAATGTCATATTCAACCACTTGGTAAAATACTAATGCGGTGAAGTTACCATTCATAACGTCTTGCAGAGTTGCTAGCAGAATTAAGTCCCCATGCTACATAGAATGTGAGGAAATAGATGACGTAGACACGGGAGGAATGAGACTTGCCTGAGTGTGAAACCTCTTGATGAATGTCTATGCATCTTTGCAGGTTCTTGCTTCAATCTCGTCAAAGTTCGAAATTTCTCCAAGTGCTCTGGTGATGGAATGCCTGTCAAATCTTCTGGATCAGAACTTTCTTTGTTGGAGAGATATGTAACCAAAGGCGCTTTGTAAGTACCCATCTTTTCAGCGTGGATCCACGCTCTTCTGAAGGACGTGTCATATCCTGGATCTTCCTGATTATGTGAAACTTGGTTTCTGTCCAGGTTGAACTTATGTTCACTTTGAGAATGATGTAGCCATAAGTATTTCTGACCGCTCCTTCAAGGTCTCTGATTGAGATAGAGCATGAGTATCTTCTTGTCGAGTGATGCATGTGGATCCGATGGTTTTCAGTGGAACGTTGTTGATGGCGGTGTCAGCATCGATCAACGTTCTTCCCAATTCGTTTCTTCTGAGATTGACTGTGGTAAGCAGTCCCCAGTCGTACACCTCTTGGTCTGTGGATGGAGGCTCAATAAGTATTTTCGGAATGGACTTCTTGACATGATGTGTTCAGTGCTGTGAACATGTCTCTCCTTTGTGCCTTCGACAGATAGAGCAATTCACGTTCGACCAGGATTGAACTGCCTCTTTGATAGGTTGTTCAGAGAAAGTGTAAAGCTTCTGATTGGGATAGGACTCTTGTGTACTCCTTCAGTCCCTCGTTGAAGCTATTGTGGATCAACCTTCTCTTTGAAAATTTGCTTCAAAATATTGCAGTTACTTGTTGGATGATTTGATGAATCTATGAAGGTGACAGTACCTGGGTTTCTTCATTTTTTTTTCAGTTGGCTCTCTATGATGAGCAGCAATTTGATTGCACCATCTTGAACCCAGACTTCTAGTAACTCGATCACTGTTTCATGATAAGTTTGAGTATGTCCGATCATCTCCCCGTTCGTCAATGCCGGATCGAGGTTTGTGTAAGATTGGTTATCCTTTCTTGATGCTTTTGTAGGATGAGGTGTTGGATGTCTCATGTTTGAGCAGGAGCTTTCCTTTTGCTTGATCAATAACGTTCATGGAAGGTTGGACATTGTATTGTTTGTTGATCAGGCATCGGCTGCTCCGAGGTTCCTCGACCTTGTAGACTTTGCTCAGCAAAGCAGGTGTAGTAGTCGCTGATCGTTTGGCTGATTCATGAAGTTCTGAGAGAGTCTGGAGTCGCAGAGAAAGGCTCTGTAGATTGGGATCATTTTGTTTTGTTCATGCTCTCCTAGTGCCTCCAGGGATCGAGAGACGTGTTCTCGAGCGATCCATGTTCCGTTATATAGTGCGAACGTTGGGGGAGTGTAGCCCTCCAGGAAAGAAATTATTTGTGTAGGGTATGAAGGTTGATAACGATGAACAAATGATGCTTTGTCTTTTCCTCGATCCTCCATGAAGCGTTCCAGGTCCTCACGAGCGATGAAGCCTGCAAATTACTTTGCTGGAGAGTCATCTACAGCTTTGCGGAATACTTCATCGTGTACAACATGGATTGGAGATTTCAGGATCAGCAGTTGAAGATGTTTCTTTAGCTTCTCCTTTTTCGCGTTGAGGCTGAGTTCGTTCAGACGCAAACTTGTCTGTGAGAGTTTTGAGATAAGCATACAACTATTTTTGTGTTGCAGCCACGTCAGTGTGAACCTTCATGAGATCAATCTGATTTCCTCTGGTTTCTTCAGGAGACCAACCGAAGAGTGGATTGTCGATGGCGCCAGTATCGTCACTTGCAGGGGCGATCTCTGGAGCACCAGTGCTTGGATGAGTGATAGTAACATGTGACGTGATATTGCTGGCCGGAGGAGTGGTGTTAGCGCTACCACTAGAGCCTGCAACGTTAATAGGAGTAGTACTTGCTGGGAGTACCACTAGGACTTGCAATGTTAGAGTTGGGTGTTGAACCCGGATTGGTAACTGAACCATACCTAAGACCGACCATCCTGCCGAATTGAGATTGCAACCGAGAGAATAATCTCCCACTATGGTCTCCAATCTGTAGATGGGGAAAAACGATTTGCTGGTTCTTAAGGAATTGAGGAGACGACCGTACGGAGGAGACTCCTCGAACCGAGCAAAATGTTAAACCTCACACAGATGCACCGCTGCAAAGGGGGTGCTTTAGATTCGAGAGATCAATCTGTAGTACTCCGGCCTAAATCAAGACAATGATCGTTCCAGAGTAAATTCGGTCACAAGAGAGGATGGGTTGATCTGTAGGAGGGAAGCTGGGAAATGTGTGGAATCAATGGTAATCAAAGATTGTGGATGTATGAATTCTGAATATGATAAGCTCTGAATGATTGAGATTGCTCAATTGAGAGTAGTTGCTCAATTGATGAGTTGATGATCTCGTGTTGTCGATGAGACGTGAGATTGATGATACTGTTGATGTTGATGATTCAATCATGATTCAGAGGCTTATTTATATTGCTGAAACTTTAGACACCATGACCCCATGAAGTGTGACAGTTGATGGAATCAAGGAGTTGGGAAGTGGAGATCGCGTTTGAAACCAGTTGCTCAACGTGTGGAGACTTGGTCGATTTTCCACCCACTACCTCGTGAATTCCTTCAACTGATTGCACGACTTGCTCACATTCCATCGTGTGTTTGAACACACGTGCCGTAGACCGCCAGACCAAAACCCTAAGTGATATCCCCCCAAAGTGACACGATTGACGTCTCGTGGTTTGTTAGTCAGTTGATGACTTCGTGGTTTGATGGGACGATGAGTCCATGTAGTTGCTGAGTTGAACATGATGTTCTGAAACTCATGAATTGAACATGTCATGAGACAGAGGTATAGTTCTTATGATGAAGTGAACAAGTATTGCTCATTCGATGGATCGTTGAATATTGATTGTTGGACCAATATTCCTTGGTTTGAGCAAATATTTATCATCTGAGCAAGTGTTGCTCATGTGATGAATTGTTGAATATTTGATCGTCTGAGCATGTGTTGCTCATCTGATGGATTATTGGCAGCGTACCAAAAATATTAATTAGAATACTGGTCGTTGAACCGAGCATAATTAATAAAATTAATGACCATGAGGTCGTCGTAAAATTATTAAGGTTGGAATCTGGAATGATGATCCTTGGATTCAGAAACCCTAATTTGATCAATTGATGATCAATTCATGGTTCTTCAGAAGTTTAACCATGGGACGAAGGAGGGAGTGACTACATGGGACCGTGGATCAACCATGTAGTGTCCATATGCTCACGTGAGTAAATACAAATAACTCCTGAAGAGTTGACGATTTTTTGGTGAAAGAATGATTAAATGCTGGTTTAATCATTTATTCGAAAATGCTCGTCGGAGCCTTAGGTGAGAAAACCTAATTAATTATGACGGAGTAAGGGACCGACCATGGGGTCATGAAACCGGCCCTGGGTAGTCATGTGACCGCCTGATGATCACTTCATGAAAATCCAAAGTGTTTGGAAGAGTCTTGGACCTAATACGTGTAATTGTGCAAATTAGGTCAAAACTGTGAAACTTGATGGGACCGGCTTTTGTAAGCCAAAGAGCCAATCTTGGTCGGTCAAGATAGAGTGCTCGTGTCCCCAAGGCATCCGCGTCTCAGTCCTGAGAATTTTGATATGTTCTGGCGTGCAATTGAGCATCCATTCGAGAAAATATGCCAAAATTAGGGTTTCGACGAAACTGAGGAAAATACCATGAGATGATGGAGAATAATTATAAATAAAGGAATGAGGAGGCGTGGGACCGTGAAACCAAGGTATGACGTGACCACGGTCCCGTGGTGCCTTTTTCTTAATTTTATAATATTTATCATGATTTTATGAAAATATCATGGATTTAAAGAGTTTTGATGAATTTAGGGAGTTTCCCTGAAGTGAAGGAGTTTTCATGAGTTCAAGGAAGCAAAAAATATTAAAATAATAAAAACAAGGGCGTGTGGGGCCGCGGGAGGCATGGAAGGCCGGCTAGGGCCCGGTCCCACAAGTTTTCATAATTTTATATATTTTTTTAATGTATTTTTCATGATTTGAAGGAATTTTTCCTAATTTGAGAGAAATACCATGAAATCAAGGAATTTGATAAATTCAAGGAAATTAAAATAAATAATAATAAAACAAAGGGGCTTGTGGGACAGGCTAGGGCATGGCCGGCCGGCCAGGGCCCGGTCCCACAAGTTTTCATAATTTATTTTATATTATTATTATTTGGTGATTTGTGCAAAATACCATGAAATCAAGGAGTTTTTTCATGAAATTAGAGAAATAATAATAATAATAAAATAATGAGGAACTGTGAGGTGTGGAACCGGCTGGGACCAAGGCACGGCCGGTTGGCCCATGGTCACGCCCCACACTCCTTTCCTTAATTTTATATGGATTTATGACAATACCATGAAACCGAGGAGTTTCCTCGAGACGAAGGAGATTTGATCAAATGAGAGAATTTTCATCAAATCATGGAAAATAATGTATTAAAAATATAAAAACTGGCGTAGGACTGACCACGACACGGTCGGTTGGTCGTGTGTCCTTGTTCCCAGCACCTTGGTCAATATTTTTAATTATTTATTATTTTCTTCCCTATTTTGCATAGGTTCATCGTTTCGTTGTATTTTGAAATACTCGTTCGTGCGGTGACTGTTAGTGCATCGTCGTTGAACACACTTTCACCATTTGGATCGGGCTTACTTATAGGTAGCTCAGACGCCCGGTTGTTGATTATTTATTACTAATTGTGGAATTCAGTGGAGAATAATTCACAAAACTAAGTAATAAGATGTTTATTATTAATTCATAGGATCAGCTGAGGATTCAACTACGAATTCAGAATAATAAAGTGAGCATTACCATTCCATGGGATCGTAGATTCGACCATAGAATCGGAGTAATTAAGATTTATCTATTACCATTTATGAGACCAGTTATGGATTCGATCATGAAATCGGAGTAATGAGATAATATAGTTATTGATATTCTATGAGATCAAGCCGTGGATTCGATCATAGAATCAGAACAATTGTTTATTGCCATTCCATGGGACCAGTCGTGGATTCGACCATGGAATAGGAGCAATTGTTATTGCCATTCCATGGGACCAGTCGTGGATTCGACCATGGAATAGGAGCAATAATAGATTATTCTGGGAATTCAGTAGTGAATGGTACGACAGAATTAATCTTAATTAGGAATAATTAACTTTGTGGCTCTATACTTGCAGAGCAAGCTGTCTAGGAGCATTAATTATCCCGATATGAGCTTGTCGGTAAGTCATATCCTTTATATAGTTTGGGTAAAATCGTTTTGTTCCTGAAGACGTTATCGCTCTATACTAGCAGAGCTGTCTAGGAGCCGTCCATCTCGTGATACTATATAGAAATAATCACTGAAAGTGTTCAGTATTCATGAGATATGTCGTTGTACGGCCGTGAGACTACATATCTACATGTACTCTGGGAGAAAGTACTCTCCGTTGAGAATTCATGAGAGACCTGTGTCTCAATACTCACGTCTGATTGCTGGATCATAGCTTCGTATAATTATGAGTTTACGATTTTATCCCTTGTTGAAAATCCACCATCTACATTTATATAATTGAAATATCATAGGTTGTGCGTAACTTCAATCAATTTTGAATCGAACCTTCGGTTGTTGATTAAATTGATTGACACTTGGATATTGGTTTTTGATATTGTCCAAGTTATTTATTATATTCAATCAGGCTCGCAAATTCCTATTTGTTTGATTGCAGATTGAATTGAGAAATTGAGATATAACTCTTTGATATACTTTTCTTAAGATTGAGTCTGACTGTCTAGTTGATTATCTTGAAAGTATATTGGAGTTAGTACATACAGATTACTAAGAAAAATATTGGGTGTGGTTGTTAGACCCCCGCTTTTTTAATTGGTATCAGAGCAGGCAAACCCGTTTAAGACCTTATAAGTCTGTGTTTGTGGCAATCTGATTTGTGTGGATTGTTGTGTATCTCAAACTCACACGCATAAAAATGAGTCCTAAAAGTTTTAATTATGCCAAATGTCTTGGGCTTACCTCCAAGGATAAGTCCTTTGATGATTCTTCCAAATCCAGAGAAATCAAAAAATTACAGCTGAGTCTATTGTTTTTCAATATCCTAAGATAAAATCTCTTGAATAAAAACATGATCAGCTTATTGATGAGCTTGAGAAGTCTCTTGGTCGATAACGAGAACTCTATAGCATCATTGAGTCCTTCTCTAACAATATTGAAAAACTTGTTCGAGAAACTACTTTACATCGTGAAAAGATTAGTTCTCTTGATGATATTGTTAAAGAAGATTCAATTAGAGAAAAACGTTTGATCGAAAATCACTCATCAGATCTGGACAGTCTACGTGTCGAAAAAGAGAAATTGGTTACTTCCCTTCTTCTAGCCCAAAAACAGTGCAAATCCTTGAAAGAGGAAAACTCTGTTTTAATGAGAAAATCTTATGTACCAATCTCTAATTCTTAGATAGAATTACAGTACATGAAGAAAAGTTTTCCAAAGGAAGTCCCTGCTAAGAAGTGTTTGCATAACTTGCAGTCTTCTAATAGGACTATGAACTTACAGGTTCCTTCTATTGTCTCTCTTCCACAAACCTATTATTTTGGTGGGAAAAAGAATCACTTTGTTCAACATTGTTTTATTAGAAAGAAACAAATTTTTTATCTTCAAAGTCTACTTCTTTTTACAGTCGACAGAGTAAATTGTCTGACGACATCTACAATGGATTTTATTCCTGCAGAAAGCCAGAACTTTCATAAAAGGGACTTCAATGGTCACTCATTTCGAAATATCTACAGGTATCGTGTTTCTCCTCATGGTGCAAACTATTAACCACAAAAATACGCATTCCCAATGGGTATGAGCATAAGTATGGCATATCTAAGTCTAGAATGTGGAGACCTCTCTCATCTAATCCTCTGGAACCGATTTCTAGAGGTCCTAGACTTAATCCACTGAAAATTCCCTCTAATGGATTTTCTAAGAAGGTTATGTCAAATCCTTCTGGAATAAGAAATAACCGAAGGAAGGTAAGAAATACTGAGATCAAACTCTCAGATGGTATTCAAAGTTCATTTCTCAATATTCATGGTGGGATTACATCTCACTTTGCTACCTAGTTCTAGGTAACTTCATCCTTGTATCTAACTTGAGAGTTGCAAGGACGATATTTGCGAGATGCTCAAGTTTACTGTTGGTTATCATTTGTTCTTATGTTTGATTTAGCTGTTTTCCCTTTATGTAAAGGATGAGTCTTCTCTTGACTCCTTGTATCTAATGTATCTTTTCCATAGGCTCTGTTTAAGACTTTTTAGTTATTGAGCCAGGTTGGTAAGAGATATTTGAAAACATAGAGTATTTATTGTTGGATCTTTTTTATCCATTAATCTTCCACACTTAGTCCATGAACGTCCCTGTCCTTCTTGGGAGTTTTAGGGTTTCTACAACAAGGGTGTCCTTCTCTTGTTTGTAAACATATATATATATATATATATAGTTTCGCCTTCCCTAATAATAATAAAAAAAAAGGAATGGGGAACTCCTCAAGACCTCAAGAAGTGGTGAATCTTGAGATGGAAGAAGACATTAAAGGATGCGATTATGTTCAATAACTTGTCTTGAAAAAGATGATTGAAAGGAAAGAGTACAACTCCTGGATTGGAGAATCTGTCAAGGATTTAATTCTTTTTCAAAATGACTCTAGGGTCGAATTTTCAAATCTTCAAATGCAAATAAATCAGCTTATTGATGGTCAGACCAAGATCCTTGATAATCAAAAGATCTTGATCATGAATCAGAAGAAACTCATCATGCATTGTGTCAAAGCTAGGCATCTTTCCCGCATTATTGATCGGAAAGTTAATGTTCTAACTCATGAACATAGAGTCTCTACGGTCAAAATAATCAAGGATATCGGTGATACCTTTTATGATGGACCCTTTCAAAGGTATGATGTTATCAAAGAAACTTGATTTTCTTTCTGTATAGGAAACTTCTTATGAGAATTTGTTCTTGTGTTTTAAGAAAGATAACTAGGGTTTGGAATAGCAATTATTGTGAGTACACATAGCTATTTCCAACGATTTTCATCTTGCAATGTTTTTTAGATTATTTATTTAAATTCTAAAGTTGATTTGGAAGATGATTTTGCAGTATTAATCTTTATGGTTTTATATATTGCAACTTGTTATAGATATTGTGTTTGCGTCCGTGAACTATGATTGTCCCATATTTGCTCAAAAGTTAAGTATATCATATGTCTTTATCGATAAAAGATAGAATGAACTTTTGTCAACAAAAGTTAAGCCTATTATGTCATTATGCAAATATTGATGGAAGATAGGATGAACTTTTGTTTACAAATATTAAATCTATTAATGTCTCTATGCAAATATTAATGAAAAATAGAATGAATCTTTGAATACTCCGCAGGATTGGTCTTTCCCTGATCCACATCTTTGTGTAAGTACTGTGCGGCTCCTTAAGTTCTCTTATGTGAGCATTTCCGATTAAATTAATCATGGGTTCTCTTGTGGTTAATTTAATTGAGTATTTTGGATAGAAATTCATGTTTCATGTGATTTGTTAATGTCCAAAGAAATCTTTTTCTTGTGAAAGTAAGGTCGCTCTTGTTGTTCTTTCGGGAATGACATTTTATGGGGGAGAGTTCTTAATTGAAATTTTGCTTAATTGCCAAATCTTTGTGGGGATTGCGGCTGTGGAATATTGTAGGAGTTTTCTTGTATATTTATAAACTCCTTGATGAATACACTAGTTTTGGCTATGTGAAATCACTGAAACAAATTTGATATGTTCTCTTTTGGTCATGAAGTATCTCTATGGAAATTTCATTAGGATCCCACTAGTTTTCGTACCTTTGCCAATTTATATTGACAAAAAGGGGGAGAATTAATGTGCAGTTCACACTACAAATACATATGGTTTACGGATCATTAATTATGTAAGGGGGAGTGGTTTTCATATGAGATGAAGTATTGACTAAGGGGGAGTGATGCATATCACCATAGTATTGTTGTCAAACTTGTGATACAATTGGACCTTGATGTTGTGTAATAATACTTTGACAATGTATAACAATGATTGAGAACAACTGTTTTCTCATTGTTATAGCTACGGATCTTCAACAACTATGATGCTGAGTTGAACACGTTCAGAATCACTGGAGTACTTGGAAGTGACAAAGATCTCGAGTAATGTTGAAGAACCAAGGAAATCAAGCATTTGGATGAGAAGCTATAAAGGTTATTTATTTTGTAATCCATATGTATTGATAGTTTTGTCACTAAAATTGACAAAGGGGGAGATTGTTAGAGCACTGCTCAGTCGAACTCGCAAGCGTTGTTATCTCAAGCTTGTTTGTCAAGTTTAGTTACGAAAAATATAAGTCTTGATTTCTAGTCTACTTATAGCTAAGTCTCGGATTAAGATAGAAAGTGTAGTTGAGCATTAGACTTTACGGTTTTCATCGATTGACGACGAAGAATTACTAAGAGGAGCTTGTGGAACTTCATCAATAAAAGTTATGTAGAGACCTGAACTCATCTATAACTCGAAAGTCTATCTACTTTATCTCCTATTTGAGACAAAAGTCGTATAGCTATATAGACTTCAATTATGCACATTTGATATTTCGAGTTGAGTTTAACTCGCTTACATATTTCTCTAAATATGTGATGGTAAGCTTTCTCTTTAACCAAGTTCATCTTATATTCTTGACGAAAGTCAAAAGATGATCATGTGAAAATCGCCTTGTAACATCTTACATGATTTGTGTGAGACAGTCATTTAATATGACTCGGAATGTTTCGTATTGATCATTCGATCACTTGAAAATTGTTTTGAAGCTAATAGTTTGTGTGAGACAGTTATTGTCGTCTTAAAAGAATGTTTCAGTGGTTTAAATGAGAGTTTATAATAATTGTACATAAGCATAGTATGCGTACTTGCATATATGTAATCCAAGTTCGGGAACCATGGTATGCATACTCGTATGCGTACTAGCTGGTTTTGTGAAAGTCCGGGAACCTTGTACGCATACCGGTACGCGTACTGGCGTGAGTTTCAGGTCCGGGAATTTCTGCTGAGTTTGGTGGTATGCGTACCCGTTCGCATACTAGCGAACCCAAACTTAGTCCGGCCACTAAGGTATGCGTACCCGTTTGCATTCCTGAGTAGATATTGTTCTAAAATCGATTTGTTCATGAACTAATACATTTATATAATAAGGAATGCAATCTTTTGCAAACCGTGGCTATAATGTTCATGACTTGATTCGGGTGAATCAAAATCGATTTTGCTTCAATTGTGTCTTGTATACTTCTATGAGAATATAAAACTCTAAAACTAGTTTCATTTGAACTAGTTATGGTTAAGATGAATGAGGTTGATATGAAAGTGTTCATATGGCTAACTTCGGTTAACTATTGTGGAGCCAACAAAGGTGTACACGTTTAGGTACGGTTACCCAAATCTAAATGAAGTCACTTTTCATTTGTGTGTAACAATCTAAGTTCGATCTAACGTTTGAAAGATATTAGCTTGAGTCTAATCAGGTTTTCATCTAACAGTGAATATTGAATGCTTTGTTACCAAGGTAACATGGATTGCAAACCCTGATTTGAAGATTATATAAAGGAGAGAACTCTAGCAACTGGGAAACCTAATCCCCACACCTCATGCGTGATACTAGTTGCGACTAGAGTCGATTCTCCTTTAACCTTAGGTTTTTCCAAAACCCTGTAGGTTATCGACTTAAAGACTTCATTGGGATTGTGAAGCCAGACCCAACTATTTTCTCTGTAGTTGCGTGTTCTGATCTTGCCATGTTTTATCGTATTGAGTACTATCTTCTCTAAGATTTGCTCGAGATTGATCTCCGGTAGGCAAGATAAAAAGTAGTCACACACATCATCGTCTCATCGTTTGTTATTCCACAATATCTTGCTTCGCTACCGTATGATTAAGATTATTGTGAGGTGATTGATAATACTAGGTTGTTCTTTGGGAATATAAGTCTAGTTTATCAATTGGTTCCTCTGCACCTTGATTTGTCATAAGACGGAACAAAACTCATATGTTTATCTGTGGGAGACAGATTTATCTATTCAAATAGACTTTTCTGTGTGAGACAAATATAAGCAGGTTTCCTTATTTGGGTATGTCAAAAAATAGGCTTGTTTCCATAAGTGGAAAGTCAAATGTTATGATTTTACTACTATACCCATAAAGGAACCACTTCTCTCTCTCTCCTTTTTCTCTCCTAATACAAAAAGGGGACCATTTCTCTCTCCTCTTTCTCTAATAAAAAATGAGCGGGGACCAAATGATATTTTAGGAAAAAACATGAAAAGGTGGCTACAATGATTGGTTTTCTTAATTTTTGTGAAAACCAAACTTGCCTATTTTTTAAAAACGGAGGGAGTAATTCATATTACTACCAACATCTGACTTCGGTTTTGGTGAGTAATAGCCTAGTAAATAACTAATTTGTCCATTGTATTGTAAAAACGATCCCCTTATAGCAGCCATTGGAATAATGGCCTACTCTGTCACGGTACCAAGTTAAGTTTTTTTTTACCAACTCCGTCCCCAATTAGATGGTCTAGTTAAAATTTACTAGTAAATTTGGAAATGATTTATCTCTCAAACTATACAACGGAATTTTATAAACTTTGTATCATCGGAAAGCATTTTAAAACACCTATCTAATGAATATAAATATGGTTATCAAATTTTACGTATTTCTTATAATAATATTAATCTATTTCTCCACTTATTTATGGTATAGGTCATCTAATTAGGGACGGAGAGAGTATTTTTTTTAATAAACAAAAAATCTTTTCGAGATTAAAATGAGTTTAAAACCGAAAATAAAAAAATATAAAATAACAAAAACAATACCGCAAAAGTACCATACCAAGTTAAGTTAGTGAATTACACTGTCACACCATGAATGTGTGAATACTTCCTTCCTTCTCGAAGAATTGCAGTACTGTATATTCTCCCCTATATCTATAGTTCTATACTACTGAAAACACGTAGAAGTGTCGGTGTGGTGAAACAGGAAGCAAAACTTTATTTCCTTCATGACACAGGCTGAGTAAGGAGATAATGGATTACAGAATCTTTTCAACGACAACAAACTAGATAGTAACTGGTTGCTAAACTATTTGTTGTTTTGGAAATGGTCTAATAGAGGAAATTGTTATTTCTTACCCATGTTCGTGAGTCATGTTCTTGTTCCCAGGGTTTTGAGTGGATCATGTGATTCCTTATTATTAGCAAATAGGAGATAACTTTTCACACCCCAAAAGCTATTTCCTACTCCGTATAAGAAAAAAAAGAAGATACGAATTATTTGTGGTCCTACTTGTGAACTTTGCCAAGTACCCAACCTACTCTTGTAATTCAGTAGCAAGGAATAAGGATTGTTCATCCATCTTCATGTGCTTTTGTTTTGTAATTAGCTATTGGTAATGAAAAAACTAAAAAGTAACGAACGCTCACGTTTAGGCCACTAAGGTATAAGAATCCTTTTGTCCAGGATCAAGGGAAAAGGTGCTTGTCTAACATTAGTTGCTGTTCTGTTGAATCTTGTACCTAATTCGTATTTGCTAACATTAATGTTGTGCGCAATTCCAGTCACACGGCGCTCTTTCTCCGGCATGAATTCCCAGGTGACGAATACTATTGAATCTGTTCAGTGCAGTCAGCTTAGTTATCTTTTGGTTTTGCCAACTTCAGTTCCCCATATAGGTCGGTGTACGTCGACTGATAAAAATACTATTTTAATACTATTTTAACGATGGACACCACACCAGTAAATGTTAGGGCAAGCTAGCCATGAGTATTGATCGACATGTAGAAATGAGATCATGTTATTAGGTTGACCCATATGCATATTATATTAATTTTAGTACTAAGAAGAATTTTTCATATACTAATCAGCACACCTCTTAAAAGATATAGAAAACGAGTTTGAGGTTCACCTTTTTTAGAAACCACTTATGATCTTATCCACCAAACTTGGCTTTAGAAGAAGGAATGTGGATATCCATGACCAAAACTAGGCTATGGATCAGATTTTTTAAGGAGGTTCTGATGTATTAATGAACATACACACTCGCTACCGATTCTAAAAAGTAAGAGCATTTTCCATTTAAGAGCGTATAATATTGTGACCACAAAAATTAGCAAGCCTTTTCAAAAGACAAAAGATTGAATTAAGAAAAATAAATAAGGTCAAATTAAATGTATTGATGGAATGGAATTCACTTTAATTACAAAACAAGTTGATCACTGCAACTACCAACTCTCATTTAATCTTCATACTCAAACCTTCTTAACTACTCTAAACAAAAGAATTAAAACGATAAATACATTAAAACTAACAATACCCAACTAATTCCAAAAGTGCCACTACCTAACAGTGTCACTAATCTAGGGCTTGATAAGCTCACTTCAACAGCCTCAGCGTTCTCTTTATTATTGGTCTGTACGAACAATTTCCCAGCTCCTTTGGTACCGTTATCTTCTTCACTATCCATAGTCAGATCACACTTGCCTAACTCTGCAACTGCCACAACACTCATTAGAAATGTGAAATGAAACAAAATTACACGCAACAACTTCTTACAAAATGGCTATGGACTATTCTACCGACCTCCCAACAGTTTTGCGCCACTATTTTCCATGGTCACCGTTTAATAAGATCTTATCACCAATTCTCCATCACACTTTAACAAATAATGAAAAGATAAAAAGACAAGGACTATCCAACAGCTTTAGTACTATCCTAACGTTAATGATGTTTGTCCATAACGTGCAGTGATGTAAAATAAGTCTACTCGAGTGGAAAATCCATCAAGACTGACACAGGTTTGACATCACCTGCGCATTGTAGAAAGCAAATATATCTACCATCTAATATGTGCATTAGATTCCCTAGAGCATTACGAGGCAAAAGAAAACTATTCCTATGAAAAAGGTAAAATATGCATGCTGCATATAATAGCGTAAGTGCAAGAGAAAAGATAAAATACGCACTTGGAGGAACAGTAACAACGTAAGCAGCACCACCAAAATAACAAGCTGAATTAGCACGTCCTTTGTTCTGATAATACGAGTTGAAAGCTATCGTGGCATGTGCACCCAGTGTGTTAGGATCATAACATGCAGCACCAGGTTGAATCGAACGACAATCAGCGCCACCTTCAGCACCGCAAGCATAATCTAAAGCCTTCTGTAATCTTTCCTTCCCTGATTTCACATTCGCAACACAAAATGGACCCTTTGCAGAGGACGAATTCGAAACCCCACTTGTTCCATTACTTCCAGCAGACTCACCACCGTAAACAGGCTTTGTAGGTGCCTGAGATTGAGCTTTACGATCACTGGCTGGCTTTAACTTCCATGTCTTGACTTGTTCCAATGTAAACGGTATCTCGTAAACTTTCTCTTCACTGGGATAGAAAAGACCGTAATTTCTCTCTGAAGTTGGACCAAATTTCTTGTTCTCATTATACAGAGCAAACAAATAAACAACAAGCTTTGTTTCTGATTTCAATGGAGTTCCACCACCAGTTAATACTCTTTTTACTAGGTTTCCGTTATAAGCTTGTGCATTTTCTGGATTAGCACCGATTTCTTCTTTATCACCATTGGAAGGCCAACCAGTTTCAGTAACAACGATATCAACATCATCATATTTCAAAGCTTTGATGGCAGCATAAACAGCATCCACTTGAGCATCAAAAAGATTAGTATATTTTAACCCATTTCCTGAATCAACTACACCTGGGTTTTCACGGAACAGAGCATAATCTAAAGATATAACATCAGCATTAGCTGAGTAAGCAAAGAATGGGTAAGCATTTAACATGAGGTAAGATTTAGTTTCTCGAAGGAAATCGAACATGGGTTTAATAACTGGCTCGATTAATTCAGTTTTGAATGAGCCTGATGAAGCTGGGAATGAAGATTGCAATGCACTCAAAGCAAATGGTGATGAAATTTTGATACCAGAATCTAGTTTGTAAAAAACAAGAGCTGATTGAACGTTTTTCATAGCGGGTACTAAGACATCTGTTGTATTATTTGGATCTACAAAAACTTCATTTCCTACTGCAATGGCATGGATTTGGGTTAATGGGTAGTATGGAACAATGTTTTTTTGTACCCATGAGAGAGCAAAAGATGGGTATTTTGCTGCTGCTGTTAGATTTTCATTTGGTAATGAAACAATTACTTTGATGCTTGAACCTGATAGAGCCTTTAGAACTGCGGAATCAGTATCATATATCTTAACTTTATCAATTCCTTGTGATTTTAGAAGCTCTACTGTTTTTACTGCTGATGGCAAGTCGTTTGCTATTCTTCCATAATTAACTCCAACTGCTCCTGGATCTGCAAATATAGTTAAGAAAACCATCAAACATACTGAAAACAAATCAAATCAAATCTAATGAGAATTTTTAGAATAATTAAAAATGAATATAAGTTACAAATTCTCTTACCAGCAAGAGCAAAGATTGAGAGGAGTGAAACACATAAACATACAACAATAAGGCGTTCCATGCCCTGCTTCTTTGTAGAACAGAGCATGAAATGTGTTTTAATTTTGAGTGTTCTCACAAAGAATAATGACAATTGAGATATATAAGAGTACTGCTGCTACTTGGTAACAAAATCTCTCAAATAAATTAACTGACTGAAGAAGACTTGATAGAAAATCTTTATAATTCTTGTTTGTAATTCCTCTTTAAAGCCTTCTTTTGCGAGAGAGCTGCTGAACGTTGAACACGATTTAGAGAGAGTGGGGTGTGAAACAACAGAGAGAGATTATTGGGGGAGGAAAGTAAAAGAGAGAGTCGTGCTTTTATCATGGGGAAGAGGGTAAATAAACAGTAGAGTGCTGTGGGGATCGAGGAGTAAGAGAAGTGGGACCCAAAGTAGCTGTTCTGACGGGGAACAAAAGTCTCCAACGGACCACTACGCCTATCTCCCTCTTTCCACTACCCTCCAATAACGGACCCACGAGGTCACCAACTAGACCGTTTCTTTCACTCTAAACCTTGTCGATAAAGACAATACTTTAATTACGGGGGCCATACTGCTATCATTAATTTGGGATCCATCATATATATGAACGTTAGATTTAATTTTCTAGGCATCTACTACCAGCTTGGGGAGTAAATTGAACCCGCCAGGCGCCAGACAAGACTTATAAAACTGAGTCGCGGATCCGATGGCCAACAATGTCAGGATTTTAAGACCATGCAGTTTTCAATTTTAAGACCATGCAGTTTTCAACATTGTTTACAGGGCATCAGTTTAGTGGGGGATAGGGTGAAAAATGGATAAAGGAAATGGGAAAAGACGAAGAATGGATATTGAATGAAGATGTCCTAATTCTGAAATGAAAGCTAAGGCAGTGACAATAAGAGAAGTAAATGATTATGAGAAGAAAGCTCAACACAAAAGAAAAGAAAAGAAAAAGGAACCATTGGTAGAAAAAGAAGATGTTGAGATGGAACATGCAAATTGAATGGCCAGAGACAAGTATTTTAAAGATTTGATAGAAGGAAAACATTATCTGCGAGGATATACATGGATTTTAGCATAATACAAAGACTTGGGAGATGTAAAGCCTAAGGAAATGATATCTAATGCCCTCGCCACAAAAGAAGGGGATGCTAGTCCTATAATCCAGTATTGATTGATGTAGCTGAATATGTGATCAAGTGATGATGTAATCAAGACGTGCTCGCCCAACACAGCACAGCCCAGCCTACGAAATCACATGCTTAACATTCTACGTGTTGTGTTGTGAATCTTTTGATGTGCCAGGGATTCAGACGTGTTGTGCTCTGTTTTGCTAAATGGTGTGATGTGATGTGATGTGCCAGAAAAATAATCGTGTCATGACGTGATGTGTTTTGCTAATACATTTATTTTATGTTTTTCAAAGTAAATATATTTCAAATATTTTAGTCAGTATATGTATTGTTATAGAAATAAATTAGCATAACGAAAATAAAATGTCAAAAACTGGCTAAAATAAAAATTTGTTTGTGAAATATGCATGAAATGTGATGTATTGCGTATAGTTTTATGTATACTATAACAAGCTTTCTTCGCGTACCGTCTTGCGGTATGGCGCGTGCTTATACTGCCACGTGATGTGCCGTGCTGATGTGCCTATTTTTCTGACATATCATAGCACATTAAGCTAACGTGTTGTACCTGTGTCGTGCCATACATGTGCTGGCTTGGCGCAATTTATTTTTACAGTCCTTTACGGTAAGAGATACCACATGAGAGAAGAAAAAAACTGTTTGCACCGAGATAGTGTTAGTGTTATCCATATACTTTGTTATCCATAATCTCTCATAGCTGTTAATGGGGTACCAGATCATTGGAAAGGGTACCAAAATTCATCATACTATAAGATAAACTTCTTTGTGTTATATGGATTTTGGTACCTCCCAATCAAGATTTTTAAAGCGTGAAGCGAAGCGTGACTCGTTTTTCATTTTTAAGAAGCGAAGCTTATGTATAAGCGTCAAGCGTCGTTTTCATGGTTGATTTTTGAAACGTCTATTAAAAGTAAATTGAAGAAGATAATATTTATACAAATTAAATATAATTCCAATTAATATCAAAAAAATAGTTGCGGCTCTGTGGTTTAGATCTATTATGCGTTGAGTAGTAGGTGTGGGGTTCAAATCCCCCTTCAGAATCAAAACTTTGTATTTTTTTATTCTTCTTTCAAAACTTTAGGTGGGAAGGATTATAAGGGTAGAGAGTTTGTTTCAAAGTGAAATACTTGTCAAATTTGGTTTCATTATGGGTAGAGGGAAACCTTCTTTCACCCAAACTCAATCACCTTCTTGTTAAAGAGTTTGTCTTCTGAAACTAAAATGAAAAAAAAGAACGGCAAACAGTTTGACCTATGTAATTAAAATGAAAGAAAAGTCGGCAAACAGTTTGTCTTATAAAACTAAAATGGGGAAAAAAACACGGGAAGTGATTTTCCTAATGTAACTAAAATGAAACAAAAAATGCAGCAAGTAGTTTTCCTTATGTAACTAAAATGGAAAAGAAAACGACAAATAGTTTTCCTTATGAAACTAACAAAAGGCAAATAACTTGCCTATAGTATATTATCCCTCTATCTCAAGGTGAATTTTACGCTCCTTTGGCTACACTTTTTTTTTTAAAGGATGGACTATTTTAGAGTCTATCCTACAATCCTTGCTTTTCTTCTTCTTCTTTTTTTTTGAAAAAAAATGCTAAAGTTTTATTAAAATGACATGTGAATTGTTGATGGGTGAAAACAATTTGCTTGTTTTTGAGGAAAAGTGGAGAGACGAGTGATTCCTCGATCGAGAAAATTGCTTAAACTTTTAACAAACAGATGCAATGCATGTGCTTTGAGTTTGACAGATCAATTTGTAGGACTCCGGCCTAAACCAAGACAATGGTCGTTCCATAGTCAATTCGGTTTCAAAGAGGGATGAGGGTCGATCTGTAGGAGGGAAGCTGATATGTGTGAGATAAACGATGATTGAAGGATTGTGTATGTGTTAGAGACTTCTACAAGTTTGATGAAACGTCAGTGAATTCTGATAAGTTTAACTGAGTTCTCTTGAGTTAAGTTCCTTGTTCAATCGTGGAATAACACATTCATCTCTAGTAAGTGTGACGGTTGAGGAGTGAAAGAGTGGGAAAGTGGAAAATCGTGGATAAATCAGTTCAACATGCGTGGGAGAATTGGTTAATTTTCTACCCACTACTTTTCTAACTCCTTCAACTGCTTGCACGACTTACTCACATTTCTCATCGTGGGTGTACACACGTGCCGCAGGCCGCCAGACCAAAACCCTAGCGAATATCCCCCCATGTGACATGATTGATGTCTCGTGAATGTGGAATCCGCAAGGCAGACGTGTATTTAATTGGTCAATTGTTGATTTGACTAGACCGTGAGTCTTAGCCTTGATGAGTCGAGCATAATGGTCCAATGTGGTATGCTATGAGACTCGTGGATTGAGCATAAGGTATCTACTGAGACAGAATAGTGTACATATATACGTTGAGTCTTGATGAATTGTGATATATCATTTCACCAGTTGAGGTAATAATGATGTTCTGATAATTTTGATTGATGCGCGTCTGTAGATGGTGAAATTTGGATAAAGGGCAAAGGTGTCATTTCAACCCTATAGACAGAACTCAACTCTCACGGGAAAGATTAAGCCCTTGGTCCTCAAGGCATCCTTAACCATGATTTCTAATATACGTCCCAGCGAGATACTGTTGGTCGTTATGTTGTGACTCCTAGCGCACATCCTCAACGAGATATTGCTGGTTGCGTAGGTTCTGTAGAGCGTAAAACGTCCCCAACAGACTTATGAACCAGAACAGCCACAATTGCAGCATGTTTTCGTGAGACGCAGCTGATTGTGATGCCATGATTCCTAGTATACGTCCTCAACGAGATGATGCTGGTCATGTAGGCTCTTTAGATGCGTAAATACGTCCTCGATGGACTTATGACCTAGAGCGGAGATTTTCATATCTCCTGTAAGCATGACTCACTCTATTTGAGATCAAAGACTGATTCCTAGTACATCATCGCGAGATACACTGGTCATGTCTGCTCTAGGCTCTGACTCGACTTCCTGAGGTTTTCGGATAACTCCTAGGACATCCCCGCGAGATACGCTGGTTATCTACCTCTGAGCCTTTTTGACGGACTCCTAGAACATCCTTTCGAGATACACTGGTCTTGTTGGCTCATCATATGGACGCACAGTTGATTCCTAGCACATCTCTGCAAGATACGCGGGTCAAAGACGAGTAAGCCAAGGTCTCGCAGATACATTAAGTCGGGCGTACAAAGCCTTTACTCTCTCTAGGACGAGTCCCAGCTGACCGCAAAGAGATACGGATTCGTTAATAAAATCTTCCGAGAGATTTTTGAGCCGTCTGCAAAAATCTCAGAGAGATTCAAATCTCTCTGCAAAAATCACCGAGAGATTTTTGAGCTGTCTGCAAAAATCTCTGAGAGATTCAAAATCTCCCTGCAAAAATCACTGAGAGATTTTTGAGCTGTCTGCAAAAATCTTTGAGATATTCAAAATCTCTCTGCAAAAATCACAAAGAGATTTTTCAGCTCTCTGCAAAAATCTCTGAGGGATTTTTGAGTTGTCCGCAAAAATCCCTGAGAGATTCAAAATCTCTTTGCAAAAATCACAGAGAGATTTTTTTGAGAGGCGCACACCTTACCTAGCACTCAAAGCCTATTTCTCAGCCTCTCAAATACGCTTACTGCAAGTAAAATTGAGCCTGAATTATACATGGCTATCCAAAAACGTGGATAGGCTCTCTTGAGCATCGCATGCTTAACAAAGAGACCTATAAACAATAATATGGTTTTCACATGACATGTGTGACCGGCCACAGAGAGAGGGAGATCAGCCTCAGCTCCTCCCACACTCTGCACACGATTCTTAAGGAATTTTATTCCTTTTCATGTGGCTCATCCTAGTCATTCTCACAAATCAGAGAAGTATCTCTCTATCTTGGAAAACTCGGCTAAAGAGAAGATTTTTCTCTCAAATACGTCATCACAAAGGCTGATTCAGCTTCATACAAATGGGGGAATATCAATTAGGGTTTTGGTCTGGCGGTCTACGACATGTGTGAGAAATATCCGGCTTATTTCTCACCGCAGAAGAGAATAAAGGCGGTGGAATAATGAGACAAACTCAACCTAGTTTATCCTTATTCCTAAAGAAACGGGATAATTGTTCCGCACGGCACGGAAAGCAATCCTTATCTTCACCGACTTGAGATTAGAGAATCCAGCTATAAATAGGTTATCTATTTTCCAAGCTACGATCATCTTTCTCATAACCTCTCAGAGCAATAACTTGTTCTCTGATCTCTCTCTTCATCTGCTTTCCTCCCTAAGACCAACCCTAATTCTTATTCCATGTGACTGAAGTAGCCTTTGAACGGCCACTGAGCGTGGTTTAGGCGAAGACTGTTCGTGCTCAACCTCCCTAAACTCACTTTCAAAACCCTAGAATCTCATATTTAGCCTATCACCGATTTTAGGTAACTACATTTTGGCGACCACAGTGGGAGGTTGTTCACTCAGTTACATATATCAGTCACGTCCACTATTAGGAAGGAATCCGATTCCATCAATATGATCACAAAAACGTTCAACTGATTCAGTCTCAATAAATCAATCGCATATTTAGCCGAGAGAGTTATCCCTATCAGTAGTTTTCTCTCTCAGACGAAATGTTTGACCTTAGTGAATAGGTTAGTGTGTCCCGAATCACATGGATCTCTTCCTGCATAACAAAATGCCCTAGTAACCTATTTTCATAAAAATCTACTGTTAATCCTTGAAAACCTTGGATACGGACCGATGAGAACTCTCGGAAAATCAACAGAATCTTGCAAAATCTCAGATCGACATCCAGACTTATCTGAAAATGCCTTTTGAATTACCAATAGGGATAGATCCAACAAATCTAGATCGAGTACACGTTTCCTAAAAAGGAGTACTAACACTGTTGAGGATAGCACTGACGGGATCGTGCCTGCAATCGACCTCACCGGAGAAGATAAAGCTCATTACGAACGCGACGGAACAAATGATCAACCATCCATCCGACCTTATCACTCTCAAGGACCATATGACGCTCTAAACTTGGAGATTCTGACGAATATTTGTTCCAAAATTCGTTTAGGTCAAGGGCCCTCAACCTGATCACAGGGGACTCGGGAAGTTTACTTCACTTTATTATTTTACTTATAACTCTTTCATTCTGTATCCGATTGACCTAGTTTTTTTTCCGTCGGATTTGTCTTTTCATCATCTACAGGATAAACCTAACACAAACTTGGAAAGGCTCCAAGAAATTTTGAACCTAGTCAAAAGCGTTGCAGAACCACGAATGGTCATAAACCGCCAAGAAAGATACATGTTGTCTCCCTTCCTGCTCCAGAAGACCGTGACAAGAACACGACAAAGTTTGAGGAGAAACTAGATCCCAAGACGAGGCTCAACCGAAACTCAGCTTTATCCGAAGACGCAAAGCTGCTAGTCGATATGCTACCTCAACACCCGTCCTGTCAGAAAGAAAATGAGTCCTAGCGATTATACGAATAACTCTCGATGAGCCTCCATCTCGGCTACACCAACGATTATCCAGTATCATTTTTTGATGGGACCTCAATTCACCCAAGATGGAGAAGGAAAAGATCTTCGCTCCCGAACCTATCAAGGGAAAAGAAATCTAAAGTGCCAATAATTCAGATAGAACTTCATTACTCGACATACAGCCGCAACCAACTACTATCACTGAAGTAAACAAGGGAAGGATTCGAGACTGCAGATCCAAGCCACTCGCTGCTCGAAGTTCTGTCAGTAAAAGTCTCATCTCTCAAAAACATATGCTTGGCAGGCTATCCTATAAGTCAAGTCATACGTGATGAGCGAAAAACAAGATATGACGATCACTTACAACTTTCTCGGGTCAAAACACAATTCTACCGCGTGAAGAAATGCCTAGAAGATTTCCAGAGAACTGTCCCATGAACGAAGTCACCACAAATCGATTATTCAGCGACACCCATAGTTCTTCTAGTCCTAGAAGGTGTACACTGTTCTCAATTTTGGTTTACCATCTCCCAGAAGAAAGACAGAACTCGATAGATGATTCGGCTATGTAAGTTCGCATGAATCCTATCAAGACACCTAGTAGAGGTGGAACAACAACCTCATCTTGTCCACAAAGACACATACGATATTATCTCGACATGACTCTCCACAGACGTATCCAACCCGCAGATTATTGCATGCCTTCTCGCACGCTTCAAGGGTCTTACTTCATTTTCCAAGCGTCCTGACTCAATGGGGATCCCTAGTCTTATATCAAACTGGGGACTTACGAAGAACCGTGCATCACATACATGCATGACCAACAGGAGGTGGCCCAAACATCCAGTTTTCAGATAACAAATTTAGCAACGATCAGTGCAAGAATCTTAAAAGATCGGGACACATCAAGACCATTCAACTCCTCAAACCCACATCATGATAAGTTATAACTTAGGGACTAGGATACTAGAGATCGGCCTTCAAAATCGTGAACAAAACTTATTTGTGACTCGATGTATCAAAGTCTCCCCTCTTTTCAGCCTCGTTGAATATGTCACAGTTAGCATGCTCTCAGCAGTCGGGCGACTATGTTCCGGATCCTGACTAAAAATACGAAGATTCAAATCTGAATATTTTCATCTGTTTTAGGGTTTTATACGCGTTCACCAGAACTAGGGTTTGCAATGGGTTTAAAGAGGAGTCTACAGTTTCCACTCTACTCAGACGCGATACATACTTTATCCACATAACTCGAAGAACTAGGAAAATGGGTAGATAATTCGACAACACACCCTTGACGAGAAATACGTGTTTATGTCTCTCCTATCACGTGTTAAAATGGCATGATTTTTCAAAATACTATCTAAGAGATGTCATCAAAACACTTGAAGGAATTGTTGTTGAATCTCTGGATTCCCGAGTTCAACTTCACATATGCTTACTACTGACTAAAGAAGCTCGATAACTATATTTTTCACTGCTATATGAAAGTCGAGTCTCTTCTGTTCGATAGTTGGGGTCAACCACTGAAATCGGACGTCAAACGAAGTTTTTACAACCTATGGAGCGAAGATCGCGCAAGGAAGGACTTCCTACTACGAAATTTACTTAAGGTTTTCATCCACTCGCACAACAACAGAGTCAGCTAGGGTTTGCATAAATTAATAACTCATAAGGGTCTTCTTCCTTTACAAGATGCGTAAAGAAAAGGTCCAGAAAAGGAAAATATCAACCCTGAAGAACAGAGGTCCTTAAAGAAAATCTCTTGTTTCATATTCAGCTGTTTCATTTTGGTCTCTGCATCTCGATCTGCCTGCTTATCATGTTCCAGCTCTTCGACTACCATACGCCCCTGCAAAGAGTTTACAATATTATCATAAGCAAGAACATGCAGAGTTATCATTCTCATGATATTAAATCCATCGTCAAGTGTCTCATCTGAAGTCAAGACATGGATCCTGGGAAATCACCCTCATGTCGGTCAGTTGTCTCTGCACTCCGATTCTCGTTCTTAAAGTCCTCTGAAATTGTGGAATCTCGTCTCATCTCCATACTACCAAGGGAGAACTCATTCTCACCATGAAGAGCATCTCTTGAAAAGCGAGGGACAGAGTGCAACAACTTTTCAAATTCGGTTTGGATATTGTTGAGCCATTCTCGGAGCTATCTCACGTCAAAGCAAAGATTTTTACAAGTGGACACGAGCTTTCCAAGATCTATGAAGTAACCAGAAGGAATGTTGTTAAGAGTCAAGTCCCGTACGACATCAAGAATCTCCAGCAAGTCGTTAACTATTTCGATCATAGGATGAAAAACATAAGTTATTATCCCCATTGTAGTAATGTGGCCATATCTTTGCCAAATCGACCGGTACAATTTGGCATATTTGGTAGCAACACAAAATTCCCCTATGAGTATTTCATTCGAGCCCAGGGTTGCACTAGGGACAACAGAATCAAGACCTGCAGTAGGATATTCAGCGATATTCGATGACTGTGCTTCATCTCTTCGGGTTTCTTCGACACGAGAATCACCAGAACCTGGGGACTGATGGGTAGCTGAGGCATTGTCAAGAGAGGATATTTATGTTGTATTCCCAGTAAGTACATCTTGAGTCATTCCCACGTCATGAGTCTACAAAATAAGATGGAATCAAACAAGGTATATTGAGATACATAAGCAAAAAGGAAATTTAGGTTTGGCGACTAAATTTGCTTCATAGGAGGGATTAGAGTTCATGGAGACAAAGGCCACGTCTTATGCTAATATAAGGAATCTAGTAAAGTCATAATACCCCAGGAGGCATGCTCAAGGCGTCACAACATGCAAATGATCAAGGAATATTGGAATCCTCTTACAATTAGGGTTTATGTACACTTCCATGAGAAAACGCGCTAGCTGACGAACATTCGTAAGGAATTTTGGGGTACTGTCTTGAGAAAATATGTTTATCCATATTTCTTATACAACATATACAAAGGGTGCCTCAAACGGATAAGCTATCTAGGAGATGTGGTCCCAACATCAAAGTAAGCGCAATCTGAAACGCTTCTAAAATTTTGTACGAGATTCCTGATGACAAAAGTACATGACTGGTTAACTGACCTAAACAACTCAGAATTGGGTAATTCTTTTTGTTTTGAATATATAATTACTTTTGTATTTTCAAATTGGGTTGGTAGATCAAATCCGGCATGGTATGAAGATTTTACGGCCATTCTACGCAAGTCTCTCAAAACTGAAGTTTTCTGACGAACACTCAAACGAAGAGTCCTGATACAAACAGAACGAGTAGAAGAAGAAAAGAACGACCTCCATGACTAGGTCACTCCCAAAAGAGATGGAAAAGAGCTTTATTTTCAATCCTAGTTCAAAAGGGAGGCCATCAATAAAAAGGAAATGAGTTGGAGCTAAAAGAAGAAATTTGAGGAATTTGAATCAAATAAGGAAACTGAGGGGTTTCTTTTTGCTTTCAAAATTCCTCCAAGCCGTGTCCAAGCCTTTCCTATACGTGGGAGTAGTCTTCTAAAACAATAAGACATCACTTATTCTCTCAGAATATTCGGAGGGATCAAAAGTTAAAGAAAATTAGGGTTTTGAGGAAAATAGCTTTAATTTGGCTCAAATAAGGAAACCAAGGCCTTTTCTATTTCCAAAACTCTTCCAAGTCGTGTTCAAGACCTTTTTCATGCATGAAGATTCTCTCCTAGGCAAGTGGGACATGATATATTCTCTCGGAATTATTTTCAGAGGGATCGAAAGTCGAAGAGAATTAGGGTTTTGTCGAAAAGGCCTAATTTCAAGAATTTTGTGAAAAAGGGTTTATTCTAAAAAGAGAGGAGACCGAGCCTCTCCCATTCTCTTAGACGGTTCTCTAAGCCTATAACAATCCCTTTTAACTCATTACTCTTCAACAAAAACGAGCTCATAAGGGATTTTGACCAAAATACCCTTATATTGCAATTTTGAGTATTTTCAAAGAAGACATCCTTATTACAGCTAGAGACCGGACAAGCTCTCGTATACTCATCATTAAGGCCTCATACACGTGAATATTGAGTTATCTAAGTGTTAGAAGAAGAACGGGATTGAAACCGAGCCCAGAAAAACAGAATTACAGAGAAAATAAAGGAAATTTAGCTCAAAACAGGGAATTCGGGTTCATGATTTCCAAAACCAGGATCAGAGACGCGCCAATTCCTCTTTCAAGACGTGACTATGCTTATGGAGGCTCCATATCTCTCTCATTCCAAAGAAAAATCAGGCTCATATTGGTTTTTGACGGAAATACCCTTGGTTTCAAAGATAGGCATTTTCTCTCAGAAAAGGGGTGTCTGATTGGTACAAGGAATTGAACAAGTTCTCAACATGAAAAGCACTGACCCCATAAGGAATATTCACGCCTACCAAGACTTTTCGAGCATCTACAGAGTGTCGAAGGAGTTAAACACGAACGAAAGAGAAATTAGGGTTTTGGTGAAGTACAAGCCTGAACTCAAAATTTGCCTGAGATAGGGATTCCGAAACTTCAAAATGTAGGTGCATGAATTTACTCACGGCTCTTCAACAACATAAAGGCCATCCAGGAAACCGTTTAGAAACTCTCTCTTCCCCATATACTCGCCTGTACATGTTCAGAAACTCAAGGATGCACAAAGAGAGAAAATTAGGGTTTTGGACGAATAAACCCTAATTGACGAATTCTATTCTTCGAAGACGGAAATTTTATCCCATCATGGCTGCATTATTACTTCTTTGACGTTCAACACAAAGTCCCAAGGAATTTCAAGGTCAAGAATCGATTTCAATATTAAAGTCGCAACGATTGGAGGCTAAACATCAATTCGGGGATTCTGCACGTCTAAAAGGATGATGAATTTTAATTGCGTACGAATGATTTGTGACCATCTATATACTCATTACAGAACAACTAAGGTTCTACTATGAGTAGGGGACTTAATGTAGATGGTGAAATTTGGATAAAGGGCAAAGGTGTCATTTCAACCCTATAGACAGAAATCAACTTTCACGGGAGAGATTAAGCCCTTGGTCCTCAAGGAAGGCTTAGAAAGGATTTCTAGTATACGTCCCCGCGAGACAGTGCTGGTCGTGATGTCGTGACTCCTAGCGCACATCCTCAACGAGATACTGCTAGTCACGTAGGTTCTGTAGAGCGTAAAACATCCCCGGCAGACTTATGAACCAGAACAACCACAATTCCAGCATGTTTTCACGAGACGCAACTGATTGTGATGCCATGATTCCTAGTATACGTCCTCAACGAGATGCTGCTGGTCATGTAGGCTCTGTAGATGCGTAAATACGTCCTCGATGGACTTATGACCCAGAGCGTAGATTTGCATATCTCCTGTAAGCACGACTCACCCTATTTGAGATCAAAGACTGATTCCTAGTACATCATCGCGAGATACACTGGTCATGTCTGCTCTAGGCTCTGACTCGACTTACTGAGGTTTCCGGATAACTCCTAGGACATCCCCGCGAGATACGCTGATTATTCTACCTCTGAGCCTTTTTGACAGACTTCTAGAACATCCTTTCGAGATAATCTGGTCTTGTTCGCTCATCATATGGACGCACAGTTGATTCCTAGCACATCTCTGCAAGATACGGTGGTCAAAGACGAGTAAGCCAAAGTCTCGCAGAGACATTAAGTCGGGCGTACAAAGCCTTTTCTCTCTCTAGGTCGAGTCCCAGCTGACCGCAAAGAGATACGGATCCGTTAAGAAATCTTCGGATAGATTTTTGAGCCGTCCGGAAAAATCTTAGAGAGATTCAAATCTCTCTGCAAAAATCACAGAAATATTTTTGAGCTGTCTGCAAAAATCTCCTGGGGATTCAAAATCTCTCTGCTGTCACAGAGAGATTTCTGAGTTGTTTACAAAAATCTCTGAGAGATTCAAAATATCTCTGCAAATATCTCTGAGAGGTTTTAGAGCTGTCTGCAAAAATCTCTGAGAGATTTTCGAGCTGTCCGCAAAAATCTCTGAGAGATTCAAAATCTCTTTGCAAAAATCAAAGACGGATTTTTTTAAGAGGCGCACGCCTTACCTAGCACTCAAAGCCTATTTCTCAGCCTCTCAAATACGCTCACAGCTAGTAAAGTTGAGCCTGAATTATACATGGCCATCCAAAAACGTGGATAGGCTCTCTTGAGCACCGAATGCTTAACAAAGAGACCTATAAACAATAATATGGTTTTCACATGACATGTGTGACTGGACAGGAAGAGAGGGAGATCATCTCCTCTCACACTCTGTACACGATTCCTAAGGAATTTCATTCCTTTTCACGTGACTCATCCTATTCATTCTCACAAATCAGAGAAATATCTCTCTATCTTGGCCAACTCGGCTAAAGAGAACATTTCTCTCTCAAATACTTCATCACAAAGGCTGATTCAGCTTCACACAAACGGGGGGATATCAATTAGAGTTTTGGTCTGGCGGTCTACGACACGTGTGAGAAATATCCGGCTTATTTCTCACTGCAGAAGAGAATAAAGGCGGTGGAATAATGAGATAAACTCAACCTAGTTTATCCTTATTCCTAAAGAAACGGGAGAATTGTTCTGCACGGCACGGAAAGCAATCCTTATCTTCACCGACTTGAGATTAGAGAATCCAGCTATAAATAGGTCACCTATTTTCCAAGCTACGATCATCTTTCTCATAACCTCTCAGAGCAATAACTTGTTCTCTGATATCTCTCTTCATCTGCTTCCCTCCCTAAGACCAGTCCTAATTCTTCTTCCCTGTGACTGAAGCAGCCTTTGAACGGCCACTTTGCGTGGTTTAGGCGAAGACTGTTCGTGCTCAACCTCCCGAAACTCACTTTCAAAACCCTACAATCCCATATTTAGCCTCTCACCGATTTTAGGTAACTACAACGTCCGATGAGATTGCTCGATCATGGACCAATTATAATATGTCGAGCATTCGAAGGGAAATTAGAGGTTGTTGAATTATGGGCTATCTAGAGTGCTCATTCTTATCTATTATTTCATGAATTATCGAATGACAAAGTAGGATTAAAATATTAGTGAATGTTAGACAATCGAATGTTCCGTTGGATGGACGTTCAATGAAGTGGACGTTCAATGAAGTATTGGATGATCGGCCAAGTCGATGGTCATCCAATGAGGGTGCTCTCATCAGTCGAGCAATCAAAAATGTTGGTAGCAGGACCTAATATTAATTAAAAATATTGATTGCTTGATCCATATAAAAGTTTTCAACATTTATAAAATTACCGTAAATTTGAAACCCTGATTTTGGAGAATCCTAGATGGAGAGTTGTCCAATGTGGGTCAAGATATATCGACCAACCAATGGGCATGAGAGCCGGCCATTGGTGGTGAACGGACGTCCGACCGTGCAGAGGAATTTCCATGAATGAGGATTAATTATTGGAGAATCATGAAAGATATGGATTATTATTTAAATAATAATAACAAAACACATGGGACCGGCTGGCCATAATGACCAGGGGGGCGAACGGTCCGGTCATGGTGATGCACGATCACCATGTCCCTCGCACGTCCATTCTTGAGAATTTTAGGTAATTTTGTTGGACGTTTGAGCAATATTTTGGATTTTCAGAAGAGTTTGATCTTGACTGAAACTTTCAATTTTGCATGAATGAGAAAGTAGGACTTAGCTTGCACGTTTAAAATTTTAAGAATATTAAAATAATGATATTTTAATATTGTCGAGAGAAGCTCGGACGGTCGTGGGACCATTTGACTTTGTTTTTTGCTTTTTTGGAGATTTGAGCAATATTAGAGAAATATGGAAACCAAGAGTTTGCTCGAACGTGGGAGCTTGAAGAGATGTGAGAGAAATAATAATAAAATAATGAAAATTAAAAGTGAGAGGCTGGACTGGCCACCGCACGGGCATGGCTGGCCGGCGAGCCCTGTCACGTACGCCTCTTATTCTTATTCTTTTATTATTATTTTGCTTCTCTTTCCTATTTTGCATAAGTCTCCATAAAACCTCGCGCGTGCGTCCAATAGTTTATTTTAAAAATATTAAAATAATGTTATTGATAAAAAGAAAACCTAATAGTCATGTGACTAGGTTTTTGGAGAGTTGAGCAATATTTGGAAAAATATAAAAACTAGGAGTTTTGCTCAAACCAGGGAGTTTCAAAAGATGAGGGAAATGATAATAATAATGGGATAAGGAATTATAGAGGTGCGGAATCGGCCATGGTCGGCCGGCCGGTGGGCCCAGTCCCGTGACACCTCTTCCCATTTTTGTTTATTATTCCTTAGTTCTTCATATTTCCTCGTTCGTCCATATTTTTGGGTGCTCGTTCGTGCATATTTTTGGGTGCTCGTTCGTGCATTATTGATAAGTACATGATAGACGCATTTTTGTGTCTAAGTTGTCCTCAATTTTCTGTATTGTTGGTACTCGATTTCATACTTATTATGGTGTTTTATGTGTTTGTAGGTGTTTTTGGGGAAATAAACATTTTTGGAAAATTCGGCTCGAAAAGTTGCTCGGGGCACCCTCGGAGGACATTTGTTATACGGACCCCAGAATTGGCTAAGGGGCACCCACGGCTATGTATAGCCCAAATTCATCTTGAGCACCCATCTTCTCCGTTTGAATTATTATTTTTTGGCGGGAATTTTTGGAAAGGGAAGAACAGAATTAGGGTTCGTCATTTGGGCTTGTTCTAAGGAGACTCAATGGCTGAAATTTCATGGGAAGGCATGTTTAAGCTTAACAGGCATGGTATGATCGATGCTTTGAGTTAAAATTGGCTGGAGCGTCCGTTGGAAGAAATCAGGGAAGTGCTATTTTTCTTGGAAAACCCGAGAAGGTTGTTTTAGATTTGGAAGTTATTTAGAGAGATTCAATCGATAAAATCTGTTGTGTTGGGCCTGTTTCATCTAAACAGGAGTGGTAAGTCCATCAAATTCGAAGCAATATGGTTGCAACGTGGGATTGAAGTGAAACGGAGGTTGAATGATACTCGGGATTCTGTTGGGATGTGTTGGAGAGTTTGCGAGTGTCTTCAGCGTGTTGACTCATTCTTTCATGTGTTGGCAGCATGTTTGAAGCACTTAGTCACTGGATGACAGCGTCAGAAGACTAGAAAGGGAAGAAAATATTCCCGAGAATATGTTCTTTACTGCTGAGTAATGGAAGAATATTGGGAGTAATTGAACGAGATTTCTTGAGGATGTTAACTATATAAAGGGTGCTGGTGTATCAGAGAGGGGGATGGAGAGTTAGGGGTTAGAACAGAGAGCAACAGAGTGATCAAATCACGAGTTGCAGAGAGAAGTTTCTGCTTCTGCAGAGAAGATGAACATGAAGAACATTAGCTGTTAAGGACAGTCGTTTTATAGGGTCGTATATTTCAAGCTGTTCTGTAACAGTCCATTAGTCACGCTTATCTTCAGTTAGTAACATCTCTTGTAACATTGTTTCTTTGTAACAGTTGCATCTGTAACAATTATAATTGTTACAAAGGCCCTGTTTTATACCTTTTCTCCTTGTAAACACCTTTTTGAGCAATGAAAAATTCCTTTGAGTGTGTTTTCACCGTGCGGAGCTAGACCCCATCACTGGGACAACGGAGGAAGCAACTTTTCATGATTGTGGTAAATGAATTAATTCTTTTATTGACTTTTTACATAGATTTAATTGTTTTATGATTTCTATTAATTATTTGTTATTTTGTTAGATGCCGCATGCTTAGTTCTAAATACTTTAGATGCGTCATGCTTTTAACTTACAAATCATATTTTACGAAATCTATTTTTGGCAAAGAACTAGAGTCACAACTTCTTTTGTTTGAGCTATATTGTCTAGAGTTAATGACTGAACCATAACAATATGAAAAGTAGTGGAATCCCGCGTCTCAGCGTCTCTTCATCTTGTAACAAATTGTGTATATATATTTTTCCTTATTTTCTTTATCAAGTCTTAAAACAAATTCTCAACAAATCTGAGTGAACTAATCATCTTACTACAACATCATTGAAAAATACCATCAATTTTTGGCGCCGCCGACGCGGATTTGTTTATAAATTTTTTTTTAGTTTTTTTTTTATTTGTTCCTTTTTACGCCTTTTGGTATTTCTTGTTTGCTTTCAGATTTGGAACTGAGCTAAAGAAAAGAGGAGAAAGTGTTGAAAACAAAAGCGAAGCCAAAGAAGAAAAGAAAGGAGGAATCCAAAAGGGAGTGAAGAAGAAATTTTTTGTATATAGATATTTTATTTTATTTTATTTAGAAACTGTAATTAAGTTTTTATTTTTGTAATCTTTTATTTTTGGACATTTTTTTTTTATTTTTGGACATTGAACTTTGGGACTTTATTTTTTTTAAACCCTACGGAAGGGTAGTTTTAAATATAAACTGTGTGCAGAGAAGGAAGACGATTACGATATCGTCTCGGCCCCTCGGGTTCGTACACGACATTGGAGTTGTGGCCCGAGTCGACTTCAACGGTTCATCCCCCGTCTGGAACGGGAGGTAAGAATTCTAAACAACCGCGAATCCCTTGTCAGCGGGTTCACTTGATGATTTTGTATGCATATATGTTGAGGACCTGAAATCGGATTTAATTTTCTAGTAAAGGGCAATGCCTGGCTAAATCAAGATAAGGACTCGGATTTCATCACCGTTTCCTTCTTGCCCGTCTTAGGAACACGTAACCTACGCGAACCTAAGCTTAAAATACTGACTAGAACGAGACTGATAGGGTAACGAGCTTAATAGGAAAGTCATTCGAAAAATATTGGTTATTCTTTTAAGCATACTTCAAAGTTCATGATGGTTTCTGTGAGTTGAATGCGTGACTGTGCCGCTTTGTAATGCGGTGAGGCCTTGGGTATCAAAGCTCCACGCAGCTTCCCTCGCCTGTATTCAACTTACTTTGACTCGGATTGATTCCAGAGGGGTTTGCTTAAATTGTAACGAATTCCCTTTCGAAGGATTAGAATCTGCTCTAGAAACAATCTACGTGGAGCCATCATGCTTTTTGTTTGCTAGATAAATTAGGCTTGTTGTGGTCGAGTCAGCCTTCTTTGTGTTTGTTTAGAATTCCCTTGCAGTTAGGATGTCGAACTGGTATTATAATAGCCAATACAATGAGTATCCGACTGAGCAGTATGAACATTATTCCTATTATGACCAGAGTGTGAATAGTGGTTGGGAACGCCATCCTTTTGAAGGATATGGGTCATACCATGGTGAGCCAAATTACTATACACATGCATGTCAGTCATGTAAGCAAGATTCTTATAATTCCTTTCCTCTAGATGAAGCACGTAAGATACTTGAGCCAACGCGTAAGTTACTTGAGTCGACACATAAGTTAGCGGACACATATGACTTAGTTATGGACGAAAGAACTTTAAAGGTGAGTGAACCTTCTTTAGAAGATAACCTCAGGAAGTTAGCTGAGTCAACATGTAAGTTAACTGAGTCAACACGTGAGTTTGCTGAGTTAACATGTATGCATAAATTAGAGACGGAAGAAAGAACTGCTCGAATTACTCGTGATTGCCAATATATTCTTTCCTATCTCACCCGTGAAAGTGAGGATAATTTTTATAATAATGAAGATGAAGAGGTTAGAATTGGTGACACAACTTGTTTAGATGAGGTTCGATCATTTTCATGTTATAATAATGATGACTATGATGAGGATAGTATTGACGAAGAACATGAAATATGTAGGCATAGTGATCGGGAATTTGTTACTCCAACTGATCTTTATAATGATAGTGTTATTTCTAGTTCAAATCCAAATAATTTTAATAATTATTCACTTATTCAAAAGGATGAGGATTTGACTAGAGATACCACCGTTTTAGACGATGCAGTTCATGATCCTTTAGCCTGTAGTGTGTTGGATAATCCATTATTTGATGTGCCTATCAGTGAATCGGAGGAAGTAACTATGATTAACACCTTACTTAATGAGCCTTTACTAGAAACTTTCGCTGGTAATCCTTTATATGATTGTGATGATGGTTTAGAGGAAAGAGTTTACCTTGAGAATAATGTTTTAGAGTCTAGCGATTTAGAAACACTAATCTTAGAAGACCATAAACTCGTAGAGATGAGCGAGAATGAACCAGACTTAGAAGAATCAATTGACCATTTTCAGGAATCTGATGACCTAGAAATTAGGGAAGTTGTGACTAGTCTTTCTAGAGACACAAAAAACTCTAAGTTTGGGGGTAATTCTCCATGTGCTTTAACTATTAGAAAGTTCCCTCGTGTAGGACTTAACATTTGTGCCTCAACCATCTTACAAGATTATCTTCATACACATTTTACCGAACCTAATGATGTCCAGAAAGAAGCTCAGTTGTTAGAAACCCGTCCTCTGGTTGATGTGGTTTACCCAGGCGATAATACCCAAATTACTTTGTTTTCCCTCCAAAAACTTTTCTTCCAATTGTGGGAACTTATGATTTTCAGATGTGTCGGTTATTAAGTTTTGAGACTGAACCTAATTACTTTAGGAGAATAGGGTCGACACATTTTCTTAAGGAAGACCACCTCTTTCATTGTGGTCAGCTGTGTGAGTCAAATCTGATTGACTTAGAGGATCCCCAGTTATTCAGGCTTTTGTTATGCGCTTCTAAGTTCTTACTTGAGTATTTCCAGACTCTTCAGCCTGATATTCAGAATGCCTTTGAGGAAATCCAACCAATGAAAGCTTTTTATCTAGACCTTGTTATAGAACCTGAACCTGAACCATAGCTAGAAGTAGTTGTCTTAAACAGGAAACTAGACAAGGGTGTGCTTTTTTTGCTAATTTTCTTAGGATGTTGCGGATTTCTTTTACTTGTGATATCCCTATTTGGTTTTGATGATCCACAGTTATTCCGGCTATTACTTTATGATTCTAAGAGGTGACTAATTCCTTTTGATGTCTGGCTGAAGACTTTAAACTTAGCACTTCTTGGGAGGTAACCCATGCTCATGCAACACGGTAATATCTTTCCTTAACTCTTTTGCTTCAAGTGGTAACAGTTTCTCCTTGTTCATGCTTTTAATTTTATCTTTAGAACATTGATGACAATATTAGATTTAAGTTTGGGGGTATGGGAGAAACTTTTTAGTTGCAGTATAAATAAACTCCAGAGCCTAGAAATTTATGCCTACTAAGGATAGCACTAACCTATCTAAGTGGATGGAAACATCTTGGTTGTAGGAGTTGAGGAACCAATCTGATTAGATGGAAACATCTAAAGAGTCTATTCATAAAAGCACAGAGCTCAGGTGTTAGAATAAAAAAAAACATGGTAGTTTCGCCATATCTCGTTGAATCCTAATCCTTATGTTTTATTTTTTAAGTGATTTGGTGGGGCACACGATTCAAGTTGTTACCTTTCCTAGGGTGAAATAGGTTATTGAGATACCAAAAAAAAAAAAAAAATTTAAGACCAGACCATCAGACCAACCGGAATAAATTCAATAAAGTCGACCACTGGTGCCCTTGTATATGCCAGTTGTGTTGACCTAGAGTTAGGTTTATCGACCACTGGTCCCCTTGTATATGTCAATTGTGTTGATATTAGTCAGACAGGTATCTCAGTCCATTAGGATAGGTCCATATTGGCAGAGGCCTTCAGACAGATATGGGAAACACTGTTCACTTTAAACCATCTATCTTTTCTCTTTATCCATCTTCTTAATCTTTCCATGTGATTGGTTGACTCCGGTTATGATGTACAGAAACTATATGAGTAGAGATCTGTCACTTTATATGAATTTTAGTATGCTTGAGTACAAACTCGTGTACATCAATTGGAATTTCGCATCAGGGTACTTCCTCCTGTAGTTAATAGGTATGCCAACCAAGGAGATTCTTTAGTGCCTTCCAAGGTTCTGCGCAGATAACTAGGGTCTGGAGTTAAGGTTTTTGTGGGTACACCTCTGTTAAACCCTCCCGAGATTAACTCGGTTTTATTTTATTAGTTTTGCTCGAGGACTAGCAAATAATAAGTTTGGGGGTATTTTGATAGACGCATTTTTGTGTCTAAGTTGTCCTCAATTTTCTGCATTGTTGGTACTCGATTTCGTACTTATTATGATGTTTTATGTGTTTGTAGGTATTTTTGGGGAAATAAACATTTTTGGAAAATTCGGCTCGAAAAGTTGCTCGGGGCACCCTCGGAGGACATTTGTTATACATACCCCAGAATTGTCTAAGGGGCACCCACGGCTATGTATAGCCCAAATTCATCTTGAGCACCCATCTTCTCCGTTTGAATTATTATTTTTTGGCGGGAATTTTGGAAATGGAAGAACAGAATTAGGATTCGTCATTTGGGCTTGTCCTAAGGAGACTCAATGGCTAAAATTTCATGGGAAGGCATGTTTAAGCTTAACAGGCATGGTATGATCGATGCTTTGAGTTAAAATTGGCTGGAGCGTCCGTTGGAAGAAATCAGGGAAGTGCTATTTTTCTTGGAAAACCCGAGAAGGTTGTTTTGGATTTGGAAGTTATTTAGAGAGATTCAATCGATAAAATCTGTTGTGTTGGGCCTGTTTCATCTAAACAGGAGTGGTAAGTCCATCAAATTCGAAGCAATATGGCTGCAACGCGGGATTGAAGTGAAACAGAGGTTGAATGATACTCGGGATTCTGTTGGGATGTGTTGGAGAGTTTGCGAGTGTTTTCAGCGTGTTGACTCATTCTTTCATGTGTTGGCAGCATTTTTGAAGCATTTAGTCACTGGATGACAACGTCAGAAGACTAGAAAGGGAAGAAAATATTCCCGAGGATATGTTCTTTACTGCCGAGTAATGGAAGAATATTGGGAGTAATTGAACGAGATTTCTTGGGGATGTTACCTATATAAAGGGTGTTGGTGTATCAGAGAGGGGGATGGAGAGTTAGGGGTTAGAACAGAGAGCAACAGAGTGATCAAATCACGAGTTGCAGAGAGAAGTTTCTGCTGTTGCAGAGAAGATGAACATGAAGAACATTAGATGTTAAGGACAGTCGTTTTCTAGGGTCGTATATTTCAAGTTGTTCTGTAACAGTCCATTAGTCACGCTTATCTTCAGTTAGTAACACCTCTTGTAACAGTGTTTCTTTGTAACAATTGCATCTGTAACAATTATAATTGTTACAAAGGCTTTGTTTTATACCTTTTCTCCTTGTAAACACCTTTTTGAGAAATGAAAAATTCCTTTGAGTGTGTTTTCACCATGCGGAGCTAGACCCCATCACTGGGACAACGGAGGAAGCAACTTTTCATGATTGTGGTAAATGAATTAATTCTTTTATTGATTTTTTGCATAGATTTAATTGCTTTATGATTTCTATTAATTATTTGTTATTTTGTTAGATGCCGCATGCTTAGTTCTAAATACTTTAGATGCATCATGCTTTTAACTTACAAATAATATTTTACGAAATCTATTTTTGACAAAGAACTAGAGTCACAACTTCTTTTGTTTGAGTTATATTGTCTAGAGTTAGTGATTGAACCATAACAATATGAAAAGTAGTGGAATCCCGCGTCTCAGCGTCTCTTCATCTTGTGACAAATTGTGTATATATATTTTTCCTTATTTTCTTTATTAAGTCTTAAAACAAATTCTCAACAAATCTGAGTGAACTAATCATCTTACTACAACATCATTGAAAAATACCATCAGTACACTCACACCATTTTCTCGAGGCTTACTAGGTGGTGGCCCATATGCCCTAAAATGAATATTTATTACTAATCCATGGAATTCTACTGGGAAAAGCCATGAATTGAAGTAATGAAATATCATGATGAAATTGAATATTTTCTAGGAATTCAATTGATGAATATTGGGACTGGAATTAATTAAATTGATGGCTCTATACTAGCAGGCAGTCTGTCTAGGAGCATTATATTTATTCGAGAGTCGAGGTATGAGGTAGTTAAGCATCATACTCGTTCTGAATGTTTATTCTGCATAGTCAGGGAACATTTGCGACATCCTGAAGGCGTTATTGCTCTATACTAGTGGTCAATCCATCTAGGAGATGTCCAATCTTTCTTGATTCTATACAGAAGTGAATACTAAAATTGCTTAGCATTGATGGAATGTGCAAAATATTGAAAGCTCAGTTGAGAGGCTTTAGTGATTGCATACTCATACGTTCTCTGAGAGGCTATACACTCAGTCAGAGATTATCATGGTATGAGCTTTCATGCTTAAATTATGAAGTATGAATTTCACATACTCGTCTGATTGCTGGATCAGAGATATGCAAAATTATGATCTTACGATTTTAGCCTTTATGAAAAATCCACCATCAACATGAATACAAGAGGAGAAAACTAAGGCCTAAAGCCTCAGCCCAATCAGATTGCCCTTTTAGTTACGCTCAAGAACTGTAACTAAAAATACAATCTCCAAATGAGACATTAGTAAACCATTTTGGAAAGGATCCTCATTTGAAGATCACTCTATTAACTTCATTATGATTTTCTCTTTGTCTTTGTGTCTCTTCTTAGCCATGACTCTGCCATTTCTCTCCATTCAAACTGCCCATAGAATTGTTGCAGAGATTATGGGACATATTTTCCTTCCTCGGTTCTTTCCTTTATTGTCCAGCCATTCCTCTAGATTTTCTTTCACTGTGAGTTTAAATGTCTTTTTGATCCCATATGGAGCTAGGAAATATTCCCAAATATGTTTAGTGTAGGAATGGTGTAAAATTAGGTGATATAGATCTTCATTTACAACATTACACAGGCTGCATCTTGGTTCATGTATGTCGTACAACCTTTTTTGTGGAGATTGTCAGCGGTGGGGATTGTATTGTGTAGCATCGACCATATAAATACTTTTTGTCTTGGAGGAACAAATCTAACCCAAACACATTTATGTGGGAAATAACTCGAGTCTTGTGAGTTCTGCTGAGATATTACCCATTGATACACTTCTTTTTTTTTGAATTGAGTCATTGAGTCCTCCACTTGACCCAAATCAGGTGTATCTCCCAATGTGTTGAGAAGATCATTGATTTTCCGCATCTCCTCTCAATTTGGGTGTTTCTTCAAGGATATTTTCCACCTGCCAACATATATTAAGTCTGCAACTTTAGCTTCTTTGTTATCAACAATTTTAAATACTTTCTTGTAGGAAATAGACAATAGAGAGTCTGACAACCACATACCATGCCAGAACTTGATGGACTGGCCATTTTCCACTTTGATTTTTGTGGTTGTATCTATTAGCCACTTCTCTTTTTGTATGCCTTTTCTAAAACCCCTTACCATTTGATAGTTTTTGCTCTTTTGGATTAAGAGTAATCTCCTCAAATTTTGTCTTATGTTGTACAACCCTTCTCCACAATGCTCTCTTCTTTGTAGAGTATCTCCAGTTCCACTTAGACATGAGTGGTTCGTTCATACATCTCAAGTTTTTAATAGCTATGCTTCAAACTTCCTTCTTCTTACATATTTTCTCCCAAGATACTCAATTATTTTTTCTCTCTTCTCAGCTGTTGCTCCCCACATAAAATCTCTCATAATCTTCAACATTTTCATCTACACTAAAGCAGGAATTTGCAGGAGTGAAAATGAAAAGCTGGCAAAATCAGGGTGATAAGCATTATCTAACCATCTTTGTTGAAAAACTTCCTTAAGCTGCAAGCTTTTTCTTGAACTTCTCAATGACGAAATCTTATACACTTGTTTGCTTTAAAGATGACCCCACTGGTAGTCCAAGATACTTAAATGGTAGCCTCCCCACCTTGCATTTTAATATTCTAGCAAAATCTTGAACCTTGTGGTCAGCTTCAATATTTGATCACAGTACTCTTTTACGGGTTAACTTTGAGCCCTGTGGTGGCTTCATAGACTTGCAGTATCATTAACAGATTCTCAACTTGCTTTTCTTGTGCATCGAAAAATATTAATGTATCATCAGCAAACTGTAGATAATTCATATTAATGCTTGCACCCATTTGAATTCCTGATATCATGTTGAGTTGTTTATCTTTCTTCAGAAATATGGTGAAAATTTCAGCCACTAATAATAACAAAAATTGTGACATAAAGCCACACTGCCTCAGACCTTTGAAGTGCTTGAATTTGGTTGTTAAACGTATATTCATTAAGATTGAGGATTAAGCTGATGCAAGTATCCATTGTATCCACTCCTCCAATTAGCACCAAACTTAGTGTCTCTTAGTATAGTATCAATACAATGACGATTTACATTGTCAAATGCTTTTCCAGTATCTAGTTTGCATAGATACCTGGAGATATGCTTCTTATTTTTGTATCAATCAATTCTCCAGCAATGAGTACTTTATCATGAATGTTTTTTCCTTTAACAAAGGCAACTTGATGCTCCGATATCAATTTGAGTAGAACTGTCTTGAATCTGACACTAAATGCTTTGGATATGATCTTATAAGTTGTTTACTAAACCTAGTGTGGTAGTCTTGTACATTCCTCTTTTTTGAGATTAAACATATGAATGTGTAGTCCAGCCTCCGATTTAAAGTCTCTTTCCGGTGGAATTCATTTATGATTGGCCATGCAGTCTTATAGAATTCATATAGAGCCGTAGTGGTGATCCGAGGAATGTAGATCGAAAAAGTTGACCAAATGACTAGACCAAAACACCATTTTATTTTTTTTTATTTTTTTATTTTTTTTTGGCCAATCAACAAATTTCAATTAATTCAAATCAAAATAGTGATTACATGTTCGCTTACAAGATTAACAAAAACATCAAAAAGTATTAAGATAATTAAAACCCTGATACAAATAAAGATATCAACTACAAGTAGATCGCGAAGAGAAAGAGCGATAAACCGCAGAAATACCCAATTTTTGATTATGTATAAGGGAAAGATGATGGTATAATCCGGAAATAATTCCGACCATTTGATTTGATTGTATTCTTCTATGATAAGAGATGCTCCTGTAAAGAAAGAGTGTTGAATCGTTAATGTTTATGAATCGAGAGTAGTAAGCCACGAACCAACCATCCAAGATTGAAGAACTCTCCCCACAACAACGAGAAATTTTTTGATGGGGCAATTTTGGATGGGGGCGTGAGGGACGAACAGAGAAACGCCATGTGTCCCAAACTGTTAGATGGTTTCTAATCAATTCAACGATCGATTATTTTAGAGAAGGGTATTCTCGGTGTTCATCTCAATGCTTCTCTCTTCATCTTCCTCGTTTTTTCTTCCTGTAATCAACTTTTAAACTTCACATTTTGACACTACCATGTTACTGACCAGGGAGTTTCATCTTAGTCCTAGCCATTGAAGTTGATTAATTAATTGATGTTGATTCAACAGTTAACTCTCTGCTAACTAAACTGTTACCACCTCTAAGTACCACCATTCATGTCTTGTTCATTGAGTTACTTTAAACATTTAGAAATCCAAAATGACCTAACAGTGCAATCTCAAATGTAGGATAGAAATGTAGCAGCACATTTAAATCGAAATCATTAATTTTTAGGCTTTTGATTTGTGAAGAAAATTGGCTGGTTATATAATTCGATTGGAAATTAATTCTGGGAATTTTTTTTATGGGTTTTGGATTTTTGATTTCAAATGAAGACTTCATGTAGGTTAGTTAATTTTGTTGTTCGAGTTTTTTTAGGTTAAAATCTGAAACCCTTAGTGGCGTTGAGTTTAATTGATTGATCCCTGATTTGCAGTAAAAAGCTATTTAGTTAATGGAAAATTATGTTACAAATCTGTTTTGGGAAGAACTATAAAACCGGCTGCAAAAACATAGATTTTGGGTAAGATATCATGTTTCTGAATAGATCTCATCTTGTTTGATTGGTATCGGCAGTTCCTCTAATACGTATAAGAACACCGTAAATACCCTTTTTCTTTTATAATGGGAAATTGATTCGGTTAAGAACTGCCAACTGTTTAGACGAATGGCGCCTCCCAATTCGCCCCTCACGCCCTCATCAAATAGTGCGCCAATCAAAAAATTTTCTCACAACAACGAAGAAAAATCGCCCCAAAACGACGAATAAACATGTCGAAAGACACAAAAAATGATGTAAATACATCTTATTCGATAACTATTACCTAAAACTTGAAAAGAAAAAAAAAACATCATTTTATTTGATCCTCGGATTTAGCTTTATGATACCTGTTAATTTTTCTTTTTTTTTTTTGGAAAAGAGGCAAGCCTCATATATATTGATAATGATATTCCGATGGGTTTGATTACAGGACTGACCAGGAGATTTTCAGCAATTACATGAATTCCAAACAAGCAACAAATACCAATACAATCACAATAAACACACTTACAAACCATCTTCCCAATCATAATCTTAACTATTCCAGACAAATTTTCAAGTAGCAGGACAAGTTAAGTTTAAATGGCCTAGTTTGGATTCTAAGTAACCCATCCAAAGCATATAGCACCCCTACAATCATAGAGATGTTAGGATCCATGGATCCAACCACTTCTCAAGGTTTTTTCTATAAACAAAGTAAAACAAATGACATAGGTATAAACATATCCAAGGATCCACCCATTTGTCAAGGGTTTTTTCAAAGTAACAGTAGCAAAGACAACCTAAATTGGTCATCATCAGACGAAATCAGTGTGAATCAGTCTGGATTTTCATCGGAATCGGTCTGGAAATGTTTGTAGCTAGTGTCTTTTGTGTCTCTGGTATAGTTACTGGTGTCTTGGAACATGTTGTTGCTGCTGGTGACATTTGAAAACCCATAACAGAAAGCCTAAATCTAGAAAACCTAGTAACCGGTGAAGATGATGTTGTTGAAGCTTCAACTTCTTCAGAAATCAGGGCTAAAGATGAATATATACTATGATTTATTCTCAAAATTAGGTCACAAACCATACATGCATGAACATCATCGATCTGGAAAATAAACCCATAAATCTCAAGAACAACAACAAAATAAAACTAATCTAAAAGAAAACGGTATGCGAGTTATAACCCCAAAGGTGTCAGTATCCATCCACAAAAAAACCATCAAACAAAAGTAACACAAAAACCCTAAAAAACAAAAGTAACACAAAAAACCCAAAGAATTCGATGAAACAAATTTTGGTTTCATCATAAAGTTTGATGAAACATCATAGAATTTGATGAAAACAATTTTGAAATTTTGGGTTTTTATATCAAGTTTAAAAAATTTGGAATTATTGTATCAATTTTGTTTAAGATGGAATTTTAATAAATCCCAACATTTGAACGCGGTTTTTGTACCACAAATTTGGTCGCCTTGGGTTTTTATGACAATTTAAAAAGTAACAGGTTGTAGATCAAGAGGGAGGTTGGGTTGCTACGAAATATAATCTTTAACTTAGTACACTAAGCTTAGTTAAATTAAGTAGGAATTACCTATAGATCCTATTATAGTGTTCCTACTTAGTGGCAGGTCCACCCACTAAAGCCCAGTAATCGGAGGTCCATAATTAAAAGAAAACAGAAAAATGGACCCAATTTTTTAAGCCCTGGTCCTGCACACATGTGGAACATATGGGGACGTATTTTTAAATACCGAAAACACCCTCAAGTATATAAAATCAGTAACCAAATCCATTTCTTCTTCATTTTCTCGATCTATTATTCTTCTTCTTCTTCATTTTCTCATATGTGGTTCGGTGAAGAGCTCCGGCTATGAAGATCTTCTGAGGTGTTGATCAATTCGTGAACTCAAACTAAGATTTATCGGTAGGTTCACTTCCTTACTGTTGGTATAGTTTAGGTTTTCATTTTTCCTTTCTTCTTCAAAAGCTTATTTTAATTTAGGTTTTTTTCTTCTCGGATTAGAGAAATTTTCATGTTTATAGCAAAATCTAATGTTTAGGTATTAGCTCTGCTGTTGATAGTAAACTGGAAGAGTTTACTTTCGTCGATTTGGTATGATCTCTGAGTGTGTTTGTGTTGCACCGCATTTTTTAATTGATTTTTGGGTTCGATCCATGAGTACGTATATGTAATACTGAAATATCTTCTTTGATTCGGTTATATTCAGAGTTTAATGGATGTTTGATTATGTTTTGATCTCCTTGTTTGATTGCTTATTTTATTTTATTAAAAAATAGTTCAGATCTATATGGATAATCATGTTTTTTGTCAGTTTCTTCACTAGATATGATCATATCAGTTTCATTTTGTTGGTTTTAGATGTGTTTCAGTTTATTTTTGTGTATGAACCAACAATACATATATGCAGTACTGACAGAAACCTAGTTTTGAAGACCTTTTTTTATTTGATTCAGAAGTACATATATGGAATATTGAAATAAAAGTGTTTCAATACTGTTTTTTCACGGATTCATTAATTAATTTTGACATGCAACTGATTGTTGTGTATGAACCAACAGTACGTATATCCCGTACTGACAGAAACCTAGTCTACTTTTAAGAAGAAGAACAAGATGGTGCATCGTTATGATTTACGAGGAAAATATTTGTTTTCTGTTTCCAGGTATGCTTTCTAATCATCTTGTTTGATTATTTTGTTCGGTTTTTCTTCTTTTGATTTGTTTTTTTGATTGTATTCTGATAATCAAATCGATTTGATTGATGCTTTTATGGTTTTTAGGTCTGTTACAGTTGTTTTTCGTGTATGAATTGACAGTACATATATGGCGTACTGATACAAAACTCTTCTAATTTTGTTTTATTTGAAGTTTTTCCAATTCTTTTGGTTCGATCCATGAGTATGTATGTATAATACTGATAGGAAGTGCTATTTGGTGTGTTTTTGCTCCTTTTTTAGTCTTACCCTTCAGTACTTATGTGAAATATTGTAATATGTCTTTCGATTCTCTTATTTTTCATAGATTTGTCACCTGTTGTTGTCGTACTGTTGATTTGTAGTTCATGAATCTTCAGTACATATATCGCATACTGATAGGAAGTGTTCCTTGTTATGTTTGATTCAGTACGTATATGAAATACTGAAATAGATGCTCTTTGTTACGTTTGATTCAGTACTGGAATTGGATATGGAGATGATCTGGAGCTGCAGTTCAGAACTTATTGCAAGAAATGACAGATTTTGAATGATAGGAACAGGAGTTGTTGTTGGTTCAGATTTGCAAGCTTGTGAAATTGGTGGTGGTCTTGATGAAGTTACAAATTGGTTGTGATGTGTGTTTGAAAGAAGGTGTGCTGCAAATGGATTTGGAGGAATATAGAAGGTTGGGTTGCTGATGTAAACTGAAGATACAGATGAGATAGAGGAGGAATTGTAGGTGGTGATTACTGTGAACAAAATCAGTGGATGAGATGTTCGTCTCAATGGGTTTATGAAGATGGTAGTGCTGTTTAAACTTAAACAGGGAAGAAGAACAAGTCTGTGTTGCAGCTGAATTGAAATGACAATGGTGTTGATGTAGCTGTTGCAGTTGTGGTTTAAGCTAAGAAGATTGTGATGCAGCAAGATAGAAGATTACTGAGAAGATGGAGCTGAAGGCAGTGGTGAATGGTTGACTGCAGAGGTGCTGGTGCTGCAATAAAGTAAAGTGAATTGAGGAGTACTCAGATTCCTAAGTAGTGTAGCAGATATGTACTCATATTTGTAAGCAGTGTGGCAGATATGTACTCAAATTTGTAAACAAATCTATGGTCCTTTATATGTTTTAATTAAATTTGGACCTCCAGATAAATAAAATCCCGATTTGGTAGAAGTATGTTATTTCACACGTACTTAAACAGTGGGGTATATTAGTCATTTCCATGTTTTCAAATAATTTTATACCTTAGAATAAGAGTAAAATCTAGTTTGATCCTCCTATAAATAACCTTATGGGCTTAGGACCACACAAGAAATTTTCCTTAAATTAATCTTTCATAAAAATATAGTAATAATTAATTAATTAATCAATCCTTAGCGTATAAGGTAAATATTACTAGCATGGGTCCGTACGTTTTATGTGTCTAGTGTACAGTACGCACAGTATTCAACGCACCGACTACAGAGTCCCACGTTGAGACGTCTATGTGTCGGTATATTGTTTTATAACGTGTACGGCTCTAAGTCAATCACAATATTTTTATCATTCTGTTGATGTCAGGAGAAATATGATAAAATCCTCTGTCCTCTTGAAGACCGATGAGGAATCTGTTTACATCGGCAATTACACCGGCTAGTCCCAGCCAAACGGAATTTTTTTTAGACAGCTTTCAGTCCCGATAACCGATAAACGGCTATAACTCGGTCAAGGACGGTGCCAGGATTATATGTTTCTTTTTTTCTTTTTTCTTTTTTTGAAGCATAACTTATTGGAAGTAATTTTATAGCTTGTTTTTCTTCTCCCAGCTTCAGTTTGCAGGGGAATATTGGAAGTTGTTTTAGTCAAGTCAGTTTAGTCAAGTCAACAAGACTTGACAATTGTTTTTTGTTTTTTCTGTAACTGCTGTTATTACAGTTGTGTTTGTGTCTGGCTGTCTGTACATCACACTCTATTGTATTTGTAGCAGTCTTTTGCAATAGTATTCTTTCACACTATTTCTCATGGTATCATTAGGGTTCGATCTCTAAAACAATTTTTTTTTCAATAACCTTTTCAATCAATCAATAACATTCTTCCTGCAAATATTTTTCATCATACCTTTTTCAGGAAGCACTTATCTGTGAATCAACATCTTCAAGAAATTCGATTCAGATCTATTTCAAGATTTGTCTGTATTCTTTTGGTTCACAATTATTATTCATGTCCGTAATCGTTTAGACAAGAAGAAACAAGATGTCTTCCGCTGCTCAAGCTGGTAATTCTTTACCTTTTTCATTACTTTTTTCCAATATAACAAATTTTGTCTCCTGTAAATTAGATTCTTCAAATTATCTTGTTTGGAAGGATCAGTTTGAGTCAATTCTTATTACGACTGATTTGTATAGTCATGTTACCGATGATGATCAAGAACCGCTTAAGGAAATTATTGTTAATGGTGTTACTGTTATTAATCCTGAGTGGGTTTTGTGGAGAAAGCTAGACTGTTTTGTGGTTAGTTATTTAAAAGCTACATTTACTCCTTCAGTTTCTGGTGATGTTTTGGGTCTTTCATCTGCAAGAGAAATTTGGGTTTTTCTTGAAACTAGCTTTAGGAATCAATTCATGGCTAGGAAAGCTATGTTGAGGAATCAAATACATAATTTCAAGAAATGGAATCTCACAATTCAAGTTTATCTGCAAAATATCAAGACTATAGCTGATAATTTAGTTGTTATATATGCAAAAAGTTCCTGAGTCTGATTTGGTAATGCATGTTTTGAATGGTTTAGGCAGGGAATTTGATAGTTTTGTGATTGCTGCTCAAAATAGAGAACATCCTTTTTCTTTTGCTGAATTAAAACCAATACTGTTGAATCATGAACAGTGGCTTATTACTCAGCATCAAGAGACTCAGAGTATGTTTGATAGCCAAACTTCATCTGCTTTCTACAACAAGAATAATAATGGTGGTAATAATTTTTTTGGGAATAACAAGAATAAATTTAAAGGTTCAGGAAATTTCAAAAATTCTAGAAATATGAAGGGGGTACTAGTCAAGAAGGGTCTTCTGGAAGTGCTAATGGTTTTGTAAGAAGGGATTATTCTCAAGTTGAGTGTCAGATTTGTAGAAAAAAAGGGTCACTATGCAAGTAGATGCCATTTTAGGTATCATCCTCCAACTGTAGCTTCTACTTCTTCTTCCTCTGGGCATATTGCTACTGTGGAACCTGTAGAACAACAAATTGCTTCTGGCACTCATGGAGCTCAGGAATTTGCTGGTTTTTCTGCTTACTCTGCCAATGCTTCTACTCCTCAGTGGATCTCTGATTCAGGTGCTACAGCTCACATGACTGGTGATGATACTTTACTTCAGCATACTTCTAGTTATAAAGGCAAGGATCATGTGCAGATTGGCAATGGTAAGTCACTACCTATAGTCTCTACTGTAAATTCTGTTATTCAAGCATCAGATACTAGTTTTAAGCTTAATAGTGTCTTATTAGTACCCGCAATGAAGCATAACTTACTTTCTGTTGCCAAGTTCACATGTGATAATTCTTGTTATTTTAAATTTTATCCTTTTGGTTATGAAATAAGGGATTTAACAACAGATAGTTTATTGGCTCAGGGAAAAATGGTTAACAGTCTGTATCCCATCAGTCATATTGTGCATACAAATTCTGCTTTTGTTTCTAATGTAGTAGATTCTTCCTCTACGTGGCATAATAGACTAGGGCATCCTTCTCAGCATATACTACAGAAATTATCTTCTCAACATCAGATTGTTTTAGCTTCAAATTCTTATTTCTCTTTATGCCATCCTTGTCAACTTGCTAAGAGCAAGAAACTGCTTTTTCAATTGTCTCCATCACATGCTGATAAACCACTATCACTAATTCATTGTGATGTGTGGGGTCCTACCATTCCTTCTTTAAATGGTTATAAATATTATATAGTGTTTATTGATGATTTCAGTCGGTTTCATTGGATTTATCCAATGGAACTGAAGGCTGATGCTGTTAAATGTTTTTCCCATTTTAAAAATTTGACTGAAAATCAGTTTTCTACAAAAGTCAAAGCTTTTCAGGTTGATGGAGCCTCTGAATTAGTTAAAGGGCCTTTTAAAGTTTTACTTGAATCCAGTGAGATTCTTATTCGCATTTGTTGTCCTCATACCCCATAGCAGAATGGCCTTGCTGAGAGAAAACATAGGCACATTACTGAAATGGGTAATTCTCTTTTATTTCATGTCATGTGCCCGAAAGAGTACCGGTATGATGCTTTTCTCACAGACTCTTATCTCATAAACAGAACTCCCACCAAACTTTTGGACTATAAATATCCTTTTGAAGCTTTATTTGGTTTTGCTCCTGATTATGGTTTTCTTAAAGACTTTTTGTGTTGTTTGCTATCCTTGTCTAGATCATTCAAGAGCTGACAAATTGTCTCCAAAATTTGTCAAGTGTATTTTCATTGGTTATAGCATATTACATAAAGGGTTTAAATGTTACAATCCTGTCACCAAAAAGTTGCATATTTCAAGAAATGTAGTATTTGATGAATATCCGTTTTATTTTAGTTCTTCTTGTTCTGATTCTTCTTCATCTTTTTCTGATTCATGTGTTTTTGAAACTCCTTCTCTTTCTGAATCTCTCCCTACTAGTTCTGTTATAACTAGGTCCAAAACTGGAGTTGTTAAGTCAAAGCAATTCCCTGATCATGTTTTGATTTCTACTACCAAGCATCCTTTGTCTCATTCTCATACTGCATTGTTAACTACTATTTCTAAGCCTAAGACTTTTAGAGCAACAATTAAAGATCCTAAATGGCAAGTGTCTATGAGAGAAGAACATGATGCTTTGGAGTTAAATGGAACTTGGGAAAAGGTGCCACCAGAACCTCATATGAATATGTTAGGATGCAAATGGGTGTATAAAATTAAACAAAAATCTGATGGTACTATAGATAGACTAAAGTCACGCTTAGTAGCTAAGGGTTATGACCAGCAAGATGGAGTGGATTACTGAAACTTTTAGTCCAGTTGTGAAGTGTACCAATGTCATGGTTGTTCTTTGTATGACTTTGAATCATAATTGGCAAGTAAGACAATTTGATGTTAGTAACGCTTTTTTACATGAATTTCTTAATGAAGATGTTTATATAATCCAGCCACCTGGTTTTGTAGATCCAGATCATCTTGAGTATGTTTTTCATCTTAAGAAGAGTTTGTATGGACTGAAACAAGCACCTAGGGCTTGGTTTCATAGATTTAGCACTTTTTTTGTTGTCATCTGGGTTCAAGAAGTCAATCTCTGACAATTCTATGTTTGTATTTTATAACACCAAGGACATTATTATATTATTACTTTATGTTGATGACATTCTTTTAACTGGTAGTTCTTCATCTTTGTTGGATTCTTTTATTACTGAATTTGTTATGAAAGAACTAGGAAACTTGGGGTATTTTCTAGGAGTTGAAGTTGTTAGAGATTCTGATACAATTGTTCTTACACAGAAGAAGTACACTTTGGAATTGTTAAATAAGGCTAACATGTTGGATTGTAAGCCTTGTGATACTCCAGTTGTTAAGGCTTCAAGAGCATCCATTCATGATGGTGCATTGTTGGTAGATATTTCTGAGTATAGGTCTATTGTAGGTGGTTTACAGTACTTAACTGTAACCAGACCAGATAGTTGTTTAGGTGTTAATTATGTGTCATAATATATGCATGCACCAATAGATGTTCATTTATAACTTGTTAAAAGAATCTTGAGATATTTGAAAGGTACAACTGGCTTAGGCATTACATTAAGAAAGGGTGATTTGCAGAATTTAAGAGCTTACACAGACTCAGATTGGGCATGTTGTCCTGATACAAGGAGGTCAACATCAGGTTATGCAGTACTTTTGGGTTCTAGTTTGATATCTTCGTCTTCCAAGAAAAAACCAACTGTTTCTAAATCTTTAGCAGAAGCTGAATATAAGTTCTTGTTTGTTGCATCAGCTGAGCTTAAATGGATTTCTTCTTTCCTATCTGAGTTGCATAGTCCTTTATAATGTCCTGCTAAAATTTATTGCGACAACACCAGTGCTCTTGCTCTAGCTTCTAACCCTATTTTCCATGCCAGGACAAAGCATATAGAGATGCAATATCATTTTGTAAGAGAGCTAGTTGAAGATGGTTTTATTCAGTTACTTCATGTTGCTTCTGAGGATTAGCTGGCAGACTTATTCACAAAGGGGCTTTGTTATCCAACTTTCTCAAGGTTGTTGCTGCAGTTATTAGGTTCTTCTTCAACTGATTTATCTTCAACAACTACCATTACTTCTGCAATATCTGATTCTTTATCTGATTCATCTTCAACAGCTGCTACTTCTTCTGGAGTTCTTACTTAGTAGTTTCAAGATTTATTTTCCTCTCTGTGTTGTATTTCAAACTTTGCTGTTGTTTTTCTTCTCCCAGCTTCAGTTTGCAGGGGAGTATTGGAAGCTGTTTTAGACAAGTCAGTTTAGTCAAGTCAACATTAGTTGACTTGACCACTATTATCTGTTTTCTGTTTTTTTGTAACTGCTGTTATTACAGCTGTGTCTGTGTCTGGCTGTCTGTACAACACACTCTATTGTACTTATAGCAGAGCCTTTTCTCTGTCTATTATCTTTTGCAATAATATTCTTTCACACTGTTTCTCATAACTTATATGTTAGGGGTCGAACAAATTTTGTTTCGACATCAATTTTTTTCTCTTTTTGTACCAATGTGGAAGTTCATATGGTATACATGTTTACCCCTTTAGCGATAGCACTATAAACCTCATTTTGAATATATCAATATCTACCAAGGAATTGTGCAGCGTAATGCCAATAACTGACAACAATATTGCATGTCAAAATAGCTTGAATATTTCGTGTTTTATCATGACGGCGATGGTTGCGGCACTTGAATTCCACACCACTGTCTTCTAGTCCAATAATGGTTAAGTGTTCTAAACTCTTATTATTCAATCATTGAAACTTTCTTAGAGGATGAAAATAGCCGTTTTTCACATACTATTAGCATAAAAGCAATTTTCAAGTTATTGAAATAATCATTACAAAACATTCCAAGACAACACCAAGTATCACACAAACAATGTAAGATGTTACTCAGCAATTTTCACATGATATAAGATGAACTTGGTCGAAGCGAAAGCTCGTCAACACATGTTTCGAGTAATATGTAAGCGAGTTGAACTCAGCTCGAAATCTCAAATGTGTATATAGAAAACTATATCGTAACACGCTTATGTCTCAATATAGGAGATAGAGTAGAAATAGACTTTCCAAGTGATAGATATAGTCTCCACATACCTTTTGTCGATGAAGTTCCACAAGCTCCCCTTAGTAGTTCTTCGTCTTCAAATGATGAACGCCGTAAAGACTAAGCTCAACTACACAATCTATGTCCTAGTCCGAGACATCTATAAATAGGCTAGAAATCAAGACTTATAGTTTTGATCACTAACATTGACAAACATGCTTGAGATAGCAACACATGCGAGTTCGACTGAGCAGTGCTCTAACAAATTGCCTTCTTAAACAACTTGCACAACACAAACTTTAATCCTCTTGTGATCAATCACGCACAAAACAGAGTCTGTTAACAATGGATTATCACAATATAGACTCTGTTTTGAGGATCACGTCTCTTCATTCTGATATAACCATGGTAAGCTTGAGCTTCTCCAGATTTAGTTTGATTTAGTTTGAGTGAACCTTATGCCAGAAGAGAAGGCTCTCAAGAATAATCAAACTAGGTGCAATCAAAGTTTCAACAACCGTTAATCAATCAAATCAATAATCGAAAACTAAAATAACAATGCAATTATCTAGTTTCCCACCAATGGTACTCGTAGAGCTTCTTGATCCCGCAGAAGTCTTTAAACGAGCGGTCATAGGAGATTTCGCCTAATTAGGGTACTCTCATCTCCAGATAGACGGTCCACCAGAAACAACATGAATGAAGTTTATCTGGCTCTTAAGATACTTTGCAAGAAATGAAAAATCAAGTACTTATAGACCAAGGTTGTTTGGACAACAAGAAAATTCCAAAGTCGAAATCCTTTTCAGGGACATCATTTTTCTTCTTCGCCAGCTCTTTTCGGTAGTCATCTTTGTAATCGATCAAATAACTCCATAAAGCCCTATCTGACGGCTTCATAGCTTTAAAAATGGCCGCCTCGTGATAAAGATGAGAACCATGAATCGAAAACCCCATAAGAGCGACAATATCTTCCAAAACAGGAGTTGTTTCCCCCCACGCGAAGAAGAAGGTATGAACATGAGGTGCCCAGAGCGAATAAATCTGGAGAAGCTCAAGCTTACCATGGTTATATCAGAATGAAGAGACGTGATCCCCAAATACTGAATTATAGCCGTGTGTCTAGGATTGAAAAAAATGTACTCCACCCAACGTGGCCAGAGAGCAGGAGTCTTCGTTGTGGAACGCGAATCCACAATGGGGAGGTAGTAATTACCACAATGAATGGACATGCGTGGAACTTTGTTGAAAGAAAGAATTCAATTTCATCCGGCTAGGGACACAGTAGCCATCCAGAAGACGAATATGGCGGGATATACATATTAAGTAGATGAGCGACGAGATTATCATCGGTACGAGGTATCCTCTGACCGTCTTTAAGAGCCTCGGGTCTCAACGCGCGCCTTTAAATTTGGATTACTGGTGAACTCCTGAATCATGTAAGCAACTCCATCAGTAGACTCAGGTAGTGTCTCTTCGTCGGATTGCCCGCTCGACTCTTCTTCACTTTCCGCTTTTTCTTCTTCTATTTCGACTTCTCTTTTAGCTCCTTATATTCTCACTTCTCCCTATGCTTTTTCTTTCACTTGTCCACTTATAGGTGAATTGGTCGACATTGGAAGGGAAAGAGGTAAATGACTTGGTAAAAGATGAAAATAGTAAAGAAATATCCCAGTATATATAGACGATATTTGATAGAGGATTGAAAGAAGCGGTTATGTAAAAAATATAACTGAAAAAATTTAAAAGGTCGTGGGACACGTCAAAGAAGGCCAACCGTCCCAAGGGATGTGCGTGATTAAAATGTGTTCTAGGGGCTTAATTTGAAATAAGCAGAAAACTAGAGAACTACATGAGTAAAGCTAGGTGACTATTGGACCATCTGACGATTTACCCAATAGCCATGGGACTAATGTAGATACCTAAAAATGATTACCCATTGATAAAGGAGACCACGCTTAGGAACGGTCCATACTCATGGATATATATGGAGGGACAAAGTGGGAATTAGAGAGAAATCTAAGGTTGTTTGGAAAGGAATGGCAATATTGGTAATTAAAGAAATCCCAAAGACATGTATCATGATGTCATGAAAAGGAAGAGTTTTATAAAAGTATATAAAAGGGAAAAATAGTACTATGGAAAAGATCTTCTCTCACTCACTTCTTTAGGAAA